>NC_091339.1:12509311-12836811 GCF_038502225.1 Cherax quadricarinatus | reverse complement strand
TAAATCCAAGAAGCAGGAAATGAAGCATATATATATACATATACATACATACATATATATATATATATATATATATATATATATATATATATATATATATATATATATATATATATATATATATATATATGAAATAGACAATAATTAAAAATGTATCAGATTCAGTTTCATTACCTGAGTTCTGTCCAATAAAATCTACGGAGATAAATGGTTTAAAATACCGAAACGATTGAGAAATACACATATATGCAGTATAATGCGATTCTTTATTGACTATGTTTCGCCCACACAGTGAGCTTGATCAAGTCACAAACAGATCTACCTGAGCAGAAAGTACATGAGTATATATAGGAAGCATAGTGATGTGAAAGGTCAAGTGAGAAATGATTAACTTGATTGCTGCGAGGAGGTGGGATTTGAGAAAGACCTGCCCGGCGTGGGCAAGTGTTTAGCTATGTATGATAACGATGTTTCCTGGCAAGGGGTTCAGCTATGTTGTAAAAGCCGTTGTTCTCGTTGAATTTCTTGAATATACAGATGAATGATGACTCCAAGATCCTGTGTCCGTGTCTTCTCTGGCGATGAGTCTTGCGTTTCTGTAGTTGATTAAATGGCTGTTGAAACTTCGGTGTAAAATAAAATGGACCCCAATGGAAGTAAGTCACTTTGATTTTTTGGGGTTATCCTAGGATGCATACACATATGCTGCTATGTATGATAATCTATATAACTGTATTTGTGTATACCTGAATAAACATACTGTATCATGCATTCCTCAAGTCGTCCATTCTGCTGGTTATACTGATGTCCTGAAGCCACTCAGAAGATGTGTTTGGAATTCATGTCACCTTTTTAAAACATTGATAAGATTCGTACCAATATACTCCAGCAACAATGCACATCTCCTAAGTAGGGCACACAAGTGTTGAAAGTTAAAAGTTAGTCAGAGGAGGCTTTCTCAAGTTATCGCACGGAAAACACAATCGGGAATGGTATTCATTTAAAATTAACCACAGGACATCTGCACAAGATCCTTTTCCTTGTTACGGTACATCAGTGTTTTAAAATGTGAAGCCAATCAGATGAGAAGTTCACTAGTTATACATGAAACCCTTGTAGGAAAATGATGAGGGGAAAAAATATCAGGCACCTACTTAACGGATTTCCTTCTGAGTAACCTATAAACAGTGAATGAAAAAATACAAAAAGCTTGAACAATAACAAAAAAAAGCATGAACAGCAAAAAAAGTAAAATGTATGAACAAAATAAAAATAGTAAATGAACAGAAAAATAACGATAATGAAACTTCAAGAAACGTGATAAATGAAAAATTAGGAAACATACGAGAATAAATAGGTGTGGAGAAGATACAGTACGAAAGCATAAGCACATTATAATTTTAATTATAACTTAGCGCTAAACCCCTAAGGGTCATACAGCACCGACGCATGTGCAGAAAAAAATGCGTGGGAACCAAAATAATATTAACATAATAAACGCTTGAGGAGAACAAGTACACTTGATTTAACACAAAAACTCACGGGTATTACCAATCAAACAACGCAGTGGGAAGAAAAAAACGATAAACCCTAAAAAAAAACTAACATTGTCTCCGTGTTGTTTGTATAGTTATATTATTACATTAATATTATTATTAAAAATAGAGATGCGCCTGCTGAGTGGAAGGTGATCAGATCTGATTCGAGGAAGGGGAGGCTTGTTCTCATTCTTCAGATCAAAAACCCCTCATTCCAGCATCACGGTATTAGAGAGCACACGTCCGAGCTACAGCCAACGCTAGTGTAAATATTAACCACCAAGCTGGCGGCCAACAGCGTCCAGCTGTAATGTAAGTCTTCAAAGTCACTCAACCATCAAAGGGTTTAGATGGAAACTGAAATCTAATACAATTTCTGTTCGTCAATTTCAACTGCAAGCTCTCACTTCTTGGATTCGTGAATTTCAACTGGAAGGTCCCACTTCTTGGGTTCGTGAATTTCAACTGGAAAGTCCCACTTCTTGGGTTCGTGAATTTCAACTGGAAGGTCCCACTTCTTGGGTTAGTGAGTTTCATCTGGAAAGTCCCACTTCTTGGGTTCGTGAATTTCAACTGGAAAGTCCCACTTCTTGGGCTCTTGAATTTCAACTGGAAGGTCCCATTTCTCTGAAACAATCTTTTCGAAATATATAAAAGGAATAAACACAATTATTAAAGGAATTATTTTTAGAGTTTTAGGAATCTAAAACTCTAAAGGACATACGATAACGAAAAGGAGTTTCGGTAGCGCCAGAAGTGATGGTGGTCATGTTCGTTATGGCGGTAGTGGTAGGGGTACAGCGGATGGTGGTAGCTGCCTATAAATGATAACACCTCTTTGGCTGTAAATGAGCCTAGGTAGCTGTAATTGTGGAGGTACTTATGGTGATGACGACTGTGGTAGTGGTGATGGTGGTTGTGGTAGTAGTGGTAGTGGTTGTGGTAGTGGGTGGTAAAGAGAAGCACAGGGGTCGTCACAGTAATTGGTGAGGGCGTGGAGGCATCGTCAGAGTCCCTCAGGATTTCTTGGCTGGGTTACACTGTCTCTCTCACTCGACCTCTTGCATTTGTGTGTGTGTGTGTGTGTGTGTGTGTGTGTGTGTGTGTGTGTGTGTGTGTGTGTGTGTGTGTGTGTGTGTGTGTGTGTGTGTGTGTGTATGTGTGTGTGTGTACTCACCTAATTGTGTGTGTGTGTGTGTGTGATTGAGTGAGTGAGCAAGAGAGAGACACTTACCTCGCATGTTTCTTTTTAAAACTCTAAATAAAGCAGCTGCAAAGACATAACAACACCAGTAATAAAATAAAGACAGATATAGATCAAACTTTATTAAAGCAACTCTTCACAGACCTTAATTAAGCTCTAGTAAGAGCTAAACATTGTCACAACGAAAGCTTTCTCTGCTCTTGTAGCTTCTCCCCGCTCTCTTATTTGTCTAGCTCATCTGGATGTTCAGTTCCCGTATACGTTCTTCCGTGTGTGGCTGTGTGCATGACTTCCTCCAGGCTCCAGCAATCTTGTCTAATGTACACAATTCATTATCTATATTAATATTTTTTATTGTTTCGATAAGTTTGTTGCTGTGGTGAAGTTGGCATTCACGTTTAAATTAATTCAAACTATGATTATTATAATTATTCAATAATAATCATTATTACCTGGGGATTGGGAGGCAACCAAAGCTGATATGAGTAGTGATTCTAAATCCTTGAATCAAGAGCCCTTCACCTAAATTAAGGTTCCCTTCCCCCCTTCCTCTCTGGAAGGGACTGTTTTAATCAAACGCAATTATGTCTTCTAATTGAATGTGTTCCTAATGCTCTAGTAGTTGTTCTTGTGTCCATTATCCCTCTAAATTCTAATCTTGCTAATGGACTTTTGCTCGCAAACAGATGAACAGAATTCCGTGCCCTAAATAATGCCGGAACATTATTACTTACGAATCCATTTAACAGGGATTAGTGTTTATCCGGGTTGTGGTGGCTACTACAAAATATGCACAGGCAGAACCAGTAATTTGTTTGAGCCGGCCGTCAACCTTATCGGTGATTAGTCACCTTCATCAGGATATGTAAAATATTACAGGGATAAACAAAATATCAAGGCATAGTTTTTTTAAAAGTTGAAATAATGGAGTAAATTGAAAGTATATAAAGACAGTCATCATATCGAGGAGAGTATGTTACCTTATGTATAGGTAGACACCTTACACGACCTATATGCATGTTGCTAGTACCTTACTTCATCCACTTTTAATCTTCATTGTGTTTAACTTAGTTCATAATTTTCTACTAGCTGGCCGTATCCCACCGAGGCAGGGTGACCTAAAAAGTTCGGCGTATATATTAATATTACACTATACATAAAATAAGTGCTGCTGTTCAAAGGGTAATGACTGCTGCATCCTGGGCACGCGCCCCAGCTCTGAGAAGTTCGATGAGATTTTCGCATTACATCTGTGATAAACACGTATCAATATGTACTAGAAACATATCCCTCAAACCTCATGTACTGTATATGCCATCTTTATAAGATAACATGCATTGTGAAGGGAAATACCACGTTCGATGGCATAACGCCTCTCTTCTGAAAGCTTCCTCGAGGTGGGTCATGTGGCCAGGTTGCAGCAGGTATATCCTCTCTGGACAGCTACACTGAATCTCTTGAAGAGAGTTTATCGCTTAGCTGTTTCAGTTCTTTGTTTCTGAGGGTCTTCACTGTCTCCTTGAAGCCGGCCGCTTCACACCTCCATCTTCACGGTACTAGAGGTAAAGTATTGGCCAGTGTGGACTCTCTACTTAAAATATGTCTAAGCTAGCAAGGTGACTTCATCTGAATATTTGTTACTGATATCGGGTTTGCGATATAGTGATATTTATGTAAGAAAATAATACATCAGCAGCTTCTCATTAAAGCAGAGTGGCCAAAAGAAGAAAAATATATTCACCATCACTAAGTCACTAGCTGTAGTTCCAGAAGTGGGTCTAAACGGCCCACAACATCTCTCAACTGCACGTATCCGTATATCAATATTCAATATGTACAAAAATCACAAGAAACAAATAACATTCAGTTTCATCACAGTGAAAGGTAATTTAATTCCAATCACTTTCATTCCTTGTCAATTACATTACTGGGAATGTGACAGATCACAAAAGTACTTGACAATGGATCGATATGTGTGCAAGTATAGGTTAGGTTAGGTAACTTTTGCACCCGATTATGTTTTGGTGCTTCATGATTCTAATAATTTTCTCAGACGTATGTAAAGTCCGACTAAAGTTTATTCTATGATCGCTCCTTGGTGGGCATCACGTTAAAGCTACCATAATTACAGCTGATTTCGCCAGCCTTGTGGAACCTGCTCTCAGCTCAAAGTTTTCTTTTCCTTCTGCTGCTATTGTTGTGATTGTTGGTGGCTGTTGTTCCTTTGGTACTGATGCTGCTTTCTAGTGCTTATGTTGGTTTTACTCATTATGAAGCTGCTAATGATCTTTCTGTGAGTATTTTTGCTGATGCTTCTTTACATTATATGCATTGATGTTACTGTTGATGATTCTGTTGTTGCTACTATTGCTGCTTTTGTTTCTGATGTTGCTGCTGATGTAGTTTCTATTCCTGTTGTTTCTGCTACTGTTGCAGTTTTTGTTCTTGCTGTTGCTGGAGGTTCAACTGCTGTTTTGGCTGCTGCTACTGCTTTGGCTGCTGCTACTGCTTTGGCTGCTTCTGTTGTTCTGCTGCTGTTAGCACTGTGATCGATGCTATTTTTTTCTTCTGGTACTTCTTTTATTGCTAGTAACTCTGCTGCAGTTGGTATTCCTGCTTTTGCTGGACCTTGGACTATTGTTGCTGTTGTTGTTATTGTTATTGCTGCTTCTGCTGCTGTTGTTGGTGTTCATGCTGCTGCGTGCACTCTTGCGTTTGTAATTGGATTATTTACGGTGTTATTACTAAAAATTCTTTACTAACTTTTTTGCAGATTTGCTTTTTACTACTGCTGCCGTTGTTTCACTTTTCTGTTACTAACACTGCAGTTCTTATTAGTCTCCTCTTACTGATCCTTGTTGATTCTGCTGCTGTTATTTTTAGTCTCGTATTGCTGACACTTGTTGATGCTGCTGCTATCAGTCTCCTGTCAATGACTTACGCTGCTGATGCTGTAATCGATCTATTCCTAACACATGTTTATGTTTTTGATGTTATCTATGTCCTATTACCGACGCTTTTTGTTGGCGCTGCTATTATCAATCTCATATTGCTGACACTTGTTGCTGCTGCCGCTATCAATCCCCTGTAACTGACGACCCCTGCTGCGGTTTTTGTTATCAGTCACTCGTTACTGACATAAATTTTGCTGTTGTTATTAGTCTCCTTTTGCTGTGATTTGTTGATGCTGCTACAGTTAGTGTCCTGTTGCTGGCATGTGCAAATTCTACTGTTTTCAGTATCAGGTCACTAATATTTGTTGATGCTGCTTTCAGTCTCCTTTTACTGAAACTGTTATCGATATTTTACCGATTCTTGTTTATGCTGATGAATTACTTTTTTTCCCCTATTCTGCTACAGTCGATCGTATCGTCAAATTGATTTTAGTGTCAGTGACGATATGCTGTAAGTGCTGCTGCCAGCGATGCTGAGGTATTGTTATTATTGCTGCTGTCGGAGCGGAAGGCTTTGTTGCTACTGCTGTTCTTGCTGGCTGGATCTGAAAATTTGCTGTTACTGCTGCCGCTGGCGTTGGGTGTTGGTTTTATCGGCCCATAAAACAGGAGAACGAGACCAAACGTCTTGTGCCAGGCGCTCGAAGAAATTCAGTTTGAGAAAAGACCGACGTCACAATCTTGGCCAACCTCAGCGGCTGAAGGCTGTACTTGTCGCAGTATTTCATACCAACTCGGAAATGTATGAGAAAACTTTTTTTTGTGGATGGAGGGGGGGGGGGAGCTGTTCAGTGTATAGGCTAAAAGTTATCCTACCTCAGACACTTTCGAAGTGTGGCACTGGATACAGCAGCGAACTGCTGACAGTACTGAAGAAAAGCCGGAGATGCGGAGCAGGATTTTAGTGTGACAACGCATTGCTCTGTGAGGAGTTTAAAAATCATGCTCTTCACTGAGTATGATTTGCCAATAAAAGTTTGTTATGCACCTGTTGTTTCCTTCAAGTGGGCCACATTTGGTCAAATGTGTGATGAAGGGCAACACCTTGAATCACAAAGTGAATCAACTAACGTAACCCAAAAGTGAAAGGTGGTTGCTAGAGGTGGCGATAAGATTTTGATGCAAAATGACTTTATATATTTTGTAGTTGTTGACATTGTGCAGGGTGGAACTTACATAAAAGTGAATTCATATTTTCAAGCGAGGACAGCATCAATTTCTTAGAAGGGCCACATGCGGCCAACGAGCAGCAGGTTAGGGACCCCTGATTTAAGGCATTCTACCACCACCACCCCACCCTCCCTAGGACTCAATCTAAAGCAACCGACTGACACCATTGTACCTATTTACTGTTAGGTAAACGAGAAGGGAGAGGGCTGTAGGTGTAACGAGAGCTGCCCACACGTCGAGCCCAGGACGAGTCAAACCTGGGTCCTTGTGTTTGTGAACCGAGCGTTCTACTCCTGAGCTGCAAGTTACCTCATAATGTGACACCGGAAAATGCTGAGGTTACCACTACTGTTGAAGAGCTCTTGATTCAAGTAGTCTGAGTTGCTCTTACATTCCTAAGATTAAGTTTGATTATCTCCCATTGTTTAGGTGCTCTGCGATCCCAACGGGATTAGCGCTTCCCGAAGAATATATTACATTACAAAAAATTAATAATGATAATGCACACGTGTTTTCAACATGTATCCTCACTATCTAAAACCGCGTTTGTGTGTGTGTGTGTGTGTGTGTGTGTGTGTGTGTGTGTGTGTGTGTGTGAAACAAGTGGTTTTTGAATCATTTACCAAACTGCTGCAGGCCAGGATTCGACCCCAAGACACGTTGTTCCGCTTCAAGAGGCCACACAACGTTCATGTCACCTTACCATCTGAGCCATCGATCCTACAAACAATATGAGCCTAGCGAACTAGACTTGTTTCATGTTGCGAGGAAACTCGTGGCAGATGTATGATCAAGGATTAATTTCAGCCTCTTGTTTGAATACCCGCCTCCACAAGCAGTCTATTTAGCAATGAAACCACGAAACAAGTGATTTTGACTCATTTACCAATCTGCGGCAGGCCACACACACACACACACACACACACACACATATATATATATATATATATATATATATATATATATATATATATATATAAATATATATATAGATATATATATATATATATATGTCGTGCCGAATATGTAAAACTGGTCAATTAGCAAGAACTCATTTAAAATTAAGTCTTTTCAAAATTTTCTCTTATACGTTTAAAGATATATTTTTTTCATTAATGTTGATGTAAAAATTTATAATTTTGCACCAAAAGGAACTTAGAAAACTTACCTAACCTTATTATAACAAGCGCAATTTATTTTAGCCTAACCCAACTAAATATATTTTAAATTTGTTTACAATAATTTAATACTAAACAAACACAGTGAAATATATTTTTTTCGTTAGGTTCAGAATGATTTTGGCGATATTATTGCATACACAAAATTTCACTTGTCCTATATGGCAAGATGATCGTTGCTATTTAAGCCAAGGTCGCAAATTCTGCTTATTCGGCACGATATATATATATATATATATATATATATATATATATATATATATATATATATATATATATATATATATATATATATATTATAAGAATCAACACTAATATAGAGTTTCCGTGATTTTTATTTTGATAATTCTGCCTCCTTAGCTAATATCAACCGGGGAATAAATAATCAAAACGTTTAATGAACTAAAAAAAAAGGTCTAGACTAATGAATATTCATAATAATGAGAAAAGCTGGACGTGAAGGGAACTTTCCAACGGTAATTATTGGAAAATGGCCACTTGGAGGAGAAAAAGGTGAACAATGAAAAAAGATAATGGGAGCGGGAAGAAGAGGGAGAGGGAGAAGAGAAAGGAGGAGGAGGAGAAGAAGGAGGAGGAGAAGAAGAAGGAGGAGAAGAAGAAGGAGGAGGAAGAGAAGGAGGGCGAGGAGAAGAAGGAGGAGGAGAAGAAGAAGGAGGAGGAGAAGAAGAAGAAAGAGAAGGAAGCGGAGAAGAAGAAGAAGAAGCCGTCGACGACAGGTCACACTCAAGTGTGGTCTGTTGTAATCAGATTACGCGCTAAGCCCGTACGGGTTGTATTGCGCTGCTGGGAGAAATGTTCAATAGAAGGATTGTGCGAATTTAGGAATGAGTAAGGAGGCAGGAGTAATTTAGTCATGAGTGGGAGGGGGGTAGTACCCGGAGTGTGAGGAGGTAGGTATGAGTTAGGAAGAGTGCAGGTTTTTAGTGGTACGTATAAGTTAGGAGGAATAAGGGGTTTTAGTGATAGGTATTAGTTAGGAAGAATAAGGGATTTTAGTGATAGATATAAGTTAGGAAGAATAAGGGGTTTTAGTGATAGGTATAAGTTAGGAAGAATAAGGGGTTTTAGTTGCAGGTATAAGCTAGGAAGAATAAGGGGTTTTAGTGATAGGTATAAGTTAGGAAGAATAAGGGGTTTTAGTGGTATGTATAAGTTAGGAAGAATAAGGGGTTTTAGTGGTATGTATAAGTTAGGAAGAATAAGTGATTTTACTGGAAGGTATGAGTCAGAAGTGTTAGGAAGATCAGAGGTAGGGGCTTGTAGAGGCGAGGTGGCTAGAGCAAGAGTAATATTTAAATCAAATTTGGTGCAAATGAGAAAACACAGTTAATCACCTTCCAATGTAGCTATGGAAAAACAAATGGCAATAAATTGACGATCGTTGACGCAGGAGCAAAATTTCGCTTCCCGATGGCAAAAGGATATTGAGAGTCTTGCAAATTAACCAAATAACGAAACTTTCAGATTTTGACCGATTTAGGTTAGTGTTTAACGTCATTATTAAAAGGGAGAGCCTAAACCTGTATTAATTATACACTTCTTGGAATGTTAATACAGTGGTAGTGTATACAGGGAATATGGGAATAAAACTCAATGCAAATTATCGAGAACTTCTGTTAATATTTATTGTGAAACTATTGGTAATATTCATGGCAGAACTATTGATTATATTCATGGCAGAACTGTTGATTATATTCATGGTGAAATTATTGATAATATTCATGGCAGAACTATTGATTATATTCATGGTGAAATTATTGACAATATTCATGGCAGAACTATTGATTATGTTCATGGTGAAATTATTGACAATATTCATGGCAGAACTATTGATTATATTCATGGTGAAATTATTGATAATATTCATGGCAGAACTATTGATTATATTCATGGTGAAATTATTGACAATATTCATGGCAGAACTATTGATTATATTCATGGTGAAATTATTGATAATATTCATGGCAGAACTATTGATTATATTCATGGTGAAATTATTGACAATATTCATGGCAGAACTATTGATTATATTCATGGTGAAATTATTGACAATATTCATGGCAGAACTATTGATTATATTCATGGTGAAATTATTGACAATATTCATGGCAGAACTATTGATTATATTCATGGTGGACGAAGCGTCTACAAAATAAAATACAATAACCCTCATTGTGTGTATTATTTACACAATGTCGGACAGTAAAGAAAAAAAACTTTTGCTTGTATTTTTAGTATGTATCATTCTCTTTGATGGCCTCCTCCTCCTCCTCCTCCTCCTCCTCCTCCTCCTCCTCCTCCTCCTCCTCGGCCTCCTCCTCCTCCGTGGCCTCCTCCTCCTCCTCCTTCTCCTCCTTTCCCTCCTCCTTTTCCTCCTCCTCCTTTTCCTCCTCCTCCTCATTTTCCTCCTCTTCTTCCTCCTCCTATTCTTCTTCCTCCTCTTCCTCTTTCTCCTCTTTTTTCTCCACTTCCTCCTCCACTTCCTCCTCTTCTACCTCCACTTCACTCCACTTCCTCCTCTTCTTCTTCCTCCTCATCTTCCTCCTCCACTTCCTCCTCCACTTCCTCCTCCACTTCCTCCTCCACTTCCTCCTCCACTTCCTCCTCCACTTCCTCCTCCATTTCCTCCTCCTCTTCTTCCTCCTCCTTCTCCTCTTCCTTTTAGTCTTCCTCCTCTTCCTCCTCCCACCCTCACCATGTCTTCCACTTATGGACACTGTGGAAGACCTTGCAAGGTGACTTGTCTTGAATCACTCTTCATTCAGGTAAGTGACTAAAAGCTGGTGACGACTTTTGATCCAAAGTATTGGATCTACTCTCCTCTCCCTTGGATCAAACCTAATTCCTTTCTGTTTCCCAGCAGATATATAACTCTTGAGGATTTAGGGGTTTCCCAAGTATAAACTACTACTACTACTACTACTACTACTACTACTAATAATAATAATAATAATAATAATAATAATAATAATAATAATAATAATAGCAGTAATGCAATGAAGACTCTCGGAATCGTCATATCGCAAGTGCAAACCAGGGAACGGGTGGTGTTTGAACCCATGGCAAGTAGCACGGAGTTTTAAAACTCAGTTACCATGGCATCAAACCAAATTTATATTCTTCCATTAGGTTTATTTATTTATTGTTTTTTTTTATGCTGAGATTCCCCTAGAGCTTTCTTCTTATACCAACCTATCAGAACACTCTCTCGACTTCACCGTATAGATACTTCCGGATGTCTTTAACGTTGTGGCCATGTCTCCTCTGCGACTTCTTACCTTCAGGACTGGAAGTTTAGCTATTCTCAGAGACTAGCCTTGTAATATATCTCGCACTTTCTCGAGCTTTATTATCATTTTAAAGGGTTAGAGATTATATGTTGATTGAATATACTCTAACAGAAGCCTCATCCTGAAGCTTCTGAGTGCTATTCTCACATTGCTAATGCTGCATTCGTCTTTTATAGAGCAGTATCGTGTTTGTTTGAGCATATTTCTAGGTCCATCTCTGTTGATATGTTGTAAAGAGTATATTTTGATACACATATTTTATGAAGAATTAGACACATGCAACATGTGGATATACGTTTCGTTATCCAGTGGCTTTATCAATACGATACTTATATTATAATTAGGAGTGAATTCGAGCACTCACAGTTAACCATGCTCATAGACCCTTTATGCTATCTTTCGTATTTTTGGCATCCGTATTCCTTGAGTGAGCCTTCGATAGATAGCTTCCCTGGTAGGTCAATGACTCGTTTAAAAAAGTCAAAACACTGAGAACTGATTCTTGGGAAGCTCCTTTAATTTCTTCTCATCAGTCTTGTCACCTTTCTTATTAAGACCCTTACCTCAGGTCGGTCGGGTTTTCCTGTATCCGGTGGATTATTCGCCCTAGTAAATCATTCTAATGTTCCTGTACTAAATTCATCTCATATAAGACACTATCACAGGATTCCCCACACGTCAATCTTTCCACTTTTCCCTTTTATGACTTATTTCTCCGCTTTTATTTTGTAACTCAAGTAGGTAAATAATGCATAATATACTGTACATTATGTCTCCAAAATATTTACTAAACTGGAACAAACCGTTTGGTGGCTTTCTCGATTAATCTAGGAACGCATTCCATTGAGTTGACATACCGCTGTATAATGGATATAGACTCATGCCCTCAGTTTTGCTCCCCGTTTCATTTTCCACCTCCAAGTACAGGTGGGTAGCGTGTGTGTGTCTCGAGTGTGGTTTGGTGTGTGTGCTGGGTGTGTGTATGGTGGGGGAAGGGAAGGAAGGTTATACAGTTCTTGTTGAGAGTAATGCTACAAGCTAAGTCAAAGATTAAATAGTGGACTGAAGGGGGACATCTTGAAAGACAGTTTTCGCCTACACAGCCGTCCCTGCAGGCAATGTCTTGAGAAACTGTCGTATGCATCCCTCAAGGGGTGGAATTTAAATTATTATGGGTGAGTATAATTACCCCTAGGGAATGTTATGTCAGTATTTTTCATTACTGAATACTGACTGGATCCATTGAATTCTGTACTCACATGTGTGGGCTTGATGGGCCTCGTGTCACCGGGTATTGGTACATCAAATAAACATAAAAGGATATCGGCTGCACAGCCGACCTACCCCTAACATGGATATTAGACACACCTGGGTATTTGTAGCTGACCCATAGTTGCACCCGGTTATCCGTTGTCTTGATTGAAGAATAGTGTCTTTAAGAATGTCCACGTCTTCCACAGTCTAGGAATGCGCACACTGGTATGCTATGTTCCACAAGATTTGTCTTTCGGGGTAATGTCATTAAAGAAGCTGAACACACTTCTTGGTAATAGGTTTATAGTTATTATAGAGATTGTCTGAGGTACAGCAATGCAGGGTCTTTACTGCACCATTATATACTGCAATCTGAAGACGCCACAGCACCCTACGTCGCCACTGCCCCTAGCCACAAAGAAAAGAGCTGACCTAGCACATTTTCCCTGCTTGCTAAATTTCCACTATGAAGCAATGCAGAATGCTTGATTCTTACTGTCTAAGCATAGACAACAATGTACATCTTTAACAGGGTAATAAAGTGGGTGCAGAATTTTCTTAATTGTCCTGCTAAGGTAAGAGATTGATTGTCTCTTATTAAACTACACTACTTGCTACACTGGTCTCTTGCAAAGAAGTCATATGACCCGTAACTGATACACGCTGGTTAAACATCTGTTGGTAATTACTTGATGTAGCAGTAAACAAGATGCTTGCCCCTTCTGAGAGGGCTGGGCCCCTCAGGGCTGAAAAAGGGTTGAAAAAGGTTGAAGGGGGCTGATACCCCCCTCCTGGAGAAATTTTCTCCACAGTTCTAGTACTAGGTAGGGTGTCCCTTTTGCCCCCAAAACAGCTTGAATTCTTCGTGGATTCAACACAGCACTGGAAACATTCTTAAGAGATCCTGATCATTTTAAACACGATAGCCTCACACAGTTAATGCACATTTGTCGGCTGCGCATTAATGCTGTGAATCCCCGTTCTACCACATCCCTAATGTTTCCGCTCAATTCTGACCCAACCATCGTCATATCGTAGCAGAAATCGAGATTCATCAGACCAGATCACGTTTTTTTCAGTCTTCAGCTGTTCAGCTTTGGTGAGCCTGCAACCACTGTAGCCTCAGATTCATGTTCTTAGCTAACAGTAGTGGAACCCAGTTTGGTCTTCTGCTGCTGTAACCCCTGAACTTCAAAATTCGACGTGTTGTGTGTTCAGAGATGCTCTTCTATATACTATGAAAATGCCGCTCACTGGATATTTTGTTTTTCAACCCTTTCTCTGTAAACTCTAAAGACTGGTGTCATGAAAAATTCCCGGAGATCAGCAGCTTCCGAGATACCACTTATTTAAAAAATCTGATGCATCCTTGGTAAATATATTAATTATGGCTTGCTTTCTCCCATGTTGACTCAGGAAGAACTGCTTTTGGGTATCTAATAATTTTATTCTCTCATTCATTGTGTTAACCTGTTCGAGTTTATAAGTGTTGAGTTCCGGCTCCTTGGCCAGACTAATGGCTCGTTTGAATGACACACCTTACCTATATAATTTACTTGTGAAACCATGTATACCCATGCTTTCAATGGTTTTTCTACCTTCACAGCTCGCCCTGAGGCCAGGTTTCATTGTTGATCGTTAAGATAAGAGAAAAATAGCTAAGATTTTGTTCGGATAACCTAGGAAAGGCAGTGCGTCATCGAGGGTCCTCAATCTTATCCCTCAGGATGCGACCCACACCAGTCGACTAACACCCAGGTACCTGCTTACTTGCTAAGTGAATGATGACAGCAGATGTAAGGAAACACGCACAATGTTTCCACCTTTATAAATAACAAAAAGGCACAATACCGTGACTGGAACGATACACAAATAACCCGCACATAAAAGAGAGAAGCTTACCTTTGCTATTAGCAGAATACTGGACCACACAGCCATCACAGCTTGGCTGATCTGTCACCTGGCAGCGATATGAGTTTAATTTCTGTTGGAAGATATCTGATATCTGGTAATAAGCTGAAGAATCTAGGGATGCCAATGTGTTAACATTGGCATCCCTACTTTTCACTCAGTCTAATTTACATTTCCTCATATATCCTTCACTTCAGTTCGCAGTTATGGTAGTGTGTAGGTACTGGATCAAGCCCTGGAATATCTTACATGTATATATGATCGTGCATCTCTTTTCTCCGTTCCAGGAAGTACGTTCCAAGGTCTTTGACCCTATGCTTCATTGACAACGCGAGAGGTGAATGAATTCCATCTCTCATTTCTCTCTTGCCTTAGACGGTTCTGTGAACGCAGCAATATTCTAGATGTGGCAGCACAAGTAATTTGAACAGTACCACCACTGATGCTTCTCGTGTTTTGAAGATCCTCATTATCAAAATTGTCATTTTTTCATGCTTGTTCTGCTTTCTGTCTGATAGGTCCTCCGATAATGCGAGTATTGCTGTACTTCCAAGTTATTCACATTTTTTCGGTACTTTGCATCCTGTGCTCATTTCGATTTTTTTTTCATTATTACTATTTATAAGTGACTGGAATTTGTCACAATTTGTTCACAAATGATGATATGAAGCTGTGGCCAGAGCTTTGAATTATGTCCGATATGAGAATGAAAAACAAAAGGCACCAGGACTATGACTTGGGGTATCGAACCTTTCGCTAAGATTGCATTTTGGTTTCCTACTAATCTTTGTCTTCTATTTCTAATAAAATTGGAAATATATTTCTCGCTTTTCCTTTGTATCTGAAGACCTCATTTTATGGGATATCACTTCACGTTTGTATTAGCAAAGTCGTGAAAACTTCATGTACGTTTTGGTTTTCCTTTAAATCCACCGTTATTTTTATAACATAATAAATGCAATAAACGCCATGATCTTGTTCTAAATCCATGTTAACTTGCGTTGTGCAGGCAATGCCATGAAATCAATGTTGGTTCCTTAGTACCCTTTCAGTGATGTTTATAATCAGAGATGTTAGTGGTAGTCTGTAATTTTTGGTCAGTGCTCTGCTGCGTCCTCTGTGCAGGGGATCTACATCTTGAGATCTCACCTAGTTCTAAGCTTTTTCTGAGAATAATGAGTATTCATGCAACATAAGGACACAGGTCTCACTGAACTAGTATACATCTGCTTCTTTACTGCTTGCATTCGGAATAACTGTTGCGTCTCTTAATGTCTATAAGATAATCGAGTATAAAAAAAACTCCGTGCTCAGTGTCTCTTATAGGTTTCCCGTTTCACATATAGATATAAATAAATTAATTTGGTTCTCTCGTTCCTGACCCTTTCTGTTTTTTTGGAATATTTATATGATGTAACTGTCTCCTGCTTTTTTTCTGCATGTTTCGTTGATAACGTATCGATATGCAGTTCCATCGCCAGTTTGGTCTGGATTTGAGCATCTGACCTACATCGAGGTTCATTGTTCTTTGTGACAATAGACAAATCAATCTGAATGGAAAGACTGCGGCTTTCGGGAGGCGGAAAAGATGGGAGTTCCTTGATAGCCGTATGTGGTTCATCCTTCTCTGATATATGCTCCTGAAGTGTTTTTACGTATGTGCACTTCATTAGTCTGGCTCAGTCTTACGTCAAGTCTCGGATCCTGAACCAGTGATTTGCTTCTATCCAAGTTGCTGTGCTGTCTCTGTTCTCAGTTCTTCTGCACCAGAAGTTACTAAGTTACTTCGATTAAGCTTGTAGCCTGTTCAGCATCACATCGTTGTTATTAGTCCTCATCTTTTCATATCCTTATAATTTTCACACCAAATAAATTTTTATTGCACTCCGTGAATGTAATACTACTACTACTACTACTACTACTACTACCAATAATAATAATAATCATAATATTAATAATAATAGTAAAAAATAATTTTTCGTTTGTGGGCGTAGATAAGCAGTTGACTATCCTTACTGTAAGTCAGGTCTTTTACATATTCTAGAAAAAGTATAAAATCTAGCAGTGACCTTTACGGACCTAAACCAGTTTATTCTCTTACCCTAACACCTACCTGGAAGGTTTACCTAGTGGGTATTCCGGGGATCAACGCCCCCGCGGCCGGGCCCATGACCAGGCCTCCCGGTGGCTCAGGGCCTGATCATCTACCTCATCCATTACTTGAGATACATTATGTACGTGATACCACAGTCAGCTTCTGCTGTGTTGAGTGGTCTTCCGTGTGGTACATTGTTCAGGTCTTTATTATTTTCAACCAATACCCAATACGTGCATCCACCCATTTCCTGCCTAATCAACATCGCTATCACCACCTTCACCATAACCACAATTGCTTTCACCACTACCATCACTATCTCCACCAGCATACACGATGCAGCTTCTCATCTCGCTACACTACCCTCCATATATCTCGTAAAGAACTAGGTGTCGTCAGTCCTATTCATTCTTGTCCAAACCGTCCATCACCTATTCTTACGCCTCGCCACCTCTGTCATCGATCATTATGCTGGCTTCTCCTACGCTCCATCCCACGCTCTCTCCCATGCCCCCTCCCACTCCTCATCTCACTCTCTCATACCCACTCCCACGCCTCATCCCACGCTCTCTCCTACGCCCCCTCCCATGACTTGTATACTCTATCTCGCACCGCCATCCCCAACACGCCCCTGAATGACCTTTTCCACTTCCCTTCCACGCCGCACTTTCTCTCCGAAGCTCCCTTCTATGTCCCCTTTCCTATCAACTCTTCTATGCCTCCTTGCCACTCCCATACCACGCCCCTTCCCACGTCTCCTACGCTCCTTCCCACGCTCTCTCCCAGCTCGCTTCCACGACTTCCCTCACACGCCTCTTCCATTGTCCCCATCTCATTCTCCCTCCTACGACTTCCCCCACTACCCCTCCCACTCTTTCTCACCCTTAGCCACTTCTACTCACTCCAATTGTTATTTCAGGTATTCCAATGGAAGCCGCGGCGGTGTAATGGTGGTAGTGGCAATATGTGGTTATAAGTGGTGGTGGTTAGTGAGTGGTGTTCGTAGTGGATTGTGATAGTGGTGATGGGTAGTGGTGGGTGGTGGTTGAGGAAGTGGTGGTATTGGTATTTGGGGGAAGTGGTGGTAGTGGTGGTGGGCAGTGGTAGCGATGATGGTGGGTGGTAGCAGTGGTAGCGATGATTGTGGGTGGTAGCAGTGGTAGCGATGATTGTGGGTGGTGGCAGTGGTGGGTAGGGTATTGATGGTGACAGTGGATTGTGGTAATGGTGGTGGGGGTGGTAGTAGTGGTATTGGATGGTGCTAGTGGTGCTTGGAGAGGTAGTGGTGATAGGTGGTGCTAGTGGTGCTTGGAGAGGTAGTGGTGATAGGTGGTGGTGGATGGTGGCAGTAGTGGTGGTTAGGGATGGTGGTGGGTGGTGGCAGTAGTGGTGGTTGGGGCTGGTGGTGGGTGATGGCAGTAGTGGTGGTGGTTGGTGATTTGTGAGCATTGTAAAGGTAGTGATAGTGATTGTTACTGTCGGTAGTGGTATTGGTGTTTGGTGAGTGGTAGTAGTAGTAGTAGTAGTGGTGGTGGTGGTGGTGGGTGTTGGTAGTGGTGGTAGGAGGTAGTTTTGGTGAGTGGCAGTGGTGGTGGTGGTTGTATTAGTGGTGGTGGTTGTAGTAGTGGTGGTGGTGGTTGTAGTAGTGGTGGTGGTGGCTGTAGTAGTGGTGGTGGGTGGTAGTAGTGGTGGCAGTAGTGATGATGGTGGTGGTAGTAATAGTAGTGGTGGTGGTGATGGTAGTGGTAGTGATGGTAGTAGTAGTGGTGGTAGTGGTGGTAGTAGTAGAAGAAGTAGTAGTAATAGTAATAGTAGTGGTGGTGGGTGGTGGTGTTTAGTGGGTAGTACTATTAGATTTGCTGGTGTTTGGTGGGGTAAAAGCAAGAATTAGCAGACGAGTGGAAGTCCTGAAGACTTTCTCAGTGTCGAGTAACACCAGCACTCCAGAAGTAATCATACAACTGATGGTATACCCAAAAGGCGATGAATAAGACCCAGCAACTAAACATGGGTATCTTTAATGCCGAGACGAGGCAATAAATATACCCCTGGATACCACCACCTATCAAGACTAGGGACTGATCTCTTCAAAACTACTACTACTACTACTATTCTATTTCCAGGGCTATTTTTACCTGCATACGACAGCTGGCTATAGCCCTGGTGCTAATGGTGCTTGGAAAGGTAGTGCCTAATTCATCAACAGTGCTAAAGAAATGGCATGTTTAACCACACAAATATTTTACAAAGCTACGACAAGCTAACAGACTGCATCTTCCTCAACTGTAAGAAGTCATTTGTCACAGTGCCACATAACTATACAAATTCGATACGATAACCTGGATTTAAGTTAACGTTTTCACGTAGTGGATTAACGCCACAAGAGTTTTCGAAGGGATAGCCTAGTTTCACATTGTTCGTTAAATCTGTAAATTACCAACCAATGAGCATAGATTTTTTAACAATAATATTCACGGTGGGTACCACAGTAGTGAAGAATATGCGCTACACTTGTTAATTTTTATTTTTAAGACGTTTCGCAAACCGAAGGCTTTCTTAATTCACTACCAAGATTGTATATATATATATATATACGGAAGGCTGAAGGACTGATTACATCTTCTACTGCCGTTCGTTTATAATCTTTCTATCTATCGAACTGAAATGATTTTGAAAATAATAATACCTAGGTGGTGCACATACGTCTAATTTATGAACTTTTCGATATTGCATAGCAACAAATAATAATGAATTTAATGGAAAAATCCCGTAAGAAATACCAGGTCAGGTAGCGGGATTGATCAAACAAGTGGCTACTTGAAACGCTCTAAGTTCACAGAACTCATACTGGCCATAGAGAAATTATGCCAGAGAGCAAATACCACACAGGAGGGAAGCAGCTGGCAGACTAAGACACAGAACTGCGTCTCTTTGTGGACATCGTGCCCTACCTGTCACCTAAATTATCAAGCAAAATAACACGAGTTGTGTATAGTAAACAGGCGAACAGAAGACTGACACGGAAGAGTCTGAAATACGACTCCTTCATCTCAGATACATTTCTACTGCATGACTCGAAGTACGCAGAGTACGCTGAGTTAGTTAATAGTTATCAAAGGCACTTGTCGATAGACGTTTTGCCCTTTCTCTCTCTCTCTCTCTCTCTCTCTCTCTCTCTCTCTCTCTCTCTCTCTCTCTCTCTCTCTCTTTCTCTCTCTCTCTTTTCTTTTCTGTGTTTGTTTCACGCGCTCGAGCGTGCATTTGTCCTCACTCCATTATAAATTTACAAAAAAAAAAGAACGAGCTTTTACTCGACGATCTCATAAAACAAATGGCTTGGCACAGTAAAAAATATACATTCATTTGACTAAAGCCATTAAATTGAGTCAAACGTCCATTTCCAATTATTGATATCGTTAAAAATATATAAATACGGCCTATAATTTTTTCCATCGCAAAAATGTGCATATTTCTTTGTATCATAAATCTTCGAAATAAATTATGTAGTTCAGGAAAGAAAAAGATCGAACATTACTTATGTCAGTGCCCAGAGGAATTTCTTGGATTAATTTTCAGTTCCTGTGGAGGGTCTCCAGTTAGTCCGAAAATGTTCTCGTTGTTCTGTGCTGTTGAACGTAGGTTATTCGAATGTTTTTATAATATATATATATATAATATATAGGGAGGTACCACCTCTAGAACTGTCCTGGTGACCCTCATCCTCAGAGAAAAGAATAAACTTGCTTCAGGGAAAACTCAAGGTTCTCCCTGAAGCTGTTTGAGAATTTTCTCCTACCACCCACTATATTTCAAGTATGTTTTATTTAAAGACAAAATACATTGGCCAAACATTCACAAAAATACAATGGAAAGTAAAACAACATAGGTAACTCAGAGCTACATCTCGAATACTTCGTCCAGCTCCCCGGCGGTGGGCCGTGTGCCCAGAATGCTGCAGGCATTTCCTCTCTGGATCGCTTCCTCTCTGGATCGCAACACTGAGTCTCTGAAAGAGGAAGCTGGTCGCCCTGTGGTCCTTGGTTTCTATGATGAGCTTTTCACCCAGCTCTTTGAGGAACTTTAGAGCACACTTGCCCCATGCTCCAAGGGTCTCCGACCCTATTGGAATGAAGTTATAGCAAGGGGGAAGGTCTTCATATTTTCGGATCTTTTGGGTCTCCCTGTGGCTGGCAGCTCCACCCCCTTCCACTACGGAGTATGGCAAGTAGGTGTCTGCCAATGTGGTGGCACAGGTGTAGTCCCAGGCAATCTGCTTTCCATCCTTCCAGGGTAGCATAGTGGCTCCATCAGGACGCTTTTGACTTCCATCAGACCTCTGTACTTGGGGTTCCCATTGAGCTGGGCAACGGGCTCTGGCGAGGCTTCTCTTTATGATGTCATTGACCTCCTCATGTCTGGCATACTTCCCTTCTGCTGTGTGACACACGAGACCATGAAGTCCGAATTGATCAGCTGTCGCCCTGCCGCAAATACACCTATGTTCGGTGAGGATGGGGGCGGCTAGGCGAAGAGCAACACCAATCCGAATGGCCTGTGGGTCGAGACGGGTGCCCAGGGAGGAAGTGAGAACAGCTAACAGGAAATCTCCTGAGTGTGGTGCCTTCGCTGCCAGGAGACGAGCTTTGTCCTTTCCAGAAGCGTTGGAGAGCATTGTGTTGGCGATTTTTTCCATGATCGGTTTGTCCCAGTGGGACTGTTTGTGCTCTTTGGGAGGAGCTGGTCTACTGGAGGAGTCTGTAAGGGTGTCCCACCGAATCGCTGCTTCAGTAAACCTGGGGTCTTGAGCTCCTACCACATCTCTTAAGCGTTCGGGAACTATCTTCTTGACTAATGCACTGAAAGCCAAATACGAAGGCAGAAAAGCAGGTAAAGCAACATGCGTTGCTTTGCGCACCCCTATACCTCCCAGTCGCACTGGGAGGGTTGCCTGATCCCATTGCTGATCCTCTAGTGACAGGTTCAGTGCCTTCTTTGAAGCTGATTTCAGGTGTGCGTCATATTCATCGAGTGTTGGGTCGTCAAAAGAGGGTGCACACCTCAGGAAGTGAGTCTTGGCAGAGTAAGACACCTTGTGAAGAGATACAGAGCATCATGGGCATCAAGATCGCTTATTCTCTCCTCCATTCTCATCAGGTCATTCAATTTGTCCCTGAGGACAGTGTTGATGGCCTGGTGACCCAGCGGTGCTCCCAAGAGGGTACTGTTGGACGGAGTGGTAGTAGAGACTTCTGGGAGGATTCTTCGCACAGCATTGGTTATTTCCTGGTTCGCTGTGATTTCACACTTGGAGGGACTGAGGATGAGTCCCAAGTCTTCTCCCTGTGTTTTCACCAATTGTAGGTCCCCCACCAGGGACTCTTCAGTACCTGCCAGAGTGCCGTCATCCAGGTACCAGATATTGAGCTCACTGCGTAGGCTGGAAGTTAGTTCTCTTACTGCCAAGCAGAAGAGAAGTGGAGCGAGTGGGTCACCCTGCTGAACACCCTCTAATGGTTGAATTTCATGTTCTCCAAACAAAAGAATTGATGGTTTGCTGTAGCCGGCTGAAATGAAGGGAAAAAGACTAGGGAACCGATCCCGAACAGCTGGCAAGACAGCATCTCTCTTCACCATATTAAAGGCATTTCTAAAATCAAGTTTGACTATGGCCTTGTCTTCTGGTAGGTCCCTGATGTAGGCCCTTGCGGCATGACCTGCGGCTTCACTGCCTTGAGAGACCCCAAAGCCCAGTTGGTGTGGCTGGAGTAAAGTGGCAGCTTCTAGGCGAATGTTTCTTACTGCTGCTTTGGCAACGAGACGGCGAAGAGTGCTTCCAATCGCAATGGGTCTGATTCCCCCATCCCTCTTCTTCAAAGCACATAGTGAGGCTCCAAAAAAGAAAGGTTTAATTTCTTCTGGGATTCGCCCAGCCAGGCAATTGTTGACGAAAGTTGTTAGCTTGGTGGGAAGAATTGATGCAGATTCACCGAGTACTGGATTTACCATCTCTTTGAAGTGCTGAGGTCGAATTCCAGTGTAACCTTCTGCAGATCCTGTTGGAAATGACACGATCGCCTTATAGACTTCCGATTCTGGCAGAATTAATTGTTCAGTAATGGGGTCTTCTTCAGGGTTATTGTTGATGGCTATGGTGTCCCTGGTTGGATGCTTGTCTCTGAGTGCTTGGGCCGTGGTCTCATCCTTGGGGGCTACAGTTTACCTGGAGTTTACCTGGAGAGAGTTCCGGGGGTCAACGCCCCCGCGGCCCGGTCTGTGACCAGGCCTCCTGGTGGATCAGAGCCTGATCAACCAGGATGTTACTGCTGGCTGCACGCAAACCAACGTACGAGCGACAGCCCGGCTGGTCAGGAACCGACTTTAGGTGCTTGTCCAGTGCCAGCTTGAAGACTGCCAGGGGTCTGTTGGTAATCCCCCTTATGTATGCTGGGAGGCAGTTGAACAGTCTTGGGCCCCTGACACTTATTGTATGGTCTCTTAACGTGCTAGTGACACCCCTGCTTTTCATTGGGAGGATGTTGCATCGTCTGCCAAGTCTTTTGCTTTCGTAATGAGTGATTTTCGTGTGCAAGTTCGGTACTAGTCCCTATAGGATTTTCCAGGTGTATATAATCATGTATCTCTCTCGCCTGCGTTCCAGGGAATACAGGTTCAGGAACCTCAAGCGCTCCCAGTAATTGAGGTGTTTTATCTCCGTTATGCGCGCCGTGAAGGTTCTCTGTACATTTTCTAGGTCAGCAATTTCACCTGCATTGAAAGGTGCTGTTAGTGTGCAGCAATATTCCAGCCTAGATAGAACAAGTGACCTGAAGAGTGTCATTATGGGCTTGGCATCCCTAGTTTTGAAGGTTCTCATTATCCATCCTGTTATCTTTCTAGCAGATGCGATTGATACAATGTTATGGTCCTTGAAGGTGAGATTCTCCGACATGATCACTCCCAGGTCTTTGACGTTGATGTTTCGCTCTATTTTGTGGCCAGAATTTGTTTTGTACTCTGATGAAGATTTAATTTCCTCGTGTTTACCATATCTGAGTAATTGAAATTTCTCATCGTTGAACTTCATAGTATTTTCTGCAGCCCACTGAAAGATTTGGTTGATGTCCGCCTGGAGCCTTGCAGTGTCTGCAATGGAAGACACTGTCATGCAGATTCGGGTGTCATCTGCAAAGGAAGACACGGTGCTGTGGCTGATATCCTTGTCTATGTCAGATATGAGGATGAAGAACAAGATGGGAGCGAGTACTGTGCCTTGTGGAACAGAGCTTTTCACCGTAGCTGCCTCGGACTTTACTCTGTTTACTACTCTCTGTGTTCTGTTAGTGAGGAAATTATAGATCCATCGACCGACTTTTCCAGTGTCGTCACTTGTAATTATTCTTATTGTTCCCACTGTGTTACCTTCTTCGATTTTTTTGCTAACCTGTGCGCAGATTTTCTCGTTTTCATTGGGACTTTTCTTGGGTCTACCTCTTTGGTTCCTGCGATGATGGGGCAGAGGGACACAATTATCCGTTCTTGGGTAGTTGCGCACTGCCTTGATAACTGACGTGGTTAGCAGTTTGCCTCGTCTTTCAGGAACTGCAAGACAGACATTGCCGAACAAGAGTAGGTTGCGCCGTGCTTGGATGGTGCCTCGGGCTTCTAAGTTGGTGGAAACTCTATTCACCTGCTTAAGAAGGTCTGTGTATTTCCCTGCTGCGTATGGGCGAGTCGCTTTAGGAATGTGGGATAGTGTACTGCTAGCAGTGGATATGAATGCCAACAGAAGGTTATCGCAAGTGACGAGGTTGCCATTGGAATTGTCATCTGCCTGTGGAGGCTGTGGGCTGCTCTCTGCTGGAGGCATATGTGATCCCGCACACCCATTGTGTGCACGAATGCGGCCATCCCTGTTGCGTGTGTGTGTGTGTGTGTGTGTGTGTGGGCGTCAGATGAGGTGGATGTAGTTAATGAATTGCATGGCTGGAGTTCCTGTGCTATGGTGGATGGCTGTGGTTCCTGGGCTCTAGTGGATGGCTAGGGCTCCTCGGCTCTAGTGGATGGCAGGGGTTCCGGGGCTGATGTCAGCCCACAGCCCTAAAGTATTCTCTCATGCATCTCTACTATTTTTTACCCAGCAGTCCTTTACATAGTTGATGATATGGCATCATTACTTGGTCCAGCATCCGTTTCTAAGCAGTGCTTCCACAACAGATGTGTCAGTGTCCCCTTCAATGAAAAAGTCTGCGGGCTCAGAAGCAACATGGAACTGCTCGTGTATCTACTGAAGTGTTAATTGTTTCTCTGCAGGCTCTTCCTCCTCATCCTCCTTAACTCTGAGTCCTTTTTATCTGGGAATTTAGCTCTGCCAACATTTCCTCTGGGTTTCTTTCTTACTCGTCATCCTCTAATAGTTCACTGACGTCTTCCTCCTCCATGTCTTCAAAGCCCTCATTTGGCAATCTTCTTGCCAGCTGAATAATTTCCTCGACTTGACTCTCAACTGGTAGAAATCCTGTGAAAATATTCGCCACAATAGGCCATAATTTTCTCAGGACTGCATTTATTGTTGATTTCGGCACATTATACCATGCACTTCTGACGTGGGATAAGGAATTTGCACTGTTGAATTTATGGCAGAACACTGGCACTCCAGGCTCAGAATCATCGTCCATTGCATTTAGGTTCAGTTCAAGCAACAGTTGAGCATGAGCACAGGAGTTATCAAGAGTCAGGAGAATCTTGAATGTGAGATTCTTGCAGTGCAGATAAAACATGACATCAGAAATAAAATTATGGTTAATTCTTCTGTCATCCATGCTGACTGGTTTGACCGCCAGATAACAGATAACTGCCCCGCTTGTGCCGCCGCGAAAGCTGGCTGTGTCGAAGAGCAACATGGAAAATGAGAGAGCCACCACGAAAGACTGCCACTTTTGGGGCGTAACGTGGAAATACATATAAAGAAAAAAAAAAAGAATCGCGAACAGGTGGAAACGCAAAAGGAGGTGGCCTTCTGTATACATATAACTGAGAAACATTGTATAATAAAGACAACTAAGCAATGTTTCTACGACTTACCACACAACTTCGTCAGCAAGAATGAGATAGATATGATAAAACCATAACGAAAAGGTATTACCAGACCTCCATATATTTAACCACGAATAACTAACACCTGACCTCGACTGACTTGACCCTGAAGAGTTGCGGATTCATTGTTCTCACCTCTTACAACTCTCTTGTCAATTTTTATGGCAAGATGGTTATTAACTTGAACGTGAATTATCTTGTTGAAGTTAAATTACCCTTCAGATAAGTTAGTCTGGAACTTCTGCCAAAAATATGGTCTGATTCAGTGATATGTCTTTATATACAGGTATCAGATTCAAAATCAGGTTTCAATTATCAAAATGTACAGTGTGTTGATAATTACGTACTTGGCAGAACACACCAGTGATTGTGCTCCTGTTTATAAAATTCTCTATTTGTATAAACACATTCGCTTGTTCAAATAACATCCTGTGTCTCCTACACTTCTTTTTCTAATTTCTTTTTGCAAAGCAGTAAATGCAAACCTTGTCAACATTATTATTTAAGTTTTGAATGCAATTATGCTGTTCTTTTTCTATCTATATGCAACATAAATGCTCACTCGATGATGTAATTTTTTATTCTTTTCCAATTCTCTTGATCGGGTAAGACTATAGAGATTAGAATCTAAACTACATGACAACGACTTTCTAGCAGAAAAAGCGGGCTTGGATATTTAACCAATGCTGTTAATATAAATTACAGATAATTTTACTGATTTTAGATACTTTATTATCCCTATACAATAAATGGATGACACGATAAGCTTCTAGGAACACCAGCAATATTATCAATTTTTTAACCTATGGGTCATAGTATGGGCCTAGTATGGGCCAACAGGCCTGCTGCAGTGTTCCTCCTTTCTTATGTTCTTATGTTCTTATAAGGCTTGAACACGCGTCTTTCTGTTCACTGTTGTTGAAACTATACTTTGATGGCGACAGTTTCTAATGGGACACAAGGAACAAAACAAATGAGATACAATAACTGAGATTTAGTATATGAAGGGGGAAAACTGGCATTGATCTTGTGATTGATTACAGAATACAGGAGGTCGGTTACAGCAGGAGAGTTCTTCACTGTCGCAACATAGAATAATTCTTACCTCACAATTAAAGAAAAAGATTCTAGTCTTCTCTAACAAAAAAAAAATTTTGCAAAAACATCTTTATCATATCTTCAAGCAATTTTAATTCAAACATTACCCAATGTAAACTTAAAAAAAGACATCTTGGCACAGAATTTAGGTAAAACAGAAACCCTCAATAACACACTCCACCTCAACCGCAGCTAACTCTGAGACATCATCAAAGTACTGTGAAGACCCAAGCAGCTCCTCCATCCCAAAGAACCCACAATTTTCTTACCAAATATATATATATATATATATATATATATATATATATATATATATATATATATATATATATATATATATATATATATATATATCGTTCCAAATAGGTAAAATTGGTCAATTAGCAAGAACTCATTTAAAATTAAGTCCTTTCTAAAATTTTCTCTTGTACGTTTAAAGATATATATATATTTTTCATTTATGCTAATGTAAAAATTAATAATTTTGTTCCAAAAGAACCTTAGAAAACTTACCTAACCATATTATAATTTAATTTAGCCTAATCCACAAATTCTCGCTTGCCAAAATCGCTACTTTTTACCTATTCGGCACGACATATGTAAATTAATCAAATGAATTAGTAAATAATGGAACTCTTCTGCAAAATTTCATTAGACAGGTTTGATTTAAATACAAATCTGGACTCCACTGAAAGGTCAGAAATATTTTCTGATATGTATCGCTGACGTGTGCTCAAAGTGATTACAAATCTTGATTTAACGGATCGCTGGAGGTGAAAAAAAACTCTCAACCTTTCGATTATTAAATACGAGAGATGTAAAACCTACACAGCTTCGGGCATCTCATCAAGTAATACACGTCACAGGCATATAAGCCAATAGCCATTCAGGTTTTAATATTCAAATGTCAAGTGCAGCTTCACCCAATTATGGTGAAATGAATGGGTCAATATCGCTGTCTAGCCGGAGGTGGAGACTACCTCAGCCGCCTGCAACATTGGCAACCATACGCCGCGGGAGAACACTGCTCCCAATTGCGCGTATTACCACGCCAATCCGCTGTAAAAGAATATTTAACGTTGTATATGAGCATTGAACCTTTGAGAGCTAACCAAACTCTAGAAAAACGTGGAAACATTGATATTAATATTTAATAATGCATGGAATGAAGGGTGTTTCCTGAAAGAGAGGAATGGTAGGGGAGGTGGCGTGTATTACTGATGGGTCGTGACCTCTCCCTCTCCTCCCAACCCCCTAACAGCGGCTAATGGTCCAATTGTATGTATGTTTGCACGACTGGTGTTGAACGCCCTGCTGGCGTTACTCTGTGATTGTTGAAGCCTGGGCTGAATTTATTGCGAAGCGTATAAAGCAATTGTATATATGGTGTGTGTATATCTGCAATAAATCTTGCCTTTAAATTGTTAGAGGAATCGTGAATAATAATTTTTTTGGACTGTAGATATGGCCGACAAGTTTAGTGGAAAGTCACCTGAAGCAGAGAAAATCAATATTACAGAAGTTTTTCTCTTATGTGATAAAGCTTATGTGATAAAGCTCTAAACAGAGCAATACGGTGAACATAGCAAATGTTTCCTCTGTACCACGCAATATAAAAACAGCCAGCCAAAGCGATGACGATACTCTTCGCTTTAATCTCAATCTTGGTCACCTTCATGACCCCTAAGAACGTAGAGCTAGCAAATTATTAATTGCCTGAAGACTATAAATTGTTTATTTCTAGAAACGTACTTTCTCCCGTCACCTTCCAAGGTGGTACTGTCTGCGGTAACCCTCCAAGCTGGAAGCTGTCTCTAGGTTTTCTCCAAGGGGATACCTTGTCTACGGTTACAGCTTTCTCTCGTGTGCTTTCAAGAATGGTATACACTGTCCCAGGTTTCCTTTCCCCGGTGCTCCTTTAGATTGCTTTTGCAACAGCTGGGGTCTGAACTCTAACAGCCACTTCTTAGCAGTCCCGTAGCCCGTCATGGTCATCTTGCATTATCAGCTGTGTGTGTGTGTGTGTGTGTGTGTGCTCGCGCGCGCGTGCATGCGTACCTGTATCGATTTGTGTGTGTGTGTGTGTGTATACAGACGTGTGTGTACGTACCTGCATCGATTTGTGTATGCGTGTAGGCTTTTTCAGCTTAGTAAGGATGATCCCTCCAGCTTAGCGAAGCTCTGTCCAAGAAAAGTCCGAAATTGATGTATTTGAATGGCTTGGCTGTTGCAATTATAACTTTGTCTAAAACTGAGTGGGGCGATGATTGGATTTGCAATACTAGTTGAGGAAATTTCGCTCACACTAATGAGTTAAACGTGTGAGCAAATCGTCTTCATTGTGTGAATTTGGTAAACGAGTGAACATTGTGTTAATGGGTGTAAACATATTCGTGAGTGTAAATGGCCGTGTATGCAAATATAAATTTCTAGTGTAAATATTGCACGCGTAGCATTTACAAATAAAAGCTTCAGAGTACGCTTTTATTGCGACTATTACACCGTAAAAAACATTGTTGTTCATTACTATCAACAACATGCTTTTATATTCGTGTATTATTATTATTATTATTATTATTATTATTATTATTATTATTATTATTATTATCAAGGGGGAAGCGCTAAACTCGTAGGATTATACAGCGCCTGTTTGGGGGGATGTGGAAGGTATTCAGGCTTAATTCAGAGAACTGGAGCACAGATCCAATTCCCTAGGTCAAGAGTCCCTCACCAGCATCAAGGAACCTTCCTTGAGGGGTATATTCGTGTAGCAGTAGCTCGTGTGTGCTATTTAAAAGGTTTACGACGATAATTAGAGTGAGAGTCTCTGCTGTTCTAATACCTATGTCTAAATGACTTATCAAGACAAGCAGCCCTGAGCCATTAGAAAAGACGTGCGATTTTTATATTCAATACTCATCACCCAATCTTTAAGCAACGAAGAAAAGGCAAGTTGGAGAAGAATTTTATCAAGTAATAACTAGGTGAAGCCTCACACATAGTGAACGTTGTTCTATCGTAAGTTTGTTTCGTACAATGTCTCACGAAATCGTAATGACACGAGTGCAAACAAACCACACCACGGGCGGGGATAGAATCCGCGATCTGAGAGTCTCAAAACTCCAGACCGTCGCGCTAGCTGGTCCAGTGGCTAACGCGACGGTCTGGAGTTTTGAGACTCTCAGATCGCGGGTTCTGTCCCCGCCCGTGGTATGGTTTGTACAGTGTGTCTGTTCTTTACTACGCCAGCAATGCGTCACTTGGAGCCAGATTATCATCATTTTGTTTTGTATCTTATGTCACCCGAAGTCAGTACCTAATCAGCCGGGCTGCGATTCGTACGCCGGTCTGCGTGCGGCCAGCAGTAACAGCCTGGTTGATCAGACTCGGATCCACCAGGAGGCCTGGTCGCAGACTGGGCCGTGGGGGGAGAGGCGTTGATCCCCGAAATCCTCTCCAGGTACACTCCAGGTCTGTTTTCTACTATGTCGGCAGCACGTCAGTTGGATCCAAATTATTATGTAATACACCAACCGTCTCCTAGTATACCGGAGTACGTGTTTATTATTATTACTATTATTATTATTATTATTATTATTATTATTAATTATTGTTGTAAACATCATTATCATCAGATGAAAGCGTTGAACTCGTAGGGAGAATGAAAGACAACTACGTTTGATCCATAGAAGGGATGGAGCGGTTCCGTTCCTTGGATCATGAGCTTCTCATCTGTCTGAAGGCAGCTCCCTCGATGAGACTCAAACCTATAACCTAATACACTGACCATAACATAATTACTGTAATTACTGACTAGCTTCCGTACGTAGCAGCTGTCTTCCATCGATTATATTCCCAGCGCGTCTGTGAGCGTCTCACTGCGTCTGGGAAACAGACCATCAGCAGTCATTCAGGGAAAGGGTAGCTCCAATTCATCGGATCAAGAGACCTTTATCTAATGTAATCTCCGAGGTGTTGGTGTGGGGTGTCGAATCATAGGCCCTGACCCACGAAATCGTAATGACACGATTGCAAACAAACCATACCACGGGTGAGGTTAGAACCCACGATCTGAGTGACTCTGATCACGGGTTCAAACCCCATTCGTGGTATGTTTTTTTTTTTTTTCATAGGCCCTAGTTTCGCCTCTCAAACCGCAGTAGACCGGCGTAGATTTCAACTTTTTGGTCCTTATCACATTTGCTCATAAATCGTGTATATAGTTTCCTACTGACACGTCTTTCTGTTTTAATTCTGCTATGCTTCCTAACATTCCTACTGCGGCTTCTCTTTTGTTTAGATCCTATTTTTGCATCCTTGCCTTCGTTCCTCTTACTTCAATTTCTCCCCATTAATCTATTCAACATTTCTGAATTTATGATATCATCACATCCCTTCCCTGTTTTCTCCTGCATCGTTATTTTAAATTTCTCTAGTCTCTCCTGATAGTGCATTCCCCCTGTTGCATGAGTCAGGCTTTCTTATTATACAGCTTAAGATATTGTCTAAGGCTTCTGCTCAGTATAATTTGTATCCGAGCGAAGTAACAAGTAAATAGCAAATCCACTGAGTAAATTGTTTCCTTACCAGACAGCTGCTAGTGAGGTCTTTACTATGTAGTCAGATTCCTTCATTGTTAATTATTTAGAGGAAAATGAATATATATTTAGTAATTTTAGTTTGTTCTTAGACATATGTACATTTATAGCAATAGTTATGTCGTCATAATCACTGTGGACATTGTACGTTTTTTGAAGCCCGATTAAATTGCCCTATTAAATTAATAAAAAAATGAATAAGGAATCAACTGGTGAGATACTCCTTTAGAAGGGGAGTTTACCGTTCCTTTATCATCACTTGTCGAGGACTAGGCCGCGGGAGCGTTGACCCCCGGAACACCCTCCAGTTAGTAAGTGTGCACTAAGAACTTTATGAATTTATTACCTGTTTTAGGGACTAAGGTATTCGTGCCTGAAAGGATACACGTTGCCCAAAGATCCGTGTTAATGCCTGTAGCAGTCTAACACACAGTATGCAGTAGCCCATCGTCACTAAAGAGCAAGAAAGCTGCGTGCTCCATAAATTTCCCATTAGATAACTATTGACAACGTCATTTTTTTGCAAAAAGAATTTTGGCTAAAAAGTGATGGAATGTTGTTTATTGTTGCCTTTCACGCAGTGAAGTTGGGAAATGTTATTTTTGTACAGTAGTATATTATATAAGTAAATTAATCTAAACCTTTACCACCTCCGCTATTTAAATATTTCAGTAATAATCTGTATGTAGATAAATGATTCAAAGAAGCGACAAGTTGATAAATTAGACACATGGGCAACACATGGGTATCGTTATTGTGGAAACGTTTCGTCCCACAGTGGCTTCATCAGTCCAATACGGAGAAGAATAATGAAGATCAAAAGTGTGAGGTAATCAGGTAACCTGGTTACCCAAGTGGTGGACATACATCTAATTTATTATTAACTATGAGACTGATAAAACCCAGGTATACTATTCCCACGGTCAATCATATAATATTTGCTATGGTTTCTCTGCGTCCATATTTATACGGTTTTGAATTTAAAAAAAAAAATTGATAAATCGAAATATTTTTGTTGGCACCAAGCACTTTACGTAAACCAGTTCATTTTATCATATAATGAGTTGCTTAGCTATACAGTTTGCTGTCATTACACTCCCATGTAATTACACTCCCATGTAATTACACTCCCATGTAATTACACTCCCATGTAATTACACTCCCATGTAATTACACTCCCATGTAATTACACTCCCATGTAATTTTCTGTTTTTATAGTTAGGCTTCCCAGTTGACCCTCCTTCATTCTTTTGAAATATTCAAAACAGAACTATGATTATTGACTTGTAAGGGTACTTCATAATTTAATTCCACGATATCTTATTCACTAATGGAGGAGACCAAGTCTAATCTGGCAGACCTCTTCCCCTCATCTCATTCTCGTGGTGTCTTTGATATACTTATTCTTATCGCTTTCTATGACGGCTTCTGTTGGTTTTGTTCTCCGCGTCTTTTGACGAAGGGGAATCTTGTTCTTCTAATGCATTTCTCTGTTCTAGAATTCCCTCTTAATTAGTATCTTTTGCATGAAGACTTGCTCACTCTTGTGCTTTCTAAAAGATATTTATATGGTCTCTGTTGTGATACACGTACTTCTATCCAGGTATTCTGTTGTTAGGTGGTGGGTTGACTATCATTATCAATTGTGTTCCTGCTATTAATTTGTCGACGCCAAAATTTCAATTCCACAAATCTACTTTATTACTGTTAACCCACCATCCCTATACTCTCTCTTTCTCTCTGTCTTTCCCTCTCTCTCTCTCTCTCTCTCTCTCTCTCTCTCTCTCTCTCTCTCTCTCTCTCTCTCTCTCTCTCTCTCTCTCCCCTGTATTATATTCCTCCGAGTATATTGCATCAGCAATTACCTAAATGAGTTTTGCAATAATAATAGCTATTCTAGCGCACTTTTCTTTAATTTACTTCTCTTGTTTGTAATTCATGTACAGCTGCACTTGATAGTCATATCCTCGTTTGTCTATTCTTGCTGTGGGAACTATTTTCTGCCCCTGTTATCCTCTTCTGTTGCGCATCCTTGTTGCTGAGGGCGAGTTTATGGTATAGGGAAGAATTTTGTTTGGTGGGTTGGAGTTTGGTTGAGACAGTGAGTGTTGGTGATGGGATACTAGGATGAGGCAGGGGTTTAAGGATGGGACTGAGCTGGATATAAGGTAGAATGATACCTAGGTATCCTTGGTGAGTGAGAGAGTGAAACAGCGTGTGTGTGTGTTAGTTACCATTTTGTCCTAGGCACATGTCGATTAGACACTAGGCCTGTTGCATATGCGTGTGCGTGTGTGTATGTGTGTGTATGTGTGTGTGTGTGTGTGTGTGTGTGTGTGTGTGTGTGTGTGTGTGTGTGTGTGTGTGTGTGTGTGTGTGCGTGCGTGTGTGTGTTGAATGAAAAATTAATTGCGGGAAGTTGTAGTGGAGATCAGTTAGAGGTAGTGGATTTTGCATGAGAGAACAGAGAAGGTGAAGTGGAGAGGAAAGTACGAAGTAGTGAGTGTTGGCGAGGGAAGGGGTTGGGAGTGAGTGCTGGTGAAGAGGGTTAGATAAGGTATATGGGGAAGAAGACAGGTAAGTTGAGCGGAGGGATAGCTGGAGCTGATTGATGTAAGGTGGAAAGGGTAATAATGGGTGGGACTTTGGGTAGAAGTTATTATAGTCACCTGATTTTTTCCTAAATAAATATATATATATATATATATATATATATATATATATATATATATATATATATATATATAGAGAGAGAGAGAGAGAGAGAGAGAGAGAGAGAGAGAGAGAGAGAGAGAGACAGAGAGAGACAGACAGAGAGACAGAGAGAGAGAGAGAGAGAGAGAGACAGAGAGAGAGAGAGAGAGAGAGAGAGAGAGAGAGAGAGAGAATAACCACCGTGAAAAAATGGTAGAATTCCAAATGTTTTCGTGATTCCTCACATTATCAAAGAACTGCAATGATAACAGAACAGCTGAAATCTTTATCAACAATTCTACATTGTACACAGTGTTAAATTTGAAGTTCCGAAATGGGTGTACGAAATCAGACTGTAAGAACAGGTCTGGGCAAAAGTGTGGAAATCATTGAGGATAATGGGTAGACTTGTGAATGGCACACTGGTAAGACCTCGTCAGAAGTTTCGGGGGAACTGTTCGGCTGTTCTTTTGATCAAGAGAATGACTGGTATAAAGTTTTCTGGTATTAAGTTTTCCTCTCTCTCTCTCTCTCTCTCTCTCTCTCTCTCTCTCTCTCTCTCTCTCTCTCTCTCTCTCTCTAAGTTTCCAGGATTAAAGACGAGATTTCCAGCGGATGTATTACATGCATATCATGATCAGTGTCAACAGATGTGAAAGTTTCACCTCTGGAGTGTAACATAGATGTGCAAGTCTCACTGCTGAATACTGTGAGGATCCTCTGGACGCTGGACGTCTCGTCTTTTGTCATGTAAAGGTGAGAGTGCAGTCATCTGCACTGGGCTCGAGTCGCAGAACTGACATCGTCACTTTGACCTGACAATGTATTGTGTTCATGTGACGTGAAGGGTAAACAGATATGTCAGCACCATTGTAATGTGCACAACCGCAGTGGACACCATCCTAGTGTGCACAACAACAACAACAATAATAATAATAATAATAATAATAATAATAATAATAATAATAATAATAAAAGTGTATCACTTGATATAGCTAGGATTACTTAGCATTACTGTCATACTTTATAGATATTTATAGATATTTGGATGATTAGTTATGCTGTTTTACATAAATGCTAAAGTTAGCAATCTTTGTCATTAATTTGGTTTATGATTTTGACACTTTGTTAAAACATCTGTAGTGGTAACTGCGTTTGTTGTTCAACTAAAAATATAAAATACTAATGAATATTTCAATATTACTGCACAAGTCAAACAATTATCTGAAAACCCATAAAATGCACAGCGTCTTGGGCAATACTCAGAGTATATTGTACTTAAAATTTACGTAATTAAATTTACATTTTTTCCCACTTACGGTTTAATTCATAGTATTATTAGGAACTTAAAAATAGATAAAATTACAGGTTAATTCATATCACAATAAAAATTACAATTTTCTAGTTTAACAGGATGAGTGGTACTAGTTATTTAATTGGTAATAAAATTATAATGGTATATATGCTGTGAGAATTATTTCTACAGGAATATGTGAAAGAGGGGATTACAGGATGTTTTTTTCAATATACCCGGAGATGAAAGTAAAAAAGATGGACATTAGATGGACATAAACAGGTTTCAGAATGTGTTTATTGTACTATTTATTGATATCAAGATCACAATAAGATAGAGGTGCTTTTAAACGGTAATTTTGGTATTTTCAGGCAGGGAGTTCCTTATTAAAGGGTCTTTCCTACGTATTATCTTTTTACTCAAGCTGAGTCAATCACAGGGGATATCAAAGAGGTTGTTGGGTCTGGCATTACGCCTTCGAGTTTTGCTGCAGATATCCAGGAAGAGTTTCAGAACTGATAGTCCTGTATACATGGAATGCACAGCAGTATGACTGAATGTTACGTATATTGAGAATGTCTACACATTTGAAGAATGTGGGCATGTGTTGTCTAGCACAAGACTGGATTAACGTTTGTATATTGTTTTGAGTTATTATTGGCTTTAGGTGATTTGCCCAGTCACAAGTACCATAGGTATGCGCGTAGTACACAGTGAACAATGTTTTTTAATTACATAGTAACGTATCTTGTCTGAACTCTAACGCTGATTCTGAATATTACGAGTTTTATCCTATTTCTTTACATAAATTAATTAGATTAAGCAAGTTTAAAGTCAGTAAAGACAGTTTAACCAATTATTGGAACATATTAACAGCATGCATTCGAGGAACTTGATTATCCAATAAAGCAGTTGAGAGCTTTACCTTACATATGGCTCCAACCTCATCCTGTACCCCGTATCTATGCTATATAATAACAAACTTGTCATAATTAAGGTAGATAAACAGCTTATTGCCGACAAATATGAAAATGAAGACAATCTACCAAAAGAGGGAACGTTTCGCTCGTAGAGCTTCATAAAGCACTACACCGTAGACGAATAAATCATATGTAATACTGTGGTATCTTAACCGTGGAGACATTACACTAACAAGTGGCTTTATCAGTTCAATACAGATAATAACACTGCAGGCGTTAGGAGACATGTAATAGTTTGAGATGATCAGTCCCTCAGCCTTGAAAGGATGTGCTCAATCCATTAATCTTGTTGAATCTGAAGGAAGTGAGAGGTGAAGACGACGTCATAGGTGGAGAGAGCTTACTAGCAGAAGGGTAAAGTTATAAAAGAATTATTTATACCAAGGTTACAAGACGTTGCTTTATCGGACAAGGATCATATATTAATGGTTAACTAACCAATAAGTAAAAGAATAAGATAAACGTGCAACGCTTGGGTATCTTAACTGTAGAGATATTTAGCCCATAAGTGGGTTTATCAGTCCAATACTGAATAATTCTGAAAGAATTATTCAATGCTGAGGCACTGATCACCTCACACTAATACTTGACATCTACCATCTGCAATATTATTCTCCGTATTGGCCTGATAAAAGCCGCTGACTGGCGAAACGTCTCCACGTTAAAGTTTCCCAAGTGTTCCACATATCTGTTTTATGAACCATTAATATACAAGTACACTGAGTGAAACGTTCTCAGAATTGAAACTTGTCCTGTAGCTTCTAGTTTGTCATCTCGTTCAGCATTAACTCTTATCATAAAACAAATATTTGGACCAGCTTTGATATGAATAGAGAATGTATAACAGCTCTCACTATGAACAGGAATCCTCCTTAATACTGCAGAACCATTTAGTTTCAAACACTAAGAGAGAGAACAAAGACTCGTCCATTTCCCTCTAAACTGAAGACTGAAAATTTTTTGAAAAATGTAAAAGAGAGAGAGAGAGAGAGAGAGAGAGAGAGAGAGAGAGAGAGAGAGAGAGAGAGAGAGAGAGAGAGAGAGAGAGATAGAAATAACATTGCTACCAAAACATACATTGCTTTCCTCCTCACGATGAAACGCATCAAAAAAATTGTGGCTGGGAAATTCTTGTGGAGAAAGAAGTGGAATACTTGGGAAGCTTTGTGATAACCTTTCAGAAAGTTACTAGCAAGTTGACGCTCACCCCGGACTCGGCAGTTGTGACTTACTTATTGATTCTTATGCACATACTGAAAATTCGGAAGAAGTGGAGCGAAGGAGAGAGGAGCAGCAACTACACTCTGGCTGTAACCTTCTCCTGAAACATCACTTCATCTGAAATCATTATGGTTCTAGTCTGGAACATGTTCATACAGCGTAATGACGTCAACGAAATGAAAAGTCAGTTGATTAAATGAAATCGTGGCTCCAACATCATCCTGTTCCCTATTTGTATTTATTTTAATAAGAAGAAAACCTTCAAATTAGGTGATGTAGGTAGCAGTTCTTAGCTTGTAAATAAAGTTACGAATCCTAAATCTAACCATGTTAGACCCTCTGTAAAAAAATGAGAGAGAGAGAGAGAGAGAGAGAGAGAGAGAGAGAGAGATTTACACAAGAATACAAGTAGCAGCTATTAAAATGACGAAGGATGATTGCTCTCCGAGACACCAGCACAACGATGAGAATCTGCAGAGATGATGATTAGGTGTCTCCGATCGTGGTCCTTTAAGTGGCTCCATCTATTTTTTTTTCTTCCTTCATCTCTTTGTACTTCGTTCATTACACAAGGCCTTATCTGATCGGCTTCAGATTTTCAACGCTGGTGTACGGTAACGAGATCAATATGCTTGGAACTATTGGTATATGAAGACGCCCGATGAGCAAAGTTGTACAACCTATTCCAAGATGTCTGAAATGAATCCGATATTTTTCGAAAACCTCTGCTGCTTCTTCAAAAGTAAAAAAAAAAAAATAGTCTCTCTTTCTACCACTTCAGCGGATGGTGAAAGGGAAGTGTGTAGCAAAAGCTCCGGTAGACCAGGTTTTATGCTGTAGCCTTACAATTTTAGTAAAGTTATTTGCTCGTTTGGTTTCAGTACTGTTTAAAATTCACAACTTATTTGCTGTTTAATATTAATGATTATGAATATGGAGTAAAAAAATAAATTTAATCTGCAGTGGTCTTGTAAGAGTAAGGTACCAGACACTATACTCTTGCAACTTTCCTTCCGAATCTTACAAATACGCTGTAGCGTTCACCAATACTTTCACAACATACTCAGTAATTGAATTAAAATTCCATATACCTAACTGATTCATGTTTTTTTCCATACCACCCATTATACAGGCATTAAAAGTCGTTTTCTTATAGTGGTATTAACAGTGGTATTCACGCACTAGGCCTATTCCACTGTTTCCCCATTTTGCTTCTCATGAAGTTCATGTAGGATCATTACTCAATGAGGCAAAAATAATGTAAGAAGCAATTTTGAACAGGATTCCTCCGAGTACCTTCAGGATTCCCCCGAGTACCTTCAGGATTTTCCCCGGGAGGTCCCAGCTTAATCCCTGAGGTTCTCATTTACTGCAGCACAAGTAGATGCCTGTAGCATCCAGTTTGCTTCAGAACTCCACCGAAAAGTATTCCAGTCATGTGATCAATACCTACCTGGATGAAAGTGTGTATTTATCTGCGTGTGTGTGTGTATTAAGCACACACTGCTATTCTTTTTTTTTTTTTTGGTATTGTTAAAAACGTTCGCCACAACATGAAACCTCAGAGGTATTGATCCATCGGAACCATTTTGCTCTAGATAGGTGGGCAAAGAATGACTAACGGAGACATTTTTCTCCAGGCACGAAGGAAAGGGTGAGAATACTGGCCAGTTCAGAAAACATTATACCAACTTCTTCCCCCGAATGTCTTTGGAAGGCATTTTGCTTCAGGCATATAAGAAAAAGGGGAGATTACTGGCAAGCTCTGCACACACATTGGACAAACCAATTCCCGAATGACCTGTTGGAGGCAATTTGTTTCATGTACAATGGCAGAGGTCGAGATCATCTTTTCCCGAAAGTCTGAGAGAAGTATTTTGTTTCAATGATGCTGGAAAATGGTGAGATTAGTGGTCAATTCTGGACACGACTGATCAGCCTTTCCCCGAATGCCTGAGAAAGGCGCTCTGCTGCAGGCATGTGGGCAAAGTGTGAGACTACTGGCCACCTGAGAACACATAGGACCAATCTTTCACCGAATACCTGTGAGATGCAAACTTATGGTTTCCCCATCAAACGCCGCAAGACAATGTAGGTGCGATACTTACACTTTTAATACTTAGTTTGAAAATAATAGTGAGTATTTATACATATTAATACAATTGTTATAATTATAGTAATAAGAGAAATAATCATAAAATCATTGTACATCCTAGTCCACCCTCCCAGGCACCTAGGCTGTGCTCTCACTGTCACCGGAAGGGGCACACTGCCAACAACTGCCTGCGAGATACCAGGTGTAATTACTGCTACAAGAAAGGACATAAGGAGGATCAGTGTCGGAAGAAAAAGGAACTTGACAGACAGGACCACCTGTTTAGAGACCTGTTCTCAGAACAAACCAGCAGGATCTCTGAATTGGTGAACACTCTCACACGTCACCCACTTAGCTACTCCTATCCCAGCCCAGCAGGTGGGATTGTGCCTTATACAAGACCACAGACCTACATCCCTGCAGCTGCCTCAGTACCCTACCTCTCTCAAGGGCAGGCACCTTACATTCCCTACACCACCTCAAGCTGACCACTTCATCATGAGGAGCCAGTCTATCAGCATCCTGTCGGCCAACATTAGAGGTTTCATTACTAATGTTGGAGAGCTCACACATAGTTTTGTGAACACTCGACGTCCCGACATGATAGCTGTTGTTGAAACATTTTTGGATGTCAGGACTCCAGAAAATTTTGCAAGAATTGCTGGCTACACCTCATGGATGAGAAGAGACAGGCAAGGGCAAGGAGGAGGTGTTGCTGTGTGCTTCTCTAAAAGTGTTCATGCCCAGCACATTGATGTTGCCACCCCTACACATCTTAAATTGATGTTCTTCAAGCTCTGTATAAACACTAGTACCTCTGTACTAGCATGTGCAATGTACAGACCTCAGTGGCAACATGCAGACCCTATCAACTTCCTAATGGAAAATATAGACTCCCTTCTGCTACAACACAACTGTCAACATATTATAATTGTTGGTGACCTCAACCAGCACCTTATACAGAGGGACTTTGATGACCTTCTTGCAGTGTTTGACATGAGAAACTTTGTTGATTTCCCTACTCATATCTCTGGCTCCTCCCTTGACCCAGTAGTGAGTGATCTGGCAGAAGGCATATTCACTTGTCAACCCCTCGGCTACGTTGGATCGTCTGACCACAAGGCTGTTTTTACGACACTTAAGATCCCAACAGAACGAGGTGAGGAGTCCACACGCACAACCTGGCTATGGGAAAGAGGTAATTGGCCAGCCCTTTGCTCTGAGCTCGCCACCACCGACTGGAATGCTCTTCTCCAAGGGGATGTTGACTACCAAGTGAAAGCCTTCACTGGACACATCCTTAATCTACAACAAGAACACATTTCTCACCGGCAATATGTGACGAAGCCTACAGATCAGCCTTGGTTTGGCTTTCGTTGTAGAGAGGCTGCTACTGCTAAGTACAAAGCATGGCGAAGGTATAAGAGACATCCTACCACCTATAACAGGAACTTGCACATGCAAGCCTGTAGGCATATGGGTGATGTTCAAAAGTGGGCCATTGCTAAATGGGAGGTGGACACTAAAAGAAAGTTAGCATCAGGTAGGGTAGGCTCCAAAACCTGGTGGTCCCTGGTCAAGGACAGACAAGGTTATCTGCCTGATGAACTTATTCCACCTCTAAATCGACAGGATGGGACAACCTCTACTAGTAGTCAAGAGAAGGCGGACCTCTTTGCTGAACACTTTGCTACCAAAATGCAAGTTCCTGATCCAGCAAGGGACCCTCCTTGGCTAGCTGCAAGAACTGAGTCAAAATTGTCAGTGGTGACAATAAGGCAGGAGGAGGTGCATTTCCTACTTAAATCGCTTGACCAAGAAAAGGCTGTGGGCCCAGACAAGTTGAGCCCAAGATTGTTGAGAAGATGCGCAGACCAGCTAGCAGCACCTCTAACTCGCATCTTTCAGCACTGCCTAGTACAGTGTAAATGGCCCTCTCTATGGAAAGAGGCAAATGTAGTCCCTGTTCACAAAAAGAAGAGCAGAGCAGAAATCAGCAACTACAGACCAATTAGACACATGTGCAACTCTTGGGTATCTTTATTGAGGAAACGTTTCGCCACACAGTGGCTTCATCAGTCCATACGTAGGAGAAACTTGAAGAACAGGAGGAGAATGAGGTAATCAGTCCCTCAACCTAGAGTCGATGTGTTCAGTCCATCAATCTTGAATAGAATACGTATGGACTGATGAAGCCACTGTGTGGCGAAACGTTTCCTCAATAAAGATACCCAAGAGTTGCACATGTGTCTAATTTATCAACATGTCGGTTCTCTGAACCATTCATCTACAAAACTACAGACCAGTGTCACTCCTGTCAATCACTATTAAGATCCTTGAGACAATAATCTCAAGACAAATGACAGAGTTTTTTGACTATCACTCACTACTTTGTGATCGTCAATATGGCTTCAGGAAAGGTTACTCTGCTGCTGATCTGTTGTTAAACCTCTCCACTAAGTGGCACCAGTCACTGGATGAATCCAAAGTCAGCTATGTGGTAGCACTAGACATTGCTGGCGCTTTCGACCAGGTGTGGCACCAGGGCCTCTTAGCAAAACTTCAAGCACTGGGAATTGCAGGCTCTACGCTATGTCTCCTCAGTGATTACCTTCATGGTAGATCTCTAAGTGTAGTTCTCAATGGAACGGAATCAGCAAGACATCCTATTGGGGCAAGTGTTCCACAAGGAAGCGTGCTGGGTCCATTGTTATGGAATGTCTACTTCAAACACCTTCTTCATCTCATCCCAGAATCACATGCATATGCAGACGACTGTACACTGACATTCACATATCCAAGAGAAGAAATGCCAGCTGCTCTAAGCTACATCAATCACCAGCTGAGAGCTATATCAGCTTGGGGAAATAGATGGCAAGTAACATTTGCACCTGAGAAAACGCAAATGATGATCGTCTCTAGGCACCATGATGGTAATGCTGGTGCAGTAGTAAGGATGAATGGGAGGATGTTGGCACCTGGAGAAGAAGTTGATATCCTTGGGGTGAAATTTGACTCCAAACTAACCATGAAGAACCATGTTGTAAATCTTGCAAACAAGGCAGCCAGGAAGCTTACAGCACTTCGCCGTATCTCCCACCTGCTTGACAGTAGGGGGTGCAAGATCCTGTACGAGGCACAAGTACGCTCGCACCTTGAGTATGCTCCACTTTCTTGGTTTGCCTGCCCCCCCTCTCATCTGCGACTGCTTGACAGAGTAGAGAACAGAGCAAGACGTCTCATCTCTCGCCTGGACCCATCCTGGATAGATCTGTCATTTCAGCAGAGCCTTCAACATAGGAGGGATGTGGGTGGCCTTACTGTTATGTACAAGGACAATATTGTCAAAATACCACACTTGGATCCACTTCGAGGACAGCGTGAAACAAGCTTTTATGCCACAAGACGGGCAGAAAGCAGCAACTTCACTCTGGCTGTACCCTTCTCCAGAACATCACTCCATCTGAGATCATATATACCCAGGATGACTCGAGTATGGAACACATTCGTACAGCATAATGATGTCAACGAGATAAAGTCAGTTGATCAAATGAAAATGCTGGCCCACAGATGGCTCCAACTTCATCGTGTTTCCTATTTGTATGTCTCATAACAATAAAAATGCTTTCAAATGAGCTGATGTAGGTAACAGCTCTTAGCTTGCCAATAAAGTTAGGAATCCTTAACCTGTAAATAGCTGTCAATGAAGCTAGGGATCCTTAACCTGTCAAACCCTGTGTAAAAAAAATAAAAAAACTCAGATCAAGAGTAAATGATTGAAGCAGTATGGCTTGTATTTTTTTCGGATCCTTTTAAATGCTCAGTAATTTTTTTTTAATCGCCAGGAGGTTTATGTTTCTGTTTGTGACACAGAGCGTATAAATAATCTCAAAGACTCACATGTTAGTAATTCGATCGTGAAAGGTTACTGCTATTGCTCAGCTTTGCTTTTCACAATAGGCTTTCAAGATCATGTTATCAAAGAGCTGCCGTTTGGGAGACTCCTGTTACGTACAGTGGTTGGAGTGGTGACAGTGACTGGCTGTTGATAACAGATTACTGACTTCAGTGGTGACAGTGAATGGTTGTTGGTCACAGATTACTAAGATTTTGAGGCATATGGAGTTCAAGTTGACTGGTACCAGTGGCTGAGAGAGAGCAGCAAAGTGAGTGGCAGCTATGGGTTGCTGTTGAAAGAATAGTTAGCTAAACGACAGCAAGCAATAAGAAGGTCGAGGTGATATGATGTGGAAAATTTTAGGAGTACAGTGTCAGAGGGCACAGCCAAGAAGTATATTACTTCCGAAATAATCCATAATTGTTGCCTATTACCCTAACAAAAAATATGTTTTAATTACCATAAGTTGCAAAAAAAACACCACCTTTGATGCTTCTGGTGTTTATGAAATTCTTAGAAAAGACTGCAACCAGTCATACACGAACCAACATGTCAACACTAAACACCTGGAACGTATGTGCATGACAGTACAGCAACTTTCCAGCGTAACAAAAGCCATAACCACAATATAAGCAGGCGAAACACTTCGTCACTGGCGATATTCAGGTGTTGTACATGCGCTTTACTCATCAACTTGTCGATATTGTATACCATTTACAAAATATACTGAGAAATACTGCATTACGCATCGGTTACCCCCACATTCATGCGTTCGTAGAGACATCGTCTTGTTGCGCCCGTCACAATGCCGAAGACACTGAACGGGTCTTACACTGAAAAAGGGTCAAGTAAACGTTTTTCCTAATGAAATATCTAACAGTATCCAAACGCTTGCTGAAGATGGTTTCAGCCGTAGACCGAAATAGATAATATTTTTCGTCTTTTTTTTCACCTGCATGTGGATTTAACAACACTGCGACTAGCCGGAGGATCGAACCCGTGTTGTTTTAGCCTACCATGAGGAGGACTAAAACAACACGGGTTCGATCCCCCGGATAGTCGAAGTGTTGTAACTGATTAAATACCACTCGCTCGTGGTTACAATAATTGTATATATATATATCGTGCCGAATATGCAAAAGGGGTCAATTAGCAAGAACTCATTTAAAATTGTCCTTTCTGAAATTTTCTCTTAAAGGTTTAAAGATATATTTTTTTCATTAATGTTAATGTAAAAAATTTTAATTTTGCACCAATCAATCTTAGAAAACTTACCTAACCTTATTATAACAAGAGCAATTTATTTTAGCTTAACCCAACTAAATATATTTTAAATACGTTTACAATAATTTAATACTAAACAAACACAATCAAATATTTTTTTTCGTTAGGTTCAGAATGATTTTGGCGAAATTATTGCATACACAAATTTTCACTTGTCCTATTTGGCAAGATGAGCGTTGCTATTTAACCCAAGATCGCAAGTTCTGCCTATTCGGCACGACATATATATATATATATATATATATATATATGTCGTGCCGAATATGTAAAACTGGCCAATTAGCAAGAACTCATTTAAAATTAAGTCCTTTCTAAAATGTTCTCTTATACGTTTGAAGATATATTTTTTTCATTAATGTTGCTGTAAAAAATTATAATTTTGCACCAAAAGGAACTTAGAAAACTTACCTAACCTTATTATAACAAGAACAATTTATTTTAGCCTAACCCAACTAAATATATTTTAGATTTGTTTACAATAATTTAATACTCAATAAATACAGTGAAATATATTTTTTTCGTTAGGTTCAGAATGATTTTGGCGAAATTATTGCATACACAAATTTTCACTTGTCCTATATGGCAAAATGAGCGTTGCTATTTAAGCCAGGATCGCAAATTCTGCCTATTCGGCACGACATATATATATATATATATATATATATATATATATATATATATATATATATATATATATATACCCTATTGTTGGCGAATCCATTCATGTTATATATAATAATTAAAGCCAGACTAATTAGTGTACCAGCAAGAATTGGAATATTCAGTACAGTGGTTGTACTGAAGTCGTTTCAAACCAGCTAATTAATAGCGAAACTGGTCCAGCTGACCGTCAGGTGATCACCATCACTCACCAACTAATTACATGTCAAAGGAGGTGTGTGTTCCCCGCGTGTCCACAAGTCAAAGGCGAGAGGCCGCAAGTGGCAATTACCTATCTGCAGTGAGTTTACCCTCTCGGCTGCTGGGAGGTCCCGCGTCTAATCTAACATTCGCGAAGCAAATTCAAAATATTTTTCTTTGAAATGCAACATTAAGGGTTATTTTATGCATCTGTTCTAATTAATCTCTTCATACATCACTTCACCACAGAATTTCCTTTTGTCATCCAACTTGTCCAGGTTCTTTCATAATTTCAATTTGTGTTTATAATCGGTCAATCTGCAATTAATGAGCCCGTAATAGAATTTTCTTTTTCTTTTGCCAGTGGATATTTAATTATAATCATTTTAATTATTATTTCTATTTTAATTATTATTTAACGCTAAACCCCAGTGGGCCTTTCAGTTAAGGATATTAAGCTTAAATTTGTCAAAAATGACAGCTTGAAAGAGATCAGGATCACCTATTATCCACTCTCGAAGTGACTTCACTCTTATTTTAGGTATTTAACTCTTGCTTTGCTAAATTGTTTACGCTGTACGTAAGGATTTTTTAAACTGAAAATATACACGATGAAAAACAAGCTTTTATTGGGACGACTCTTGGCTCTGTTAGCGCTTCATAAAGTCGCGGAAAGATTATTGAGAATCGAAAGAAAACGAAACTCGAGAGTTTCACGTATCAAAGATGTTTTACAAATTTTATTGAAAATAAATTTAAACGAACAGAAGACTTAAGTTTAAGGCCAAAAAAACTTACATCGCTAAATTTTTCAGATTTATCGCATTTCGTAATATTTTTTTTTCGAAAGTTCTCTATTAAAAAATATGTCAAGTGTTACATCGTAACGGTTCAGTGTGTTGCAATGATCAGTGCAACAAACACTGGTCACTGGAACACACGGAGCTCGCGGAGGCAAAAACAATTTAAATGAGTACTCTACTATACATTCATGCCTCGCACTGACGAGGGTCTCTGTGTGATGCCGAAATATACACTGTTCGTTTTTAGGGAAATTTTGTCAGTTAGTTCCTTTATGTCGTAAGCGAACGCAAGCACGTGCTCGTGCGTGTATGTGTACGAGCGTGTGCGTGTACACACACACACACACACACACACACACGTGTGTGTGTGTGTGTATGTGTGTGTGTATGAAGAGAGAGAAAGAGCATGTAAGCTTAAAAGACTTACATGGTCGCACAACGTAGGAAGCTGACGGAAGTGTGTAGTTTCCGCTCAGTTTCGGACAAAGCCACCGTCAGTCTTCATAACACGCAATTGTGTGTGAGTGGCGTGTTACACTGGTACTTGACCGCGTCAAGCACCCTGGCAGTGTTCAGATCAGCTGTTGTGAGGCTCTGATATCAGCACCTGTGTAGGAGGAGGGCGAGGAGGAGGAGGAGGAGGAGGAGGAGGAGAATGGGGAGGAAGAGAAGAACGAGGAAAAGGAGAACGAGGAGGAATAGAAAAACGAAGAGAGTTCCCACGAAGTAAAGGGACTGCTACATATAATTTAATAAACGCATGACAAGAAAGCTAAATTCTTTGTATAAGGTGGCACATTTGTTTTATTTACAGTTACGACGCCATAATAGAAGGGAATTCATTGTCGCAAGAGTCGCCCAAATACTCGGAGCGAGCAGACGCAAAGTCAGAGAGAGATTGAGAGCCGAGGAGAAATATATGCATGAACGAACGTCTTCAGAGTGAGAGTGAAGGGAAGTTGTGTGAATGAGAAGACGAAGGGAGATCAAAGAGAGGTTGCGACGAATCTCGCTACCAACTTCAAGTCAAGGATGGCCCAGAGAGGCAGGCTGAGAGCAACATGATCCTCGTCAAAGTTCAGCAGGTCAACAAGAGATGCCAGTCCGAACGCCTTCAACTTGTGGGAATTTGATCTGCGCAGTCACAAGGTATTTGCGTTGGCGTTTTAATCGCGACAGAGATGTCAACACATTTCGGTGTTTCGTTGGAAACACACGAGATGAAAGAGATGAGAGGGATTCAGCACTATATATCTGACAACATGAAAAGGAATAATATCAAGGAGTCTCTAAAAAAAAACAAGCTTGAATACATACCCATAACAAACATAATAATGAAAGCAAAATTTAATTAAAGCTGCATGTTATTACCCAGAAGAATATAGAGTAGAAAATCACGCGCAAGAACTTAGGCATAAAATTGAAAGCCTGTGCAGCTCTATCAGCAAAAACATTTGAACAAGTTTGTTGCTCTGTTGCTCAACGCAGACAAGAGTTTGTTCACCGCAGGGAAAAGTAACTTGTTGCTAACGGTGAACACGTTGAATATTTACTGAAGTAGAGCATAAAACATATGACGCAAACTACTCTTTTCTAGAATGCTTTTATATATATATATATATATATATATATATATATATATATATATATATATATATATATATATATATATATATATATATATATATATATATATGTGAGCTGCGTGCGCTGCCAACCGGGCCACAGGATACACACACACACACACACACATATATATATATATATATATATATATATATATATATATATATATATATATATAATGTGTGTGTGTGTGTGTATCCTGTGGCCCGGTTGGCAGCGCACGCAGCTCACATACTGAGGGGTCCTTGGCTCGATCTCTGGCATAGGCAGAAACGTTGGGTATGTTTCCTTAAACCTGCTACCCTTGTTCACCTAACACTAGGTAGATACCTAGTTATTAGTCGGCTATTGTGGGAAGCATCCGAGGGAGTGGTAGAACAAAACTATGTTTGGCCTGGTCACGGTCCGGGCCGCGGGGGTACTGACCTACGAAGCCCTTTCTAGGTATACCCCAGAAATGGGCTTTGACATGAGCAAAGGTAGGATAACAGCTCTTGGCCTGTGAGACTCATCTATATATAAAAATGATTGGTCTAAGCAATTATTCTCACTTTTCTTCGAAAGAGGAAGAAAGGGGGGGAGGGAGAGAGAGAGAGAGAGAGAGAGAGAGAGAGAGAGAGAGAGAGAGAGAGAGAGAGAGAGAGAGAGAGAGAGAGAGAGAGAGAGAGAGAGAGAGAGAGAGACAGACAGACAGAGAGAGCAAAACATGAAAAAGTCTGTTCGTTTATTCCTAGCTACCTCAGAGAGAATAACAGCACAAGCAGACATTATTGCATTTTTTTTTATATTTATGGTGAAATAAATGATTTGCACTAATCTAAATTATTTGCAAACACACCAATTTATTGGCTGATTCATTAGCTGACTTGTTGACAGAGTGACAGACAGACGACCGATTTACTGACTTACCAACTGACTCAAAGACCGGCTAACAGACCGACTAACAACTGATTTACGGACTAGCTGAATCGGTCAACTCAAACAAGGCAGCGCGCAGGAGTGCGTAGCGCAGGCAATACGTCAGTATGCAACAGTGAATTGAGAGCCAAGCAATTGCGTTAGCCACCCTCTCCACCTACCGCCCCCATTCACTTATTGCGTTATCTTCACGCTGCTCTGAGCGTATCAAACGCATTACGGACGCATATATCAGTGCGTTTATGCAACGCTTCGGTAGATGGCAGTTACGCTCCCTGTGCAAAACGTTTAATGTGTTTTTTCGGATCTTGCGTCAGAATTTACACGCTTCCTAGTAATGCAGTTAATCCATTTGGTTTATGGAGTTGGTAATTATGCATACGAATTCACTACTTCATAAAACACAATACGTTAAAAAAAAATTAGGAGTCATGTTAACTACGTTTAAAGTAGAATTTTAGGCTTACAAAGCAGATGTAAGTCTGAATTTAAAAGCAAATAGATAAGAACAAGAATGGGGAAAAAATGCCTTAAACTTTTAATGGAAACTTTTCGGTCCTGGTACCAAGGGTCCGGGACCGAAAAGTTTCCATTTAACTTATCCTAAAGTCGCCATCATGACTTACGAAATCATAACACGATTGCAAACAAATCAAGGAACGGGTGGGGTTTGAAACCCCTCAAATTAGTCATAAAACTTACTGGCCAGTGCGTTAACCCCTCGAGTGGTTAACGTACTGGCTTGTGAGTTTTAAGACTCACTTGCCATGAGTTCAAGTCTCACCCGTTCTGTAATATGTCCTGAAGAAGTGTAGCATTCTGTGTCCTTTTTTTCTACATGAACGGCATGTCAGCGGTGTGGTGAGGACGTAAGTCACACCATAATTTCCACTGCACAGTTCACGGGAAGTAAGTTGATGCTGGTGAAAGGCTTTTGATTAAAGGAACTGGAGGTATGTTGTCTGCCTTGGATTAAATCTCATTAGACCAGCCAACAGTAACTATCGTTCGTGACTACAGCCGCTGGACGGTGAAAACTCACAAATTGTGAGACACAGCTAACATTTTATATAACGAGGTTTTGCCTACTGTGGGACAATGCCAGGTACATTTAACAACAGATGTTTGTATGTTATTTTATGTGCCTGACAAGTACATAGAATACGTAGGTAGGTAGGGTGAGTGAGTGAGTGAGTGAGTGTGTACTCACCTAGTTGTACTCACCTAGTTGAGGTTGCGGGGGTCGAGTCCGAGCTCCTGGCCCCGCCTCTTCACTGATCGCTACTAGGTCACTCTCCCTGAGCCGTGAGCTTTATCATACCTCTGCTTAAAGCTATGTATGGATCCTGCCTCCACTACATCGCTTCCCAAACTATTCCACTTACTGACTACTCTGTGGCTGAAGAAATACTTCCTAACATCCCTGTGATTCATCTGTGTCTTCAGCTTCCAACTGTGTCCCCTTGTTACTGTGTCCAATCTGTGTGTGTGTGTGTGTGTGTGTGTGTCAGTGTCATCACAGACGCCATTACTCTCTAGTAAAGGCAGTGAAATGGGTGACTGATACAGTAACTTACACAGTGAAAACTTAACAAGTATTTCTTCGCACTTAGTGCCTGCCTTTGTCTGTTAGAAAGGCAGAACGTCTTATCGACTTTACATTTATATTTTTTTTTCCGTTGTGGTATGTTACAGTTGGTTATATTTTCTGGACAATGGGCAGCCTAACCTAACCTACAAATTTGATGTAAATCGTAAGTAAAGACTGTACACAGATTTTTATGGGGGTCAAAAGGATGGGCTGGTAATTCTATGTTGTATTCCATGTTGTATTCTATGTATTTGACAAGCTTAAAAAAAGTGTTTGCGTGTCATTCTATGCACTCCACAAATCTCTTTAGAGGGCGAAACGTTGCTAAATGAACGGAGCGCTTATACAGTTTCTGTGTCATTGATTCATTCATGTTAACAGTGATGATACTCCTCTTTGGAACTAACACTTGATTTAGATTGACCTAAGGTTGTGGAATTCAAAGAAATATTATGTGTTTACCTTACATTAAGGGTTCTAATTAATTTGTTCCCTTCCACGTAAATCGTTACTGAAAGCCTAGAGATTGCGTCACAGTGTGAACAAAAACAACTGTCTTTAATACACACCAAAGTAAAGTGGTCAGGCTACTTAATTAACCTTTCTTACGCCTCTCATTTTTGTCTACCCACAATATCTTTTTCGCTGCTCTGTCCTACCCCAGGACCTTCCCTTTCAGCTTGCTAAACCCCCCCCCCCAAAAAAAAAAAAAAAAAAAAAAAATTCAGTGCAAGAATGTGGACAATATTTCCCAAATGCTTACTTAAATCAGACGAGAGATGGAAGATAGCAATTGGAAGATTAAGATGAAGGGATAGTTAGATAGAAAGAGAGAAAGGGAGAGAGAGAGAGTGGGAGGGAGGGAGACAGAGATGAGAGCAGTCACTTGAACACGGTCACCCTGATCTCATCAACATCTCACCAAGCGGAATGACAGCCGGCAACGGAATCCCATTTCCGTTATAAATCCAATTTTCTCTACCCTGGACAATAATGGGATGAACCTTCAACTCGTGTGATGCTAAGCATTTCCTTGTACCCCGTCAAAGTAGGTAATTTCTCTTTAATATGTCTTCTAATCGTAAAATGTCACTTAGTAAAACCCAACAAAGCGTTGACGAAACAATGTGCAAGGGACAGCAACCACACTTATAGATATACAGATTTAAAAGTATACGCAAGAAGTCGACATACTTAGAAAACAAACGGAAGATGGAGCTTGCAGGAAGATGTGGGAGCAAACAACGGAAGAATCAAGCTGATGTGAAATACAGAGAGAACACGCCTGCAGATAGGCTTTGAAACTGCTGTACTATGCAATTAGCAATTACTGCAAATAGTTTTAAGAGAACAGGAAAGTAGCTGAGAATTTAAGAACTTACACAAAGTTTAATTATGATTTTCGTATGTGAGAAAACTTTTTGTGTTCAATGGAAAACCCGTGTGGAAAATTGCATTTATCTGTATGTATCATTATATACATTACAGTAAATAACAATGATAATTATTATTTATCAGTTAGACAAGTAGGAATTTGGGACACCTAGGTCGCAAAAATGTTCCCCTTCGATACCTACCACTGTCATATCCACAAGTTGCTCTGGACCTATTAATTAAATGAAATGTACATATACCGGGAATACTGGTAAATATATAAAATTGTGGACTGTATATTAAAAATAATAAATATTTATATATATATATATATATATATATATATATATATATATATATATATATATATATATATATATATACAATTACATAACAGAAGGAAAATATATCTTAATATCACTCACCAATTTGACTGGAGATTAATGTGTATCATACTCAGAAAACCTCACTCTAACTAAATCTATGAAAATAATGCTGGCCAGAATAACACACAAATCTAGAGAGCTTATCTGAGGTTCCTGTAGCTGTCTTGTCCAGTCGTCTGATATCTCAAGTTATGCAGAAATGCACATCCACCAATTTCGCCTCCTATTTGAGAGGTGTGAACACAATTTTAACCTCTAGAGCACGAAAAATTCTTCCCATTACACCAAAGTTTGTACAAAATTTAAAACCAAGATGGCGAGTCTCGTCTGCGCAGACGCAGGCTTTCCGTTTTCTATGACATAAATATTATTAAATACAGTATGACCATCTATTTACATATAAATACTGAATTTCTGGATAATACATGCAGTATTTTCCACACTGCGGCCAGCCGGAGTTCATTGCTGAACGATTCAAATTACTCCTTCCTTTGGGAGACGATTCCAGCCAGTTCTGGCTTGAGTGGCTGTTCTCCTAGTAGGTCTTACTACGATTTCATCTTCCGGCATCACTTGGTCTGCATTATCTTCCATGTCACTCGTGTCACTTTCCCTCAGATTTTCATTTACGTTTGATTGAACACCTAATTCCAAGGGAATCAATTTATTAATTGTGCGTAAACTTTCCTGGCCACGACACAACACTTTGACATTCCTGACAACACCTTGTGCATCTGGGTACAATGTCAATACTTTGCCCAGAGGCCACAATGTTCGATGTTGTTCAGTGTCAATTAACACAATGTCACCTGGTTGAATGGTCTGTCGATTTACTGCCTCTGTCGCACCATAAAAGTGTTCACGTAGTGTAAGAAGATATTCCTTATGCCACACATTAGACCAATGATCAATTACTTTAACATTTTAAATTTATTACACAACACTGCCGCATCATTGTAATCTTCATCACTTTCTTCCGGATTATCTCTATAGACAGGGGCAGCTTCCAATTTCCTTCCACATATTAGGTGAGAAGGTATTAATACATCTGCATCAGGTGTATCACTCATGTACGAGAGAGGCCTATTATTTATACGATTTTCTGCCTCCACTAACACTGCACGGAATTCTTCCAAATTAATTCTCTTCCGGTGTAGTACTTTGCGGAGACACCTCTTCACTGTGCCTATCAGTCTTTCGTACAGCCCTCCCTGCCAAGGGGCTCTAGGAGTAATAAATTTCCAGGTACACCCTCGCTGGGTTAACAGAGATTGAAAATCGTTACTATTATTTAATTCTATCAAGTGTTGAGCACCTGCTACAAAATTTGTGGCATTATCCGAAATCATCAACCTCGGACAGGATCTCCTAGCTGCAAATTTTCGAAACAGCTGTATAAACTGTTCTGCAGACAAGTCCTGTGCCACTTCTAAATGAACTGCCCTAGTAGCAGTACAGGTGAACAAATATACACTTTCAGTGGAACACCATTTGACGTACCTGTTAAAATTATTGGACCACTATAGTCTACACCTGTTACATCAAATGGTTTCACTAATTGTACACGCTCCTTTGGCAATGGTGGAGGACCTGGGTACATATAGGATCTGGCATCCACACGGCGACATATTACACAAGATTTAATCACCCTTTTTACACTTTGCCGTCCTTGTGGAATCCAGAAAGTTTCCCTAATACAATTTAAGGTATCTTGTACCCCACCATGCATTACATTTTTATGGGCATTTAGAACAATCAAATTTGTTAGATGATGAGTTTTGGGCAGTAAGATAGGGTGTTTAGCATAATCACCCAATTCAGCATTTTGTAACCTACCTCTGCACCTAATTACATTGTTCTCTAAATACAGCCCCAATTTCTCTATTATAGAACCTTTCACAATTTTTCTTTCCATCATCAATTTAATCTCATTTCCATAGATTTCCTCCTGTACCCTCTTTATCCAATATTCAAGAGGATGTGAAAACTTATATGAAATATTCATCTTGTTTAGAAATTTAAACACCAACTTAGTTACATTGATTAGTTTGGGTAAAGAGGAATACCTATTTATATCAATGGCTAAGGGAGGACAAACTATTGGAGCGGTGGTCACAGTAATTTCAACAGGAGCAATATACGCCTTTTGTACAGGCCAATTAGCTTTATTTACCAACCAACTCGGTCCTTTAAACCATGATACAGCATTTACAAATTTAGCATAAGGTAAACCTCGAGACAAGAAATCGGCTGGATTCTCCTCCCCAGGTATATGATTAAAGGTTAACATATGCTGACCCAAACTATTACACTTCTCTTGCATCTGATTAATTTCAGCGACTCTGTTTTGTACGTACACAATTTTACTGTTTCCATTACGAATCCATTGTAAGGATACCTCATTATCAGACAAAATTACAGTGTCGCTAATATTTATCTCCTGCAACTTATTTCTTATATAATTAGCTAATTTGACACCTACATAAATGGCTGTTAATTCCAACTGAGGTAAGGTACGTGATTTAATTGGAGACACTTTAGCCTTAGACATAACAAGAGAAATAACACTATTACATTGAAGATAAGCAACTGCTCCATATGCCAATTTTGAAGCATCACAAAAAATGTGGAGTACATTTTTCCCATTTGGATTGGCCACCTGGCGTGGGAACTCCAACATTGGAATTTTCTCATAATCACCAATTAATTCATCTCACCTGTTAATGAATTCCTCAGGTAGAATTTCATCCCAAGCACATTTAAGTTTCCATGCTTCCTGTATTAATAATTTCCCTCTTATAGTAAGGGGTGACACTAAACCTAGTGGATCAAAACATTTGGAAACTTCAGCAAGCAAAACTCTCTTAGTTAATTTATTGGGCATAGTGTAATTATTAGGTTTTAACATTAACAAATCTCTCTCAGTATCCCAATTTAAACCCAATACATTACTACATTTTGGTACTTCATCTCCAGGGTAATCTTTACTTATTTTGTCCTTCAATTTGGACGAATTACTATTCCATTCCCTCAGAGGCATAATTGCACTTTGAATTATTTTATTAGCCTCTCCATAAGTCATTAACAGTTCCTCTTCAGTTGACGTCACACCCAGGAAATTGTCCACATAAAATTGTTTGCTCATTACTTTACTCAATGGACTTCCCGTACGTTTAAGGTGTGCATTTATCGTCGCTTGAAGTAGGAACGGACTGGATGTAGCACCAAATAATACGCTCCTAAAGCGAAAGGTTTTCAGAGGGCTAAGTGGGTCAATAGCATTCTCAGGCCATAAGAAGCGGGTACAATCCCGGTCAGCCTCTTGTAAACCCACTCTTAGGAAAGCTTTACTTATGTCAGTCGTAAAGGCATAGTGCTTCACTCTGAAATTTAATAAGATATCTCCTAATTTTTCCGTCAACGACGGACCTGTCATCAGTTATTTAAACTAGGTACATTTTTATTACTCCTGGCACTACAATTAAACACAATCCTCAATGGAGTGGTCTTAGAATCCTTCTTCACTCCGTGATGGGGCAAATAGTGACCATAAATTTTGGCTTCCTGTGGAGGTACCTCTTCTATAAGTTTATTAATTAATTGTTCAGCAATTATATCATTATAGGCAGTTAACAATTCTGGTGTCTTACTCAGTTCGCGAAGCTGAACCTTTAACTGCCCATATGCCATTCTGTAATTAGTGGGCAATTCTGGATGGTTCAATCTCCACGGAAGTCGTACCCAGTATTGTCAAGATTCAAATTTTACATCTTTCAGGTATTGCTCCTGAGTAAAAGAATCGTCTGGACTTTCTTCATTTACATTTATTCCAATGCTGTCTGATTCCCACAATTTATGCACTGGCTCAACACCATCCTCTATGGAAGAATTATACTGGGGTACAACTTCATGAGTAAGACACACAGTTATGGTATTTGTAGTTTCCTCTAGTCATGAATTATTATTACGAGGAATCCTACCATACATTACATGGCCTCCTGCAGTCTTTAAAAGGGTGACACCACATTTCTTTACCATACCCTTTACAAAAGAGGCATAATAGTCACTACCTATCAAAATATTTATTGGGCCTACAGAATCATCACTTACACCAGAAGGTGCTAAATTTACATTATGTGAGAGTCTTTCAGCCATGATGCAATGTATTAAATTCAACCCAATCAATAACACTGACACAACCTACCTTTGAATAAATCCCAGCTACTTGAGCTAAGCAATTACATGTAAAAAATTGTAATATAAATTTTAAATGTACATTAATACAAACTTGGCTCATCAAAATTATTATACAAATTAATAAATCCTTGCCAGAATTTGGCATAGCAAAATTATTATACACAATATAATCTTTAGACTCACTTTTCTTATCAATTACAAATACACTGATATAAATCTTGGCCAGAATTGTCTTATCAAATTAATATTATACAAATTAATATAAACTTAACCAGACTTGACTTATCAAAATTAATATTGTAATAATTATAATCCACTACACATTCAGTAAATTTGTGAACTTAACATCCACCTCCTTCTGTCATTTCACATATAATTATTAAGTAATTAACTAATTAATGACTTCACTAATTACCTCCGGTTCAAGAAGGACCAACGGGCAAATTGAATATGGAAAATTGCATTTATCTGAATGTATCATTATATACAAAACAGTAAATAACAATGATAATTATTATTTATCAGTTAGACAAGTAGGAATTTGGGACACCTAGGTCGCAAAAAAGTCCCCCTTCGATACCTACCACTGTCATATCCACAAGTTGCTCTGGACCTATTAATTAAATGAAATATACATACACCAGGAATACTGGTAAATATATAAATTTGTGGATTGTATATTAAAAATAATAAATGGTTATATATATACACAATTACATAACAGAAGGAAAATATATCTTAATATCACTCACCAATTTGACTGGAGATTAATGTGTATCATACTCAGAAAACCTCACTCTAACTAAATCTATGAAAATAATGCTGGCCAGAATTACACACAAATCTAGAGAGCTTATCTGAGGTTCCTGGAGCTGTCTTGTCCAGTCGTCTGATATCTCAAGTTATGCAGGAATGCACATCCACCAATTTCGCCTCCTATTTGAGAGGTGTGAACACAATTTTAACCTCTAGAGCACGAAAAATTCTTCCCATTACACCAACGTTTGTACAAAATTCTAAACCAAGATGGCGAGTCTCGTCTGCGCAGACGCAGGCTTTCCGTTTTCTATGACAAATATTATTAAATACAGTATGGCCATCTATTTACATATAAATACTGAATTTCTGGAAAATATGTACAGTATTTTCCACAACCCGGAACTTATGTGGATTATCACTTAATGTTAGTGCCATCAACAAGTATATCAATACGTTTCACATACTAGTGGGCGAAACGAATTCCTAACAAAATGTCCAAATTGTTGCCCATGTGACTTGACCTCACACCGAGTTACTGGGATACAAGAATAGTGAATATTTTTTACTTATATTTCGTTACATAACTTAAGAAATAGCTAACATACCAAATGGATTAATTCAACAATAAATCTAATTTAACGTGTATGACTTAAAAATTTAAAACAGTTCTCGCCTGTTACACATTTAAGTGATAACTTAGACTTGATTTTGACTCGCTCGGTGTTCACCGTAACGGCATATGGACTCGTAAATTATATTACATGTCTGGTATTTTAATAATATATTATGTATATCCCAACTTAATCATGCTAATTATGGTTTCTCCACCAGGCAATTAAATCGGTATTAAAGCACATTGTGTGTGATTGAGCTACGTGTTGGGATAACCCATTACGCAGTCATACTCTGGCTTTCGCTGCTGTTCGACATACAAGGATTTCATGTTAAGTTGGCGGATAAGACATGTGCAACACCTGTGTAATAACGATGCACAAGTTCTGAACGTTTATTTTGGAACCAGTGGAAGAAGTGGAGAGATACGGCAGTTGAAAACGTAATCACATGAGGACGGGGCCCGCTATTTCAGGTAGGTCAGCTTCGTTAGATGGGCCATAGAATTGGCAGTTGAGTTAAAGATATCAGACACGAGAATAATATCGACATTTTGATGAATAAGACATTTTTGCAACACCTTGGTATCTTTGAAAATACTCAGTTGTTGCAACTTGTGTCTTAAATATTCGTATATATCTATTTCCACATCTATGTCTGGGAAACAGCGAGATACTCGAATAACGAGGACCAATGAACATGAACATGAATGTCGAATTAGCATTAATAATAATGTTTTCGTCAGGTTAGGTAAGGTTTGTCAGGAAACAGGACAAGTGTTTCTTGAAGCGAGTCTTAGTCATCTGACCGAGGCCTTCCGCTGGATTACTAGTCCACCCCTTTAAAAATAATGGTTATAATTATTGTCATTAGATTGTGGCATATATGGAAACAGTAACGGAAATATGTTAAGAGAGGAAGGTAAACTGTTCATTAGGGAGGACCTACACAGGCGCTGTGGTCTAGAATCAATCTTAATATGTCATAACAATGTGATTAGAAAATGGTTTAGAAAACCGACAGGTTGTAGAATGAGACACTTGTGCAACATTTGGAAACGTTGCACCAGCCAGTGGCTTTTACAGTCCAATACAGAGAAGATCGGTGGAAGAGGAGGAGGAGCATGAGGTAATCAGCCTGGAGTCGATGTTTTCACTTCATCAGTCTTGATGACATCGACTCCAGGCTGAGGGACGGATTACCTCAAATTCCTCCTTTTCCACCGTTCTTCTCTGTATTGGACAGAAGTCACTGGCTAGCGAAACGTTTCCACAGTAAACATTCCCAAATGTGTCTCATTATTCAACTTGTCATAAGTATACGGTTATGACTACTTGGAGTTTCAGGTTGATATTACAGAACACTACCGTCAAGTGACCTGACATATACTACACCTGACCTCACCGTACCTGACCTTCCTTAAATAATATATATTCTTTAATTTTATGAAACTGTGTATTGGACTGAAGGCCCAGGCGGGCGAAACAACTGTTAAACAGAAGATCGCCATGCGCTGTGTTGTTGGTTGTTCTTATAACCCCTCTCAATAAACTGTATATTTCATTCCGTTCTTATATCCACTCCATTTTTCTTCGATATTGATTGATTGTATACCATTACTGCTCAACTCTGTTTGCCATTAATCCCATCTCGAGGTATTAGTCTCTTTAAGAGGAGTATCTTGACCCTTGTTAATGGTTTTTGATACAAGGTTTTCTAAGATTCGTCAGGAAACAGGACAAGTGTTTCATGACGCGGATGTTAGACATATGATGATCCGTCAGTGGAGCTTTTGGTCATCTTACCGACGCCTTCTACAGGCTTACCAATCCACCCCTTTAAAAATTATTTTTTTTATATACAAAGAAATGAAGTATCAGTCTTCGAAGTTGCGAGAGATTCGAAGACTAACCCAAAAGGATTCTTTCAGGTATACAGAAGTAAGATCAGGGACAAGATAGGCCCACTCAAAAGTTCCTCGGGTCAGCTCACGGACAGTGATAAGGAAATGTGTAGAAGTTTTAACACATACTTCCTCTCAGTTTTTACACAGGAGGATACCAGAGATATTCCAGAAATGATAAATTATGTGGAACAGGACGATAATAAACTGTGGTCCTTAGGCAAATAGATAAATTAAAACCTAACAACCCTGATGAACTGTATGCAAGGGTTCTAAAGGAATGTAAAGAGGAGCTTAGCAAACCTTTGGCTAATCTTTTCAACATATCACTACAAACTGGCATGGTGCCAGATAAGTGGAAAATGGCAAATGTGATACCTATTTTCAAAGCAGGTGACAGGTCCTTAGCTTCAAACTATAGACCAATAAGCCTAACCTCCATAGTGGGAAAATTTATGGAATCAATAATTGCCGAGGCAGTTCGTAGTCACCTTGAAAAGCATAAATTAATCAACGAATCTCAGCATGGTTTTACAAAGGGGCGTTCCTGCCTTACGAATTTGTTAACTTTTTTCACTAAGGTATTTGAGGAGGTAGATCATGGTAATGAATATGATATTGTGTACATGGACTTCAGTAAGGCTTTTGACAGGGTCCCACATCAGAGACTATTGAGGAAAATTAAGGCACATGGAATAGGAGGAGAAATTTTTTCCTGGATAGAGGCATGGTTGACAAATAGGCAGCAGAGAGTTTGCATAAATGGGGAGAAATCAGAGTGGGAAAGCGTCACGAGCGGTGTTCCACAGGGGTCAGTGTTGGGCCCCCTGCTGTTCACAATCTACATAAACGACATAGATGAGGGCATAAAGAGCGACATCAGCAAGTTTGCCGATGACACCAAAATAAGCCGTCGAATTCATTCTGACGAGGACATTAGAGCACTCCAGGAAGATTTGAGTAGACTGATGCAGTGGTCGGAGAGGTGGCAGATGCAGTTTAATATAGACAAATGTAAAGTTCTAAATGTTGGACAGGACAATAACCATGCCACATATAAACTAAATAATGTAGATCTTAATATTACGGATTGCGAAAAAGATTTAGGAGTTCTGGTTAGCAGTAATCTGAAACCAAGACAACAGTGCATAAGTGTTCGCAATAAAGCTAATGGAATCCTTGGCTTTATATCAAGAAGCATAAATAATAGATTGAACATTAAAATGGTATAAAATACCGACAGATTGTTAAGTAAGACACATGTGCAACAGTTAGGTATCTTTATTTCGAAACGTTTCGCCTACACAGTAGGCTTCTTCAGTCGAGTACAGAAAAGTTGATAGAAGCAGAAGAGACTTGAAGACGATGTAATCAGTCCATCACCCTTAAAGTTTTGAGGTGGTCAGTCCCTCAGTCTGGAGAAGAGCATTGTTTCAAACTTTGGAACAATATTGTTTCAAACTTTGGAACAATGCTCTTCTCCAGACTGAGGGACTGACCACCTCAAAACTTTAAGGGTGATGGACTGATTACATCGTCTTCAAGTCACTTCTGCTTCTATCAACTTTTCTGTACTCGACTGAAGAAGCCTACTGTGTAGGCGAAACGTTTCGAAATAAAGATACCTAACTGTTGCACATGTGTCTTACTTAACAACACATAAATAATAGGAGTCCTCATGTTGTTCTTCAACTCTATACATCCTTGGTTAGGCCTCATTTAGATTACGCTGCACAGTTTTGGTCACCGTATTACAGAATGGATATAAATGCTCTGGAAAATGTACAAAGGAGGATGACAAAGTTGATCCCATGTATCAGAAACCTTCCCTATGAGGATAGACTAAGGGCCCTGAATCTTCACTCTCTAGAAAGACGTAGAATTAGGGGGGATATGATTGAGGTGTATAAATGGAAGACAGGAATAAATAAAGGGGATGTAAATAGTGTGCTGAAAATATCTAGCCTAGACAGGACTCGCAGCAATGGTTTTAAGTTAGAAAAATTCAGATTCAGGAAGGATACAGGAAAGTACTGGTTTGGTAATAGAGTTGTGGATGAGTGGAACAAACTCCCAAGTACAGTTATAGAGGCCAGAACGTTGTGTAGCTTTAAAAATAGGTTGGATAAATACATGAGTGGGTGGGTGGGTGGGTGTGAGTTGGACCTGATTAGCTTGTGCTGCCAGGACGGTTGCCGTATTCCTCCCTTAAGTCAAGGTGACCTGACCTGACTAGGTTGGGTGCATTGGCTTAAGCTGGTAGGAGACTTGGACCTGCCTCGCATGGGCCAGTAGGCCTACTGCAGTGTTCCTTCGTTCTTATGTTCTTATAACAATCTTTTATTGGAACAATGTGAAAAAAAGAAACATTGTATAACGAGCTTTTTTTATATAACATTTTGAAAAAAAAAAAATCACTGCTTAATAAACTTTTAATGGAGCATCCTGTCATACACTGTAGAACTTAATCAAGTGATGTAAGTTTTGATAAAGTTCTTCACAGGGCGAAACTTGGTAAAAGCTTTTGTTCTGCAGAGTGTGTCTTTTCTTTAAAAACAGATAAAGAGCGAAAGGGAGGGAAAGTGAGAGAAAGATAAAAGCAGACTGACCAGCATACCTTCAGCGAGTCAGAATGTCAGATGCTCAGACTCGCCTCTCTGCTCAGTCACTGTTATCCCCTTTGATTCCTTTTCGCTTTTATTTACTGTTAGAAACGAATAGCTGCAGTGACAAGCTTTTGTTTGTATATTCTTTACAGTTTATAAGGGTGAAGTATAATAGATAAAGCTTTTAACATCAATATCAGCGGCCTGTTAGCTCAGTTGGTTAGAGCGCCGTGCTAATAACGCGGATGTCATGGGTTCGATCCCCATACGGGCCAGATGTTTTTTACGTGCCTCTTAGCTCAGTAATAGTGCGTTTGACTTTCAACCGCAAGTATCTAGGTCGATCTCTGGGCGTATGAGAGTCTAACACGTGCTGCGCCTGTTATAACAATAAATAGATATTTGATAAATTAGACACATGTGCAACACTTGGGTATCTTTAATGACGAAACGTTTCGCCACACAGTAGCTTCATCAGTCCATACAAAGTTAAGACACATGTGCAACATCTGGATATCTTTATTGTAGTAGACGTTTCGCCATCCAGTGGCTTTATCAATACAGATTCTAGGACATAATAGGAAGACAGTAGAACTATATACAAAAGATGAGGTAATCAGTCCCTCGGCCTTGGAGTTAGTGTTCACAGCATCGTGGTGGAGGAGAGTCTGGAGCAAAGGCAAGAAGACTGGCGCTTTTTATAGGCGTCAGTGAATGGGACGGGCAGCAGACGAGGTCAGTCACTGGTAGGCGGGATTCCCCAGTGGAAGTAGGTCCTTCCCAAAGAGATGGGTTAGTTGCAGCAGCCGTGAAGAAGGTCTTGTAGATGTCCTCTGAACCAAGATTCCATGATGTTGCAGTGTCTGACAAGTTGTGCAAAGAAAGGTATAAAATACCGACAATATGAAAGTTAAGACACATGTGCAACATCTGGATATCTTTATTGTAGTAGACGTTTCGCCATCCAGTGGCTTTATCAATACAGATTCTAGGACATAATAGGAAGACAGTAGAACTATATACAAAAGATGAGGTAATCAGTCCCTCGGCCTTGGAGTTAGTGTTCACAGCATCGTGGTGGAGGAGAGTCTGGAGCAAAGGCAAGAAGACTGGCGCTTTTTATAGGCGTCAGTGAATGGGACGGGCAGCAGACGAGGTCAGTCACTGGTAGGCGGGATTCCCCAGTGGAAGTAGGTCCTTCCCAAAGAGATGGGTTAGTTGCAGCAGCCGTGAAGAAGGTCTTGTAGATGTCCTCTGAACCAAGATTCCATGATGTTGCAGTGTCTGACAAGTTGTGCAAAGAAAGGTATAAAATACCGACAATATGAAAGTTAAGACACATGTGCAACATCTGGATATCTTTATTGTAGTAGACGTTTCGCCATCCAGTGGCTTTATCAATACAGATTCTAGGACATAATAGGAAGACAGTAGAACTATATACAAAAGATGAGGTAATCAGTCCCTCGGCCTTGGAGTTAGTGTTCACAGCATCGTGGTGGAGGAGAGTCTGGAGCAAAGGCAAGAAGACTGGCGCTTTTTATAGGCGTCAGTGAATGGGACGGGCAGCAGACGAGGTCAGTCACTGGTAGGCGGGATTCCCCAGTGGAAGTAGGTCCTTCCCAAAGAGATGGGTTAGTTGCAGCAGCCGTGAAGAAGGTCTTGTAGATGTCCTCTGAACCAAGATTCCATGATGTTGCAGTGTCTGACAAGTTGTGCAAAGAAAGGTATAAAATACCGACAATATGAAAGTTAAGACACATGTGCAACATCTGGATATCTTTATTGTAGTAGACGTTTCGCCATCCAGTGGCTTTATCAATACCCATCTCTTTGGGAAGGACCTACTTCCACTGGGGAATCCCGCCTACCAGTGACTGACCTCGTCTGCTGCCCGTCCCATTCACTGACGCCTATAAAAAGCGCCAGTCTTCTTGCCTTTGCTCCAGACTCTCCTCCACCACGATGCTGTGAACACTAACTCCAAGGCCGAGGGACTGATTACCTCATCTTTTGTATATAGTTCTACTGTCTTCCTATTATGTCCTAGAATCTGTATTGATAAAGCCACTGGATGGCGAAACGTCTACTACAATAAAGATATCCAGATGTTGCACATGTGTCTTAACTTTCATATTGTCGGTATTTTATACCTTTCTTTGCACAACTTGTCAGACACTGCAACATCATGGAATCTTGGTTCAGAGGACATCTACAAGACCTTCTTCACGGCTGCTGCAACTAACCCATCTCTTTGGGAAGGACCTACTTCCACTGGGGAATCCCGCCTACCAGTGACTGACCTCGTCTGCTGCCCGTCCCATTCACTGACGCCTATAAAAAGCGCCAGTCTTCTTGCCTTTGCTCCAGACTCTCCTCCACCACGATGCTGTGAACACTAACTCCAAGGCCGAGGGACTGATTACCTCATCTTTTGTATATAGTTCTACTGTCTTCCTATTATGTCCTAGAATCTGTATTGATAAAGCCACTGGATGGCGAAACGTCTACTACAATAAAGATATCCAGATGTTGCACATGTGTCTTAACTTTCATATTGTCGGTATTTTATACCTTTCTTTGCACAACTTGTCAGACACTGCAACATCATGGAATCTTGGTTCAGAGGACATCTACAAGACCTTCTTCACGGCTGCTGCAACTAACCCATCTCTTTGGGAAGGACCTACTTCCACTGGGGAATCCCGCCTACCAGTGACTGACCTCGTCTGCTGCCCGTCCCATTCACTGACGCCTATAAAAAGCGCCAGTCTTCTTGCCTTTGCTCCAGACTCTCCTCCACCACGATGCTGTGAACACTAACTCCAAGGCCGAGGGACTGATTACCTCATCTTTTGTATATAGTTCTACTGTCTTCCTATTATGTCCTAGAATCTGTATTGATAAAGCCACTGGATGGCGAAACGTCTACTACAATAAAGATATCCAGATGTTGCACATGTGTCTTAACTTTCATATTGTCGGTATTTTATACCTTTCTTTGCACAGTCCATACAAAGGAGAACAGTGAGGAACAGGAGGAGTTTGAGGTAATCAGTCCCTCAGCCTTGAGTCGATGTGGTCAGTCCATCAGTCGTGAAAAGAATACAGCATATTTGCGAAGAAGTAGCTTATATACTGTAGGCAGGACAGTTGCAGCAGTCGTAGGTGGTATCACATTTGTCTACTGTGGAAGAAGGTCGTGCCCAAGGGTTAGGCAGTGAAGAATTCCCTGTATTAAGATCCCAAGATGTTGCTGTGTCGGACAGGAATGTAGATGAATGGTTCAGAAAACCGACAAGTTGATAATTTATCACCTTGTCGGTTCTCTGAACCATTCAACCAAATAGATATTTGAAAGTTAAGACACATGTGCAACATCTGGATATCTTTATTGTAGTAGACGTTTCGCCATCCAGTGGCTTTATCAATACAGGATGGCGAAACGTCTACTACAATAAAGATATCCAGATGTTGCACATGTGTCTTAACTTTCATATTGTCGGTATTTTATACCTTTCTTTGCACAAATAGATATTTATAATAAAAATGATAATAATAATAATAATAATAATAATAATAATAATATAAAGGCTTGGTCCCAGACCGGGCCGAAGGGGCGTTGACTCCAGAAACCTTCTCCAGGAAAGGGTTGAGAGAGCGAGAGAGAGATGTGGGAGAGAATTAACTGCAGAAGAATACGTGAGAAACTGCTCAGAATAACATCATTACGAACAGGTATCCTTGGTCATTATCCTCATTAAATGTTACTACCCTAATTAGTTGAAGGCGTAAAAAATGCTTACGTCAGACACTAACGATAAAAATAACATAACCAATCGTGTGCTTTTGTTCAGAAAAATAAGCTGTTCCAGACTATTATTAACGATAAAAATAACAAACAATCGTGTGTTTTTGTTCAGAGAAAATAAGCTGTTCCAGACTATTATTAACGATTAAAGTAACATAAACAATCGTGTGTTTTTGTTCAGAAAAAATAAGCTGTTTTAGACTATTATTAACGATAAAAGTAACATAACCAATCGTGTGTTTTTGTTTAGAAAAATAAGCAACCAATCGTGTGCTTTTGCAGAGAAAAAATAAGCAGTTCTAGGCTAACTAGGTCATGAACATTTTATCTTAATTGTGGTTGAACGTTTACTATTTGATCTCTTATATTGTTTAGTGGACGAAACTGGTGAACATTGTTTCCATTGTGGAAAAACTTTTTTTTTTCATCTTGCTTAATTCGACTATCACGATTATTTTAATGCTTTCTGAGATTAAAAAAAAAAGGTCAGACTTATGTGTCAGATCTCCGCTTAGTGTCAGACACTCCCGACATAACAATCCATCTGACACTTTTTTTTTTTTTTTGGTGGTGGTGATGGTGGAGATGAACGAATTTTCGTAGAGATGCGGAGCAAATTACAAATACAAGAAATACATGGTAAATGGAGGACAAATGAGACAAAAATACAGGATGAAAACAGACCAAATGCGGGACAAAGAAGACAAATACTGGACAAACACCGAATAAATGCAGGACATGAGGAAAAACAGGGTTACCAAAGCAGGGCAGAGTTTACCCACTTTCTTCGTAAGGAGACAAGAAGAAAATAACTTAGAGACTTGTGAGTTAGTAGTCCTAAGGAACCTCTATAAAAAGTAATCTACTACCATTTATTCTTAGTTCTTCGACTCAGGTCATCAACCATATTCAACAAACATGTAACACCTTGATCATCATTATGCGACAAAATATTAAACGATTCTCAGAACATTCAATGAACTACTGACCAACTAACAATTTCCCTGTTTCCTTTTGATAAGCGGCGAACTACGGAAAACCAATAGCTTTCCGAAAAAAATAAAAAGGCACAATACAGTGATTGGAACAATACACAAATAACCCACATATGGGAGAAAGAAAGAACTTAGGACGTTTCGCTTCGACTTGGACCATTGACCATTCACAGTTAATGGTCTAAGTCGGAACGTAACGTCGTTATAAGACTGTTTCTTTATCCTTCAGCGGGTTATTTGTGTAATGATTTCCTGTTAATACGCGACGTTCTACCAGCCGTTTTCTATTAATTCGAAATATTCACTTTCTCAAAGAGGATTAGAGAACAAGACACAAGATACCTGGAAACAGAAGTCGTCAATACACAGAGCACCACAGAATGAAAGCAAAGTGTTTTTATTAGTGCTAAACCATTATCGCAGCTCATCTTACGTAAACTGTTACCTGGTCATGACCAGGTAACATCTCAACCTACCTACAAGCAGGGACAGCCTCACCTACGACTTGGGAACCTGACATACAAAAATTACACAACACAAATTCTTGACCATTTGACATCACAGCCTACAAACAACGGTGGAACCTTTTACTCTGAGCTTGCAAGATTAACCACATTACTCTGTCTAAATTCAGATTTTATCTTTCAGGAGTATTTATAAGAAAATGATCTCTTTATAGCAACGTTGTCGCAATAAGATTATATTATGCTGCATTGTCTTAGTCTTCAAGTGGGCCCTTTTTGAAGATTTGTAAAGGGATGGATGGTTTTAGCAGACAAGCTTATCGGGTTACTATGGTCTCTAACATGACAGAAAAGAGCTTTGATATTGCGATAAAAGATTTAAAAATACCGACAAGTTGAAGATACAGACACTTATGCAACATATGGGAATCTTTAATGTTGCATAAGTGTCTCAGTCTTCAGCTTTGATATTGCCAGGAATGTGAACACTTCTGTGTTCTTTAAGTCTGTTGAGGGCGAACCAAAACATCAAAAGTTTCCGTTCTGGAATGAGGGCTACCTGGGAATTAGGTTTGGTTTGGTGGTTCACGTGCCCACACTAATCATACCTAAACTAATGTCTTTATGAAATGTATGTTAACTGTAAGGATATTATTTCTTGAGTGTGTTAGTCCCGTAAAGATCACAGAACATCTAGAGAATTGGATAGGCGGGGAGGATAGAAGGAATAAGATGGTATGCGAAGATGAGAAGGCAGCTCCAGCATCTCAGAATGTAACGGTATTATATCTCATCCGTACACACCAAATATATAAACAATTCTGTGTCAAACATAAGTACATATGTATAAAATCCAAATAATCAGCTCCTCTCATCGTAAAATGTAAAAATTCACATACAGGGTGGAGCAGAGAAAACGCATGCTTTTCACAACTGAATAACTTTGCGTATTTTAAAGATAAATCTTAATTACATCAAATAAGAGGCATTCTAATGCATTTTGTATACCTTAATTAGGCATTATCCTGTTGGAACCACATTTCTCTCATGTGTACCCAACGCCTTTGGAGTTCTGGATGCAGGAAGTTGTTTAACATATGTTGTCGACGTAGCGCGCAAATGTTATTGTAACTCTGGTCTCCCCCACGTCAAAAAAAAATAAGGACCAACGATTCCAATCGTGGAGACACCGCACCACACTATCACTTTTGAACTGTGGAGAGGTTTTTGGTGTAGTCCTGGTGGGTTCCCCGCCGCTCAGTACCGACAGTTCTGTTTGTTAACATAGCCATCTAGATGGAAATGTGCTTCGCCTGTACGTAAATTTCAAAAATGCATTTAAATGCCTTTTATTTGATGTAATTAAGATTTGTTTATCTTTAAAGTACGAAAAGTTATTCCGTTGTGAAAAAACATGCGTTTTCTCTGCTCCAGCTTGTGTTATACAACGGCACAAAGATCTTACACCGAACTCCTTGTCATGAAACCACATACACACTGACATGTGTACACACTGACATGTGTACATATCATACAACAACCAAAATATACATTCACTAGCACTACTACTTCTAATCGTACTACTACTACTTATACTTCTGACACTACTGTTACTACTTAATACTAATATTACTAAAACTACTAGAACTCTCTTAATATTACTAGTACTACTACTACTACTACTATTACTACTTTTATTTCTGTTCCTATTTCTTGTATTACTATTGCTACTACCTACAACATGGGCCAGTTAGGCTACTACTGTGTTTATGACTCTCGGCATCGTAATTACACGATTGTAAACAAACCAAGGAACATAAGAACATAAGAACATAAGAACGAAGGAACACTGCAGAAGGCCTACTGGCCCATGCGAGGCAGGTCCAAGTCTCCTACCGGCTTAAGCCAATGCACCCAACCTAGTCAGGTCAGGTCACATTGACTTAAGGGAGGAACACGGCAACCGACCTGGTAGCACAAGCTATCAGGTCTAACTCACACCCACCCACATCTACTCATGTATTTATCCAACCTATTTTTAAAGCTACACAACGTTCTGGCCTCTATAACGGTACTTGGGAGTTTGTTCCACTCATCCACAACTCTATTACCAAACCAGTACTTTCCTATATCCTTCCTGAATCTGAATTTTTCCAACTTAAAACCATTGCTGCGAGTCCTGTCTAGGCTAGATATTTTCAGCACACTATTTACATCCCCTTTATTTATTCCTGTCATCCATTTATACACCTCAATCATATCCCCCCTAATTCTACGTCTTTCTAGAGAGTGCAGTTTCAGGGCCCTTAGTCTATCCTCATAGGGAAGGTTTCTGATACATGGGATCAACTTTGTCATCCTCCTTTGTACATTTTCCAGAGAATTTATATCCATTCTGTAATACGGTGACCAAAACTGTGCAGCATAATCTAAATGAGGCCTAACCAAGGATGTATAGAGTTGAAGAACAACCTGAGGACTCCTATTATTTATGCTTCTTGATATGAAGCCAAGGATTCTATTAGCTTTATTGCGAACACTTATGCACTGTTGTCTTGGTTTCAGATTACTGCTAACCAGAACTCCTAAATCTTTTTCGCAATCCGTAATATTAAGATCTACATTATTTAGTTTATATGTGGCATGGTTATTGTCCTGTCCAACATTTAGAACTTTGCATTTGTCTATATTAAACTGCATCTGCCACTTCTCTGACCACTGCATCAGTCTATTCAAATCTTCCTGGAGTGCTCGAATGTCCTCGTCAGAATGAATTCGACGGCCTATTTTGGTGTCATCGGCAAACTTGCCGATGTCGCTCTTTATGCCCTCATCTATGTCGTTTATGTAGATTGTGAACAGCAGGGGGCCCAACACTGACCCCTGTGGAACACCGCTCGTGACACTTCCCCACTCTGATTTCTCCCCATTTATGCAAACTCTCTGCTGCCTATTTGTCAACCATGCCTCTATCCAGGAAAAAATTTCTCCTCCTATTCCATGTGCTTTAATTTTCCTCAATAGTCTCTGATGTGGGACCCTGTCAAAAGCCTTACTGAAGTCCATATACATAATATCATATTCATTACCATGATCTACCTCCTCAAATACCTTAGTGAAAAAAGTTAATAAATTCGTAAGGCAGGAACGCCCCTTTGTAAAACCATGCTGAGATTCGTTGATTAATTTATGCTTTTCAAGGTGGCTACGAACTGCCTCGGCAATTATTGATTCCATAAATTTTCCCACTATGGAGGTTAGGCTTATTGGTCTATAGTTCGAAGCTAAGGACCTGTCACCTGTTTTGAAAATAGGTATCACATTTGCCATTTTCCACTTATCTGGCACCATGCCAGTTTGTAGTGATGTGTTGAAAAGATTAGCCAAAGGTGTGCTAAGCTCCTCTTTACATTCCTTTAGAACCCTTGCATACAGTTCATCAGGGCCTGGGGATTTGTTAGGTTTTAATTTATCTATTTGCCTAAGGACCATGTCACTTGTGACCCTAATAGTGCACAGTTTATTATCGTCCTGTTCTACATAATTTATCATTACTGGAATATCGCTGGTATCCTCCTGTGTAAAAACTGAGAGGAAGTATGTGTTAAAAATTCTACACATTTCCTTATCACTGTCAGTGAGCTGACCCGAGGAACTTTTGAGTGGGCCTATCTTGTCCCTGATCTTACTTCTGTATACCTGAAAGAATCCTTTTGGGTTAGTCTTCGATTCTCTTGCAACTTTAACCTCATAATCTCTTTTTGCTTTTCTAATTCCCTTTTTTATTTCTCTCTTTAACTGAATATATCGATTTCTCAATTGCCCATCTCCTCTTTTGATTTGCCTATATATGCCTCTCTTTTGACCAATCACATATTTTAATCTATTGTTCATCCATTTAGGATCATTTTTGTTTGATCTGATTTCCCTATTTGGAACATAATTTGACTGAGCAGCTAGAACTATGCCCTGGAAAGCATCATATCGGCAACTATCACCACCTACCTGACCCTTAGTCAGGTCATTCCATTTCAGCCCACCTAAGTAATTTTTCAGTCCTATGAAATCAGCCAAGCGAAAGTCAGGGACGGAGACTTGATTGCCATTATTAGGCGAATTCCATGATATATTAAAACTGAGTGATTTGTGATCACTTTCCCCAAGCTCATCATTAACCTCAAGATTATTAATTAGTGTTTCCCTACTGGCAAGAACCAAGTCAAGGAGGTTATTTCCCCTAGTTGGCTCTGTCACAAACTGTTTTAAAAAACAATCCTGGATCGTATCAAGAAAGTCACCTGACTCTAAATTTCCTGTCAAATTGCTCCAGTCAATCTGTCTATAGTTGAAATCTCCCATTAGCACAACATTTTCGTATGTAGATGCCTTACGAATTTCGTCCCATAGAAGTTTACTGCACTCCCTATCAAGATTTGGGGCCCTGTAAATCACACCCAAAATTAGTTTTTCTCGGCCCTCGAGAAGCTGTAACCAAACAGATTCAGTGGCTGACGCTTCTAATTTAATATCTTGTCTAACACAACAATTTAAATTGTCTCTGACATACATCGCTACTCCACCACCTTTCCTGTTGACCCTGTCAGTGTGGAATAATTTATAGCCTTGTATGTGACATTCAGAGGGCATCTCTCTATCTTTCAGATTGAGCCAGGTCTCTGTTATAGCAATAATATCTATGTTTCCTGCACTTGCAATTAATCTTAGCTCATCTATCTTATTTCTTACACTCCTGCTATTAGTATAGTAAACCTTAAGGGAGCTAGTCCCTTGCTGCCCTCTGCTGTCCCCCTTTGTTTGCTGACCTGATCTATTGTCTTTATTTATAACTTCATGCTGAATGCCTTTTATACATTTACTGTTTCCAACCCAAGTGTTGCAACCTGCTTGTTTCCCACACACACCCATACCTCTATCTTCCATCAGTTTAAAATCATAGGCATTTCACCAATGGCCTTCTCAATCGAGTCTGCAAGTGCTACCACCCCAGCCCCAGAGAGATGTACCCCATCCCTTGCATACATATCATGTTTGCCATAAAAGTTGTTCCAGTTGTCAATGAATGGGATTGCAAGTTCCTTGCAGTATCTGTCTAGCCAGCAATTTACACCAATTGCCCTAGACAACCATTCATTTCCTACTCCCCTTCTAGGCAAGATGCTACATATGATTGGGATCCCTCCCTTAGACTTAATGAAATCTATAGCTGACCTGTACTTATCTAGCAGCTCTTCTCTCCTACCCTTCCCAATATCATTTCCACCAGCACTGAGACAGATAATGGGCTTGTTCCCATTACCTGACATGATATTATCCAGCCTGTTGACAATGTCCCCAACACCAGCTCCAGGGAAGCACACTCTATCTCTCATCTTCTTATTCCTATTACAAAAAGCACGGTCAATATATCTTACCTGAGAGTCACCAACCACAAGAATGCGCTTACCTCCATTAGCAGGGGCAGTAGTACCCTTACCTTCACTGGCCACTGAAGTACATTCATCCTGAAGAACAGAGAAGCGATTTCCTACCTTCAGATCTTCACTCTTAACTTTCCTTACTCTGATGCGCCTTCCATTACTGTGAACCACTCGCCACTTGTAGCAGGTGCTGGACTGCACCTCACTGCTGGTAGCCGTTGCTACCTCCCCAACTACAGCCTCCTCACAGCGAGAGACAGACTGCACCTCACTTGAAGCCTCATTCCCCACAACTCCAGCCACCTCACACTCTCTCCCAGACCCATTGAGGTGGACCTTCAGCCTCCTAATCTCCTCCTGGAGAAGCGAGACCTCCTCCTTCAACTCTCCAACCTCAATTTTTAAAACACTGCAGAAGCAAGCCATGCTTTGTAACCGTCCACACTAATCCCCAAAGCAGCTCAGGGTCTGTGACCTCACGTGACGACTGACGTGACGACTCACGGAACGGGGTGGGGTTTGTGCCCATGTTAACTCACTGGCCTGGAGCTTTACCATTCACTCGCCAGGATTTAAACCCCGCCCGTTCCGTGGTTTGCAGTGCTAATACTTGTTTTCATCTAACATTGTTATTAGAATGTATCCTCCGTATCACAGTATTGTTTGTAGCAACTTGATAATGGTCTGGAGGGAGAAACGTTGCCACAATAAAATGTTATCTTAGTTGCGATTGTGTCATTTTACCTAACGAAGAAATTGTGGGATGCGCCTGTGTTAACACTGTTGATCAAATGGATTCAGTCTTATTTCTGTGAGTCTTTAGGGTCGCTTTCCAGCAACTAGATGGGCTTATAAGCCAGACTTCTCGCTTCGTGTTAGCAGCGCTGGCTATTTAAGTTCCATATATAAGTTATGTGAACTTGCAGCCATGATTTATAAGTTACGTAGCCTTGCAATTTATGAGTTATGTCACCTTGCAACCGTGACATAACTCATAAATGAAATTTAAATAGGTGACACACTGGTTTCAGAAAGTTAGAATCGTGACTTTTATATTCTTCTCATTTAAGGAAGGTGACCCTTAAAACCCACAGATTAGGTGGGAATCCAATTGGCCAACAGTGGTAAAAGCAGCGTATCCCACAATTCCTTTGCAACAATAGAGATACTCAAAGGTTGCACAAATGCGTCATTCATCAAATAGCAACCAAAAGTTACTTCCCTTACTACTACTACAACTACTGCTCTTGCGTCTACTGGTACTACTATTACTTTAACACTTCTGCTACTATTACTATTACAAATAGGCCTTTAACTTGTAGTTTGACGCTCATTTTGTAGTCTGAGCTGCAAGTAGATTATTTTATCTGTACTACTAAAGACAGAAGTAACTGGGGAAGGATTATAAATAATGCACTGGTAATTGACTGTCAAATGTAATGCCTTATTTGTGAATAAGTATTTACAAAAGCACCAATACGTTGATAAATAAGACACTATTGCAACATTTGGATATCCTTATTCTGGAAACGTTTCGCCACACAGTGACTTCTTCAGTCCAGTGCAGGAAAAAAATGGTGGAATAAGAGAGTGAGTTTGAGGTACAATCAGTCCCTCAGCCTTGAGTCGAAGTGTTCAGTCCATTAATCTTGACGTGTTTTATTTGGGCAGATGGAGCTTATGTACTGATGAGAGATGAGGTGGAGCAGTGGTAGGCGGAGTCACCAGTGAACAAAGGCAGTGGTTTAAGTAGGTCGTGTCTACAGATTAGACAAGTACTGGTGAAATCCCTGTATCAAGATCCCAAGAAGTTGCTGTGACTCACAGAAAGACGTTGATAAATGAATCAATTTTATTCCACTATTTTTTCTGCACTGGACTGAAGCCACTGTGTAACGAAACGTTTCCAGAATAAAGATACCCAAAGATACCTAAAGTCAGTATCTGACTAGCCGGGCTGTGGTTCGTACGTCGGCTTGCGTGCGGCCAACAGTAACAGCCTGGTTGATCAGGCTCTGATCCGCCACGAGGACTGATCACAGACCCTCTCCAGGTATACCCAAATATTACAAAAGTATCTCATTTATCAATGCCCTATTTACAAATGAATAACAAATATTATTGATTATATCGCATTATGCATTTGAGCGGCGTCTGAACGTTCATGGTACAATGTTCCCTTAAATGTCTCAGAATCTGACTCAAAAAAATGTTTGCTTTGTGTTTTTTAGTTCGAAGACGAGTGTCGCAGCGCCTGGAATCACTACTTAATACTCAAAAAGGCAACCATCTTGAATGTCAAATTTCTTTATAATCATCCTAGCAGCATTTCACTCAGCATGAAAGTACAAAAAAATGACTTATTTTACAAAAAAAAAAAAATGTCGTTAGCATAAACGAATAATTACTGAAACACCCAAAATTTATTTTGAGTATTTTAGTATTCATGAATGCTCGGCAAACACCTTCCATCCATCGTGAATTTCTAATATTCTTGTAGGTCGACAGTGACACCCGATGGATTTTCCTTCTACACACCTCCGAGGTTTAATATGAGCTAAGAACTATACAAAATAATATTCTAAGTTCATCCATCTCTCCACCAGATTAAGAGAAACTTTACTTTTGCGGGAGATCCACCATGATACTAGTGAGAGTATCTGCCTGGTAGGTGTCATCAGAGTGGCGACATTTGCCGCTGATGATCGTCTACGAGCGAAGGGTTGGCTTGCTGCTCTTTTCCCTCAAATTGATTGTGTAAATTTATTTTTCCCCGCCCTCTCTCTGTCTGCTTCTCTTTCTAACTCTATCGCCCTGATACTTTTATCTTTCTGTTTCACAGGCTCTCTCTAACTTTTGTCTTCTCAGCTTTCTCTCTATCTCACACTGTCTGAAAGAGACACCACAAACAACTAATGCACTGTACTTTCTCACATTTCACACAACAATTTAGCTTTTGTTTCATAATTGTTTTTCCAGCCAGTATGTCAGGATTAATGATATTTACTGAACTTAAGCAGCGAAATTAACAACTTTTTTTCGACGATTCTAAATCTAAAACTTACTATGTTTGCTTCAGCATTATCCGTCATATTACACATGTCAAAATTATGATTGGTGATCAACATAAAAATTCCCATTAAAAGCTCCATTGAAGCTCATTACTTTCTCATGCTTTATCAGTAATTCAAATTTAAAATAAAGTTTTCAGTGTTAAACTGTTGGAAATTATATATATATATATATATATATATATATATATATATATATATATATATATATATATATATATATATATATTCAAGATTGGGTATTCTATTCAAGACTGATGGACTGACCACGTCGACTCAAGGTTGAGGAACTGATTACCTCATTCTCCTCCTGTTTTTCAAGTTTATCCTTTGTTTGGACTGATAAAGCCACTGTGTGGCGAAACGTTTCCTCAATAAAGATACCCAAGAGTTGCACATGTGTCTAATTTAACAACATGTCGGTTCTCTGAACCATTCATCTACAATCCTGTCAGACACTGCAACTTCTTGGGATCTTAATATACTTGGGAATTCTTCGCGTGCCTAACCCTTGGGCACGACCTACTTCCACACTAGACAAATGTGACACCACCTACCACTGCTGCACCTCTCCTGCCATACGGTTTATAAACTGCTTCTCTGCTCATATGCCGTATTCTATTCAAGATTGATGGACTGACCACATCGACTCAAGGTTGAGGGACTGATTACCTCATTCTCCTCCTGTTCTTCAAGTTTGTCCTTTGTTTGGGCTGATGAAGCCACTGTGTGGCGAAGCGTTTCCTCGGTAAAGATACCCAAGAGTTGCACATGTGTCTGATTTAACAACGTGTCGGTTCTTTGAACCATTCATCTACAATGTAAAAAGCTGCAACATAACCTCTGGACTTCTGTTGCTTACACTTCTTGATATAAATCCCAATAATCTATTTGTGGATGAATGGAACAAACTCCCAAGTACAGTTATAGAGGCCAGAACGTTGTGTAACTTTAAAAATAGGTTGGATAAATACATGAGTGGGTGTGGGTGGGTGTGAGTTGGACCTGATTAGCTTGTGCTACCAGGTCGGTTGCCGTGTTCCTCCCTTAAGGCAATGTGACCTGACCTGACTAGGTTGGGTGCATTGGCTTAAGCTGGTAGGAGACTTGGATCTGCCTCGCATGGGCCAGTAGGCCTGCTGCAGTGTTCCTTCGTTCTTATGTTATGTTATGTTCTAATGTTAATAAAAAAATAATAATCTCGTACCAAAAGAACCTTAGAAAACTTACCTAACCTTATTATAACAAGGGCAATTTAATTTTTAATTTAAATATATACAAGTAGGATGAGGTACAAGCCAAGTGACTTTACCCCCCAGATAACAGTTGAAAAAACTTTATAATACGGGGTTAAAAGAGAATTATATGTTAACCGAGTTATGTGCACCACAGTCAGACTTGAGGCGACTCGTTAATTATTTTCTAACTTTGTTTCCCTTCTGCTTCTTTCTTCCTTTTTTTTTCTTTTAGGTATCTGTCTCTGTGTCATCCTTCTTGTGTTTACATTTGTATCTGTATTTTTTATTTGTTTCTTAGTAGGCCTCTGTGTACGGTTGTCTGTATTTGTCTGTCTTGTTTAATCTCCGTTGTTCTGGAGTCGACTTCTAGTCTAATCGTTTCTATCTCTCAATATATCTTTCAATCTCAGTCTGCAAAAAATCATGAGCAGTAAAATGTTTTGAAGCAATCTAACACAGAACTCAAATCAACATAATGGTTGTTTACCAGCACAATCCCCGTAGCCTCGTTAAGTCACCTCTGATTATACTTCTAATGCTATTAGCATCATTATCACACCGAAACACTTCAATTAATCTACCATCTTTTATACCATTAAAACTAGAATTACTATTAATATTCCTACATTTGCAACTATTTCAACTACGATTACTGCTAAGTATAATAAATTATAGTATAAAAGTAGTTGATGAGTAGGAAAAAAAAGAATAGGTGACAAAGAGGAAGAAGAAGAAGAAGGTGGAGGACATCGATACCATGCCTAACCCTTCTAGGGTAGGGTAGGTGCCTGAGCCCGAGCCTTTAGCTCATAAGACTGTCATTCCCATTAGCTCCCTTCGGGCGGGGATGGCAGACCAGAGAGGCCTAGCTTGTGGCTAGGCCTGGGGACAGTTGGTCCCAAAGATGAGGAGGTACTTGTGCCTCCTCCCATGGGAGACTTAGGTCTCAGACACTCCCTAAAGAGGGAGCCAAGGCCGGGCCACCACTTGGAAAAGGCCCGGGCCGGGAGAATACCCGCTAATCTTTAATAAATAAATTTAATAATAGAAGGTGGAGGAGGAGGAATTTACCAATTAAAATTCCTAAACATTCGAAGTCTGAGAGTACTAAACACAATCCTCTCTTTATTACCTCCCTGTTAGATTTTCCATCGCATTAATAGGAAACAAAAACATGAAAGGAAGCACTCGCATCCACCCCCACACATCCCTTTCTAGTCAATTAAGCTGCAACGAAACATATAAAAGCTTTCTCTACACTTTTAGTCGCCTTTCTCTGCCCCAGTCAACCAAGCTTACCATCACAGCTTGAGGCTTCAGCTCCCCGAAACAAAATCATAAAAAAAAATAATTATATTGGACACATTACTGTATGTGCTGAGGTTCATTAAAAAATAGACTGGATTATAATTACGTTATTAGTTATGGAGAGGTGCAATGGTTTACCGTAAGATTTTTATACTGTATTAACTAAGCGATATACATTGTAGATGTACATTGTAGATGTACATTGTAGATGTACATTTTAGATGTACATTGTTTCAAACATATTCCGTTTCAAACATTATATAATGTATTTATACCTGCTTTTTCCAGTGCTTTAAACATATTCCGTTTCAAATATTATATAGCAAATTTATACTGTTAATATCAACATACTAGTGTCATGTTTCATGTCATCTGACGTGAGTGTGAGAAAATTTAGACGAGAGAGACATCCCCCCCCCCATCATTTATACCGAAAGAGATGATGGGTTTATAGTCAAGCACTCTGTAAGGAGAGTGGATCCCTTTCTAGGTAAGTGGCACCCCTCCATGGTAAGTGATACCCACAACAGATAAGTAACACCCCTCTCAGGTAAGTGGCACCCCTTCCGAATAAGTGGCATCCCTCCCGGATGGCACCCCTCCCGGATAAATGGCACCCTTCCCAGAAAAGTGGCACCTCTCCCAGATAAGTGGCACTCCTCCCTGATAAGTTTCACCCCTCCAAGTGGCACCCTTACAAGATAAGTGGCACCCCCTCCCAAGATATGTGGCACAAACACCACCGCCGAGTTATGATAATCTAGCCTCAGAGTGGTTATATTTTATTGTATCTCGCGAAGCGTTAAACCCATGTGTCATTCAGAGCATTGAGCGGTTGGAGGGACTTTATTCTCCGTCCTCTCAATTAAAACCGGAGTCCTTTGACTGCATTCCCAATGTCTGAAATGTGACAATATTGGATGTGTGGGATGATACAAAAGTTCTGTTTGAGGCCGGAGGGACAACAGGGTTAAATAAACCGGTGTTCTTTCTTGTTACTGAAAACAAAGACAGTATGGTGGACAAGGTTTTACTGGGACAACCTTTAGGTCTGTGTCAAACCACGACTTGATCAAGCTATACAAAGAGCGAAACAATGTCACATTAGAAATGTATACACGCAATGTTACATTTAGAAATGTATACACACAATGTTACATTTAGAAATGTATACACGCAATGTTACATTTAGAAATGTATACACGCAATGTTACATTTAGAAATGTATACACGCAATGTTACATTTAGAAATGTATACACGCAATGTTACATTTAGAAATGTATACACGCAATGTTACATTTAGAAATGTATACACGCAATGTTACATTTAGAAATGTATACACACAATGTCACGTTTACAAATGTATATACACACACACACATTAACTTGCTTAAGTGACAAATTAACCTCTGCTTATTCAGCTTTTGGGCATGTTATTCTGTGAGGTAAAATAACAAAACAGGAACTGATAATGACACATAGGCTTTATTTTATTCTCTAGGAGGTTTATCAAGATATATAAACGTTAATACAGTTCCTGGGAGAGAAACATAATCGTAATATCGCATTAGTCGCTTCCGTGTTCTTTACCTAACAAATTCTTGGTAATTTTACTAATATTAATACTGCCAACAACTGAGGCTTGTTCATAGTGCTCTTGCCATCTCCCTCATTTTCTGAATGTGAGTCCATTTATACCACTGATTAGAATTTATTTTATTATGAATTTGTATATACCTGGGCGAGGTGTTTCCTGTTCTTGTTACATAGGTTAAAAGTACTTTAGTTCCTTGGCCAACTTAATTCACTGAGTAGAAATAATTAAAAGTTAATTATAAGAACATAAGAAAGGAGGAACACTGCAGCAGGCCTGTTGGCCCATACTAGGCAGGTCCTTCACAATTCATCCCACTAACAAACATTTGACCAACCCAATTTTCAATGCCACCCAAGAAACAAGCTCCGATGTGCAAGTCCCACTCAAATCCAACCCCTCCCACTCATGTACTTATCCAACCTAAATTTGAAACTACCCAAAGTCGTAGCCTCAATAACCCAACTAGGTAGACTGTTCCACTCATCAACTACCCTATTTCCAAACCAATACTTTCCTATGTCCTTTCTAAATCTAAACTTATCTAATTTAAATCCATTACTGCGGGTTCTCTCTTGGAGAGATATCCTCAAGACCTTGTTAATATCCCCTTTATTAATACCTATCTTCCACTTATACACTTCGATCAGGTCTCCCCTCATTCTTCGTCTAACAAGTGAATGTAACTTAAGAGTCTTCAATCTTTCTTCATAAGGAAGATTTCTAATGCTATGTATTAATTTAGTCATCCTACGCTGAATGTTTTCTAACGAATTTATGTCCATTCTGTAATATGGAGACCAGAATTGAGCTGCATAATCTAGGTGATGCCTTACTAATGATGTATAAAGCTGCAGTATGACCTCTGGACTTCTGTTGCTTACACTTCTTGATATAAATCCCAGTAATCTATTTGCCTTATTACGTACGCTTAGGCATTGCTGTCTTGGTTTAAGGTTGCTGCTTACCATAACCCCCAAGTCCTTTTCGCAATCTGTAGTCCTTTTCGCAATCTGAGTAGTAATTTGTTTTTTAAAGGTTAGTATGCAAAAGTAATACAAGTGCGAACAGTTTTATGATTTGTAGAAAATCAAACAAAACGGATTCTTACTTTTACTTGTTTTCTTATTTTCCCCACAAAGCAGGTGACATTCTGAGCTTTTTCTTTGGGATGTACACTGCCTGTTACTCGCATTTATTACAACTTGAGATAAATTATAATGTTACACTTAAAAACTTAATAATTTGTTTTATTAATGGGACGAACTTTAATCTGGAAGTGTCAACAAGCGACATTTCGTCTGGGAAAACTTCTTCTCAATCTATCTGTTATTCTTGCAACATTGCATAACTCCTGATGATGCACGGAGACGTGTGAAAGATCTTGAGCTGAAGATTTCTATCCCCTTATGGCTTCTCATGCATTTTTAAGATCGCCTATAAGAGATTGCATTGCCTGCATATATATATATATATATATATATATATATATATATATATATATATATATATATATATATATATATATATATATATATATATATATGTCGTGCCGAATATGTAAAACTGGTCAATTAGCAAGAACTCATTTAAGATTAAGTCCTTTCTGAAATTTTCTCTTATACGTTTAAAGATATATTTTTTTTCATTAATGTTAATGTAAAAAAATTTAATTTTGCTCCAAAAGAATCTTAGAAAACTTACCTAACCTTATTATAACAAGAACAATTTATTTTAGCCTAACCCAACTAAATATATTTTAGATTTGTTTACAATAATTTAATACCAAACAAACACAGTGAAATATATTTTTTTCGTTAGGTTCAGAATGATTTTGGCGAAATTATTGCATACACAAATTTTCACTTGTCCTATATGGCAAGATGAACGTTGCTATTTAAGCCAAGATCGCAAGTTCTGCCTATTCGGCACGACATATATATATATATATATATATACATATATATATATAGCATATATATATATATATAGCATATGTATATATATATATATATATATATATATATATATATATATATATTATATATATATATATATATATATATATCGTGACGAATAAGTAAAACTTCCTATTTGGCTTAAATAGTAACGCTATTTCATTGTGTTTGTTTATTATTAAATTAATGTAAACTTATCTTAAATATATTTAGTTGGATTAGGCTAAATTAAATTGCGCTTGTTATAATAGGGCTAGGTAAGTTTTCTAAGGTTCATTTGGTACGAAATTATTAATTTCAACATTATCATAAATGAAAAATATATCTTTCAACGTATAAGAGAAAATTGACTAACTTTACCTATTCGGAGACACACATACACAACCACAGAGATAAATAAAGTGGGTCCTAATTAGCAGAGGATGGGCTTCAATTTCGCTACATTAAGTCACAGAGCAAATGCTATGCTAATGCATTCCTCTCCTCTCCCATCCTCCGTCCCGCCTGCCGCCCACGCCATCCTCTCCTTCCCAATCATTTTCCCTCCCATTTCCCTGCGGTCATCCTCCTTTCCCACCCCACCAGCTCCTCCTCCCTGCCGCTGTGTGCCGCACCCCGTCTGCCGTGGCACTCCCACCAACCCCTCTATGAAAAACCTTCAATTTATTCCCCACAATGCGCGCGCTTGTTCACGATTTTTCTGGCATACTGACCTGAAAAATGACCTGACCTAAATAGAAATGAAACGTGTAAATGTAACGTCAACCCTAAAAATGCATAGGTGGTTCCATTTACATTGTAAACACGCCTCATTAGCAGTGGCAGGGAGGAAAAACGAAATGTTTTACCTGCACGAAATGAAATAGAATAAACGATTCGCATGGACAATGTTTTTGTCGTTGTTCAACGAAAACTATTATTGTTTGAACAATTGGGTAAAAGAGAAGAGGACGACGGTGACCAGGAAGTGGTGTGAGGCTGAAAATTATGGTTCAGGATGGTGAGTCAAACTTAATTGTGCATACCTCTGTTTCACCCCGGTTTTTTTTTTATCATTCTTATCCAATTTTTGTGCTTAAACGCAAGTATATGCAAGCATGAATCACTCGCGCGCGCGCACACGCACACATACACACACACACACACACACACGCACACACACACGCGCACACACACACACACACACACACACACACACACACACACACACACACACACACACACACACACAGAAGAAGAGGTATGACAAAGCTTGTGGAGCAGGAAAAGTGATCTAGTAGCGACCAGTGAAGAGGAAGGACCAGGAACTGTGACTCGACCTCTGCAACCACATACAGGTGAGTGCACACACACACACAGGATGTTCCAGAGAGGGGACACAGAAACAAGGGGACACAATTGGAAGCTGAAGACTCAGACTAGTCAGAGAGATGTTAGGAAGTATTTCTTCAGTCATAGAGTCGTCAGGAATTGGAATAGCCTAGCAAGGGATGTAGTGGAGGCAGGAACCATACATAGCTTTAAGACGAGATATGACAAAGCTCAGGAAGCAGAGAGAGAGAGAGGACCTAGTAGCGATCAGTGAAGAGGCGGGGCCAGGAGCTAAGTCTAGACCCTTGCAACCACAATTATGTGAGTACACACACACACACACACACATACACACATACACACACACACACACACACACACACACACACACACACATACACACATACACATACACACACACACACACACACACACACACATACACACACACACACACACACACACACACACACACACACACACACACAAACACACACACACACACACACACACACACACACACACACACACACATACACACACACACACACACATACACATACACACACACACACACACACACACACACACACACACACACACACACACATACACACACACACACACACACTCTTTCACTAATAAGTTTAGTCTAAATAAGTGCAAATTTTATATTTCATTGAAATATTTAAAAAAAAAAAAACTTTTAATTGTTGGAATCAGATCAGTTACTTGAGAATGCGTTTTCCGATTGGCTTCAAACTTTTACCATTGGCAGGCTTTAATAAAATGCAGCGTGTCGCTCACTATGAGCTATGTAAATTTAAACTAGTCAGTTTTATTAAGCAAGTTGTTTACCATGTAATAACTAGTGATAAATCCCTATATACAGGTGTATCCAAATGGGAAGTTTTTTTTTTTTTAATTTTGGGCTGTGTGGGTGCCAATTTATTTTTTTGCCTATTTTATCACATGAATTTTTAAACAAATCAGAAATATTGTCCTAATAGTGTTGTGAAGAATTCTAAATTAAATGTATACCAAAAAAATAAGCTAAAAAAAACGAGGTTTTATGATGTTTTGAAGTTTTAATGTGTTGACACTTTCCCATTTTTTCGGAACATTCTCAGCCACAGTTTCGCTTCATATTTCATATATTTTCGTTTATTACTGAAGAACGCCTTATTCGACAGGCTTCAAATTTTCAATGCTTGTGTAATGTATTTAAGGACAAATTCATGGGAGTATTTACATGCGTCGGTGGCTTATACACAATGCTACATATAGGCCATTCCTAGTTTTCTTCCTGTCGTATGTTAGATTTAGACAGGCTCTTCTTATAGGCTTCAAAATTTTATCACTGGTTTATCCTACTTAGAAAAAGGCTGGTATATTTAATGGAGTATGTAAGATGCCATTTTTGCCAGTTTTAATTCCGAAATGGCCGAGTATTATTTTTACATTATTGCGTTATTTTGCCTCGATGCTTGTGAGAGGCTTTTGATCCAAGAAACTGGATTTATTTTCCCTTTGTTTTGATGTCTCCCATTCCACAGGCACTATATGACCCCTACATTATTATTATGATGAAATGGGAAGCGCTAAACCCGTATGATTATACAGCGCCTATGGGGGGAGGTTGTGGAAAGTATTCAGGATCAATTCGGGAAACTGGAGCACAGATCTAATTCCCTAGATCAAGAGCCCCTCACCAGCGTCAAGGAACCTCCCTTGAGGGGATGACCCCTGCAAGTTTACACTTTACTATGATTAAAACAATTGTGAACGACATCAATCTTTGATGGTTATTCGCCGGGTCACCATCTGGAGAAGACCCGGGCCGGAAGTACCGGCAAATCCCTAATGAATAAATGAATGATGATTGATGCATCGCATGAAGTGGATGAATAACAAAAAGGCACAATACCGTGACTGGAACGATACACAAATAACCCGCACATAAAAGACAGAAGCTTACGACGACGTTTCGGTCCGACTTTGTCAATGGTCCAAGTCGGACCGAAACGTCGTCGTAAGCTTCTGTCTTTTATGTGCGGGTTATTTGTGTATGAAGTGGATGGAACGTTTCATGGGTTTAGGCTGTGTAGACATAATATTTTTGTTTTCGATTCTGTGCAATAATTGAGAGACGCATTTTCTGACCAGCTTTGAACTTATAATGCTGATGTTTTTTACTCAAAACAATATTTTGATGTTCGCTTGTTTAAGTTATCGTGTATAAGTTTTATTAATTAAATCAGTTTCTGTGAAATATATAGAAAATGCTTCTTTTGATGAGAAACAAGTCACAGTGTGTGACTTTATTCGGTTATCATAGATTACATGAACGTAATTTTTATGTGCTTGTAACGTCTGTGTGCCCTCAAGACTATTGTTTAACATTTGATGAGAGTAAGACACATGTGCAACATCTGGGTATCTTTATTGTAGACGTTTCGCCATCCAGTGGCTTTATCAACACAAATTCTAGGACATAACTTGAAGACAGTAGAACTATGTACAGAAGATGAGGTAACCAGTCCCTCAACTTAGGAGTAGGTGCGAACAGCACCATAGTCGTGGAGATTCTGAAGCAGAAGAAAGAATCCTAGCGCTTATATAGTAACGTCAGGTGAAGCAGACGAGGGCAAATTCACTGGTGGGCGGGATTCCCCAGTGGAAGTAGGGCCTTCCCAAAGAGATGGGTTAGTTGTAGTAGCAGTTGTCGTAGTCGCGAAGGTTATGTTTAACATTTGTTTGATATGTGCACCTAAGCTTACACTAACTTGCTTATCATATTCATGGGAAAAACGTGGACGAGGCTACGCAAAGTTAGTACTAAGACATGGTAAACAATCAGGGTTGATCCTAGAGAAGCCTTAATTCCTTGGGTAAAGAGTCCTTCACCAGTATTAAGCAAACCTAATTCCCCGGCCAGATCAGTTTCTCCAGTCGTCTGTTAATATAAAATTAGCTGTAGATTGACAGTAGCCCGAGACCGACAGAAAGTGTTGTTGTCTTGGCTTTCCTTTCGAAAATGTGGCTATTTCGTGAAAAGTAAAATCTTTCTTTTTGCATTTCGAATCTTATCCTTTGTAGTTCTGGGAACAACCTTGTGGCAAACCTCACCTCTCAACTTTTTCCACAATTTAAGGCTAGCATGCCGATTTTATATATATCGTGTAAAATTATATGCCTCCTTGCTCATCTTCCTGATGGCTGCTTTTATATTGCCCAGCTCTGCGTATGTTTTCGAAGTAATAATGTTTGAATGAGCCTTGGGCAAATAGCTTGATGTGATGTCCGTCTTACGTTCTTTTCTCTCCGATTCTAATTCGTGCTTCCCTCTCAGGCTGCCTACCTTCTAATCTCATCATAATTCTTTATTTGGTGGGTTGAATTCCATCTGTAACTTGTTAGGACATTTCAATAGCTTGTTCGAATTAGCCTTCTGGATGTTCCAGTCCTCTTCTGTCCTTATTTTTCTTTATTGTTTCATCCGCGGTCACTGACATGCAGGAGTCTTAGTCACTCAGCTGGTCATTTATTTTTATCACGAGGAGAAGATACCAGGAACTGAAGCAAGTGGCGCCTCTGATGATACTTCTCTCCACCTAGTGAAATTATTTATCTGAAATGTTAATTTAAGTTTACTGGGAAAGAGGATAAAGTCAGACTTTTGGTTCTGCCTTTTAATTTTAAATTGACTGATGTGACATTATCCTATCAAATCTATCTGTTTAACCCCTGTGTAGAATCCGCGTCCACCGTATCAGTGTGAAGCTTCTTAGTGTTGAATATATGTGAGAGCAATTCGCGTTTAGAGTTACAGTACAGATTTTCCCTAAAGAATTCACACAGCTTATAAGATTAAGCTAAGAGAAATATGAGAAAATTCTGCGCTTTCAATTCCTCGAATTGCGACATCATGGTAAATTTTCCAGCAGAACGAGCTCTTTCCCAAGACATTGCTAGTTAATGAAAAACGTAATAATCTTCCTGAGTTAAACGAAACGTATAATACCTGCATTCCAGACCATGCGAAATAAAGTTATTATTCGCTATTTAGTGCTGCATAAATGCGCTTTCTTTACGTGATGTGTGATTAGAACACAGCTAATGTTAATATGACTGGCAGAGACAGCAACTATCCTTTCACTGCTCTTCAGTCGTTTTGATATACGTACCATGTCAATTTCATTTGGGTGTTGTTGCCGTTGTCCTTGTTATGAGCGCAGTTCAATTTCACTATCAACTGTCTCCATTATCCTTTAAAAGGTTCCATCTAGGTTTATCTCTTCTTCTGTCTATTCACTAATATCTCCGTATATTTCCTTTGAAATTGCGCCGTCTATGTTAATCTTCCTTTCTGTTTTCCCTCTCTTAAGTTACCTACATTTTAGCATTAATTACATTTTCTACTATAATTCATAAAATCATTCTACTTTTCTGTCATACCTATCTCTGTCCCATTCTCCATCCTTTCATGTATACCTCATATCAACGTAATTTATCCCTCCTTCGATACATACCCCTTTCAGCATCCATTCCCTGAAACTCTAAATCTGTTTTCGCCTGACCATCAACGTCTCAGTCTACTACTGCTTAGTCTAACAATTTTTCTCTCTTCGTGTTTTCAGTAAACACACTGGTTTCCTATATATTATTCTTGGAAATTTTGTCAATCCTCTCTACTCACTTATATGTGGTTGCTGGCGTCGAATCACAGTGTGTGTGTGTGTGTGTGTGTGTGTGTGTGTGTGTGTGTGTGTGTGTGTGTGTGTGTGTGTGTGTGTGTGTGTGTGTGTGTGTGTGTGTGTGTGTGTGTGTGTGTGTGTGTGTGTGTGTGTGTGTGTGTGTGTGTGTGTGTGTGTGTGTGTGTGTGTGTGTGTGTGTTTGTGTGTGTTTTTTTTTTGTGTGTGTGTAAGAGAATTAGGGAAGAACTCTTCTGACAACTAGAGTTTCTTCTGTTTGCAGAACACATGTGCTTCGCTTTCCATCATTCTGCAACTTACGCAATACTCTATTACACTGCACAAGTGCGAGGCGAGCGCATACACATACTCGCTCACACACTCACGCACACACGCACACACTCACGCACACACCCACGCACACTCACGCACCCACAGAAGAACTAGCCCTAAAGCAGGAAGAGGAGATGAAAAAGCCGAAGGAGACTATGGAGTAAATGAAAGGGAAGGTAGTGGGGGCAGAAACAACAATGGAAGGAGAGGAAGTAGAAGAATCCAGAATGGACAAAGAAGGAAATTCACTAGCAGACGTGCTCTCTAAGGATGGAGAGGCCAAGGAGATAAGAGAGACAGCAATGAAAATGGCGAAAACAGACAAAGAAATCTGGAGGGATAGGCAATGGGAAGGAGAAAGAGGGAGGTCACTCATGATCCATAGATTACTAGTTACTAAAGGCTGAAGGTTAGTTAAGAGATATGACGTCGAGGAATTTGAGATATCACTCATTGAATACATAGAAAGAGAGGAAGAGCTATGGCGGATGATAAATTTTAGGAAGATCGGGAGTTTATCCCACGGCAAAGTTCGATTTAAGTTTTTGGTCACACAGTGCAGAACAGGATGTCAAGATAGATATCGTAACATATCGTATACATAAAATGACAAGTCAGTGTATTGTTGATCTAAAGCTTTAAGAAGTCTTCTCAGTGTAAACTGGGGAACTGCCAGAAAACTCTGAGGATAGAGCACACTGACAGGTACTAAATACCATGATACATACACCAGAGGGTTAAAAAGAATCGTGGAGATGAACACATCAAATACAATGGGATCTGAAGCACTTGCTTCAATGTCCAGGGGACAGTTGCCATAGATCCAGAAGACAGCAAATTTAGTCCAATTATTTAAGAAAGGAAACGAGTACGAAACATTGAACTACACACCAGCTAAACTGACATGCATATCAGGCAAAATACTTGAGAATATAATCAGAGGGAGAGTAGCAGAACGGCTGGAGAGAAAATAGTTTCACAAACAGCAACTAGTATGGGTTCAGATATGGCAAATCTTACCTTACCATCCTGTTGAAATTCTATAATAAAATAATATGAGTAAGACAGAAAAGAAGGACAGGATGGGCTACATGTATTTTCTTAGAAAGCAAGAAAGCGTTTGTTACTGCATCCCACAAAAAACTGGGGCAAAAACTGGAAGCGTAGGCAGAAATAACAGAGAATGTACTCTGGTGGACAAAGGAGTACCTTCTGGGAAGGAAACAAAGAATGATTATCCGGGAAGAGATGTTAGAACTGGGAGGAGTAACAAGTGGGGATCCGCAAGGATAGGTATCAGGATCAGTGCTGTTTCTGGTTTATGTGAATGACATACCGAATGAGATTGAGACGAGGACGGGGAAAGGCTGCAAATAGCTTTGGACAAACTGTAAGTTTTGTCAGATAAGTCGTTGCTTGCATATAACCCCAGCACATGCAAGGTTATGAAAATTGGGAAAGGGCCAGAAGACAGGACATTGAGTATAGACTTTGGGGAGAGAGGATGCAGAAGTCACCCTACAGAAAAAAAATGTAGATGAGCATGCCTAGCATTTCACCTGAGACTTGTAACAACCGAATAATCTTTGCATCTAATACTCCTCTGATGAATCCAAGTGCATTCAGAAATCTAAGTCGTTCTGGGCCCTTTATACAATATATGTATGTCAGGCCTATATTAGCATGCAGCACCGGCATGCAACCCACAAATGAAAAAGCATGTTAAGAAACTGGATACAATTCAGGGCGATGCAGCGAGACTAGTTAAAGAACAAAAGGGAATAGGCTACGAGGTCAGGCTAATGCAATTGATTCTGACGACGCTGGAGGACACAAGAACCAGGGGTGGTGTGTTAAAAATAGAGGAATTTATACGGCAGAAGGGAATGCGGAATGCAAGCACTCGGGGGAGGGGCACAGCTTAAGTTAAAAATACAGTTAAGATACAGGGATATCAATAAGTATTTCTTCAGTTTCTGCGTGGGCGGGAAGTAGTGTAAAGGACTTTGACGAAAAAACTAGAAGGCAGGTTCTTTACATAGTTTTAACAGTAAGAACGATAGAGCCTACGAGACTAGGACGATACAAAATCGACCGTTGCAACCAAATGTAGGTGGGTATATAGATACGCATGCAAGCAAGCGCGCTCGCAAACACACACTACACAGTCAGTTACTGGCGTATTTTTTTGCCAGATGTCTACAGTTCACCCCTGGCCATAAAGTGGGTCTCCCCTCCGCGGTATCTGATCCCTTTTCGTACTCTCAGCGACAGAGCATATAAACAAGTCCTGTGCTATAGCCTGTACTAACTGACCAATACACGTCTTAACTCTGGACGTAACATGAGTGTGTGTATTCAAAAAGAAGCTTTGAGACTGTAAATTAGTTTTATTTTCGCAATGTTATCGATTTTTCTAATACGGGCAAAATATATTTTCTGAGTTTATGAAAAGATAAAAATATTTTTAAACCATATATACATTTATAACAATAACAATAATAATAATAATAATAATAATAATAATAATAATAATTAAAATAACAATTAGAGTATCTATTTCTAGCAATAAAAATGAGCATAAACGTAATTTTCACTAAGAAAATTTATATATAAAAAAAATAATACACCCAACATCACACTCTGAGGAGAGGTATGGAATTTAATATTCGCCTTCACCACTTCAAGGCGTCGTGAATCTCTATGGAGTTAAGATCTCAAAGTGGATCCACATATGAGACTCGAATCCCAGAGAAGTTCTGCCAGTGACACGGGAGAGATAACGGAAGAGGGGTAACACCAATTATCGTATTTTCGTACGTTATGGGAAAGGGGAAAAATTCCTCCTGACGAGTGTATTAGTCATGAGATAACCCTCTCCGTTCCGCTTTTGGTCATTTAACTGAGACCTTCCGCTGGTTCACTGGGTAAGCCCGCGGAAAAAGAGTGTTAAATCATGTGTTCAATATTATTATAATCATGGGGGAGCGCTAAACCCAGAGGATTATACAGCGCATTTGTGGGGGGGGGGATGGAAGGTATTCAAGCTCAATTCAAGGAACTGGAGCACAGATCTTATTCCCTAGATCAAGAGCCCCTCACCAGCATCAAGGAACCTCCCTTAAGGGGAAATAATCCCCGAGCTTCAGTGCTCACCAGAGAATATAATAACAATAACACACACTACATTAACCACTAGTTTACTTTCTATGAGTAACTGCATTGTTTGGTAAAAGGACACAAGTGTAACTAATGTGACATTTTATTGTGGCGACGTTTCGCTCTCCAGGAGCGAAACGTTAAACAATACAATGTCACATTAGTTCCTTTTTACCTAACATATTGTCGGTAATTCTACCAATATTAATATAACTTTCAAAGATCCTACAATTACTATCAAATTCACTTGTGATTATGTCTTTCAATTTTCAGTAAGACGTAAAATTCTTCTTTTTGCTCTTACTGTTACGAGATAAATATTTTGTAATTTGCTATTATTGTTATTTGTAGTATTAGTCGTAGTAATAATAGGAGCAGTAATATTAGTAGTAGTAGTAGTGATGGTAGTCATAGTAGTAGTGGTTGTTTTAGTAGTAGTAACGTGCGAAATGCGACGACGTGATCCTTTGTAAGGAACTTAATCCTGTAATCTCTAAGATGAGACGAGTGAGTGTAGCGACAAGTAGTAATAATAGTGGTAGTAACAGAAGTAGTAGTAATAGAAGAAACAGAAGTAGAATAAATCAGTGGCAATAGTATTAGCAACAGTAGTAGAAGCAGCCAGTGGCAATAGTATTAGCAACAGTAGTAGAAGCAGCCAGTGGCAATAGTATTAGCAACAGTAGTAGAAGCAGCCAGTGGCAATAGTATTAGCAACAGTAGTAGAAGCAGCCAGTGGTAATAGCAATGGCAGTATTAACAATATTCCCAGTAGGAGAAAATGTAATCATCATTTCTGTGGGACTTGTGTTGCAGCTGACAAAATAATCGTGCATGTTTGCTATGATATTACAAAGCTTCAATGATGATATCTATTTGCCCACACAAATATTACCAGTTCATAGCAATTAATGCATTTGGGATTAATTGATAACGCCATGTATATCAGCTCCCATAATATTTGCATATGAGCTCAGTATTTCACACACAGTACAACAGATAATTGCAATGGTCGTTAATATTCTATAATACGCAAACCAGCGTTGGGAGTGAGGGAAAAACATGAACTATTACATATATATATATATATATATATATATATATATATATATATATATATATATATATATATATATATATATATATATATATATATATATATGCAATAAGATTGCAGTAAACAGGTGATTTCAGAATTTGCAAAACAACCACTGTGAAAGAATAGAGAAATTCCAAGCGCTTTCGTGACTACTCACATTATCAAGGAAAAAATGTTCTTTGATAATGTGAGTAGTCACGAAATCGGTTGGAATTTATCTATTCTTTCACAGTGGTTGTTTCGTATATATATATATATATATATATATATATATATATATATATATATATATATATATATATATATATTTATATGTCGTGCCGAATATGTAAAACTGGCCAATTAGCAAGAACTCATTTAAAATTAAGTCCTTTCTAAAATTTTCTCTTGTACGTTTAAACATATATTTTTTTCATTAATGTTAATGTAAAAATTTTTAATTTTGCTCCAAAAGAATCTTAGAAAACTTACCTAACCTTATTATAACAAGAACAATTTATTTTAGCCTAACCCAACTAAATATATTTTAGATTTGTTTACAATAATTTAATACTAAACAAACAGTGAAATATATTTTTTTCGTTAGGTTCAGAATGATTTTGGTGAAATTATTGCATACACAAATTTTCGCTTGTCTTATATGGCAAGATGAACGTTGCTATTTAAGCCAAGATCGCAAGTTCTGCCTATTCGGCACGACATAATAGAGAAATTCCAAGCGCTTTCGTGACTACTCACATTATCAAGGAACTATGAAAGTAAAGCATCCAAGGAAGCTATATAAGGGGTCTGGCCAGCACCTCACTGTCAGATCCCACAACGGTTAAACACCTGACGCGCGCCGACCCAACTTGGATACGTCCCTTGCACAACTCACCCCACAAACTATTCTACCCAAGAAAATTTAAAAATTATTTGTCCAGTGTATTATTAAATTCTTCCCAAATTCTATTAATTATAAATGGATCTAATTTATATAAACCAAAGGAAATATTCATATTATTGTCAAAACTGCTTTTTATGAAACAAGATTCAATTATATTCCTGTCGACCATGGACTTGCTTGATACTACTTTCTCAACTTTTTGAAAATCAATTGGATGGTTAAAATCTCTTACATGAATAAATAGAGCATTGGAATCTTGTCCAGTTCTAATGCTATATTTATGTTGTTTTAATCATAGTTCGAGATTTTTATCAGTTTGACCGTAATAAACTTTATCGCAAATTTTACAAGGAATCTTATAGACACATCCATCAGCTTTTTGGGGGGAATTCTTTATCAAAAGTTTTTTTACTGTATCAAGATTTTTGAATACAACTTTAATATTAAAAGTCTTAAGAAGAGAAGGCATATCAACCAAGTTTTCATGGTAAGGGAGAACCAACATATTTTTAGTTGAATAAGGCTGGTTGTCCCTTTTTGGATTGTAAAAAGTATTTCTAGCAACTTAAAAAGATTTATCAATTACATTTCTTGGGTATTTTAAATCATTACCTATTTCATAAATTTTGGATATTTCCTCATCTATGAACTCAGGACTACAAATTCGTAAAGCTCTCAAAAACATTGATGAGAAAACAGACAGTTTGACTCTATCTTGATGCGAGGAATAATAGTGGACATAGGAACAGTTATTTGTAGGTTTTCTGTAAATTTTAAATTTGAATTCATTATTACCCTTAATAATTAAAACATCTAGAAGATGCGAGGAATAATAGTGGACATAGGAACAGTTATTTGTAGGTTTTCTGTAAATTTTAAATTTGAATTCATTATTACCCTTAATAATTAAAACATCTAGAAAAGGCAATGAATAATAGTGGACATAGGAACAGTTATTTGTAGGTTTTCTGTAAATTTTAAATTTGAATTCATTATTACCCTTAATAATTAAAACATCTAGAAAAGGCAATGAGTTATTTTCTTCAAACTCAACAGTAAAGTTTATAGAATGGGCTAAGCCATTTAATTTTCCTAGGAAATGAAAACTTGGTTGATATGCCTTCTCTTCTTAAGACTTTTAATATTAAAGTTGTATTCAAAAATCTTGATACAGTAAAAAAACTTTTGATAAAGAATTCCCCCCAAAATGCTGATGGATATGTCTGTAAGATTCCTTGTAAAATTTGCGATAAAGTTTATTACGGTCAAACTGGTAAAAATCTCGAACTAAGATTAAAACAACATAAATATAGCATTAGAACTGGACAACATTCCAATGCTCTATTTATTCATGTAAGAGATTTTAACCATCCAATTGATTTTCAAAAAGTTGAGAAAGTAGTATCAAGCAAGTCCATGGTCGACAGGAATATAACTGAATCTTGTTTCATAAAAAGCAGTTTTGACAATAATATGAATATTTCCTTTGGTTTATATAAATTAGATCCATTTATAATTAATAGAATTTGGGAAGAATTTAATAATACACTGGACAAATAATTTTTAAATTTTCTTGGGTAGAATAGTTTGTGGGGTGAGTTGTGCAAGGGACCTATCCTAGTTGGGTCGGCGCGCGTCAGGTGTTTAACCGTTGTGGGATCTGACAGTGAGGTGCTGGCCAGACCCCTTATATAGCTTCCTTGGATGCTTTACTTTCATAGTTCCTTGATAATGTGAGTAGTCACGAAAGCGCTTGGAATTTCTCTATTCTTTCAGAGTGGTTGTTTTGCATATTCTGAAATCACCTGTTTACTGTGATCTTATTGCATATATATATATATATATATATATATATATATATATATATATATATATATATATATATATATATATATATATATATATATATATATACACGCGTGCTCTAGTTAGTGTTTTACATCAATGTTGACATAATATAATCTTCTTTCTTTATTTCATTCCAAATTATAATAATTACATTCACGTGCATTTCTTATTTCATGGTTTTTATGCCCTAGCTTTTATCTGGAATTGTTTTAAATAAGATGAACGAAATCATGCATCATACGCATCATGCACTATATTCGTGATTATTATGGCACAGCAGCTGTTTGGTGAATGTTTATGTGAAGCCAGAGACAAGACGCGGCTGCCATCTCTGTTTTTGCATAACCCTAAAGACTATTATTTTTCTTTTAATCACCCATTTTTGACTCATTTGCACACTAATGATATTTATACAGTAAAACAAAAAAAATGAAGAAATAATAGATACACTATCCACAGAATACGAAAAACCACCTAAAATGGGCTTTAATTTTGAACGTGAAATTGTTGTCTGGAGAAAAACAAACGTTCCGATAATTCAGTTCAGGAAAATCAGAGAAACAGATTTTCCACACCAAAAGTCTCTAATTACGAACGTTTTTATTAAACAAAAATAAAAATATTTTTTAAATAATTTGTAATTTTTTTTTCTACTCGTAAAGAGAAATCCTCATCCTCACCCCCTTTATTTAGTGTCACATTCCTTCTCCTTATGTTTTGCATGCTCAGATAACACACACAAACACACACACACACACACACACACACACACACACACACACACACACACACACACAAATGCAACGTCATGAAGATCGGGGAAGGGCAAAAGAAGACCGCAGACAATGTATAGTTTAGGTGGCCAAAGACTGCAAATCTCACTCAAGAAAAAAGATCTTGGGGTGAGTATAATACCAAACACATCTCCTGAGGCGCACATCAATCGGATAACTGCTGCACCATACCGGCGTCTGGCAAACCTAAGAATAAGGTTCCAATACCTCACTAAGGAATCGTTCAAGACTCTGTACACCATATACGTTAGGCCCATACTGGGGTATGCGGTACCAGTTTGGAATCCACACCTGGTCAAGCACGTCAAGAAATTAGAGAAAGTGCAAACGTTTGCAACAAGACTAGTCCTAGAGCTAAAGGGCCTGACGACACTTGAGGACAGGATGGTCAGGGGAGACATGGTAACGACATATAAAATACTGCGGGAAACTGACCAAGTGGACAAAAACAGGTTGTTCCAGAGATGGGACACAGAAACAGGGGGTCACAATTTGAAGTTGAGGATTCCTACGAGTCAAAGGGATGCTAGGAAGTATTTCTTCAGTCATAGAGTTGTCAGGAAGAGGAATAGCCTAGAAAGCGACGTAGTGGAGGCAGGAACTATACATAGGTTTGATAAAGCTTATGGAGCAGGGAGAGAGAGGACCTAGTAGCAGTGATGAGGCGGGGACCAGGAGCTATGAATCGACCCCTGCAACCACAAATAGGCGAGTAAAAATAGGTGATTACAAACGCACACGAGGAGGAGGGAGAGAGTGGATCTAGGAGCGACCAAGAGGTTCATAAAAATTAATTTAAATTAAATTTGTGGGTAACTACAGTCACTTGCAATATTGTACAGTACCTTCCTAATATTGTAACTCATGACGATAGAAAAGGAAGTTTGATATAGCAGACATTCTTAGCAACTAACTAAAAGAGAACTTTCTTCTTCCAAGAACGATTTCAACATTTTCTGAAATAGCTGATGGATATTGTTATTAGTAGTGAAGTTTTCTTCTGTACAGTCTCCTCCTCTCAGTGGCTGCCTCCTCTCAGTGGCTGCTTTCTCTCAACGGTCTCCTCTGAGCGGACTCCTTCCGCGCCGCGCCCTCGCGCCCCGCCGCGCCCTCGCCGACCCAAGCCCGCCCTCGCGCCCGCCCGCGCCTTCTGCAACGCCTTTTGTAGTGTCGTCCGGATCGCCTCCGCTCCCCGAATTTTTTTCCGATTTTTTTCGATTTTTTTTTGGAATTTCATTTGCTTGTACTCTCCATCTCCTCGGATCATTTTTTTTGGATTCCCCCCTATGTGGTTTCGAAATTCTTATGATCTCCTCGGATCAAGTTTTTGAGGTTTCGCTATGGGTACCCCATCCCACCACCCACTTTTACCCCAAATATTTCCTGCTCTACTTCCTTGGATCAAGTTTTTCTCGATAATACAAAGATTCCACTTCCTCGGATCAAGTTTTTTGGTTTCCCCCCTCTGGGGTTTCGAATTTCTTATGATCTCCTCGGATCAACACCCTCCCACCATCCACTTCTACCCCAAATATTCCTGCTCTACTTCCTTGGATCAAGTTTTTCTCGATAATACAAAGACTCTGCTTCCTCGGATCAAGTTTTTTTGGTTCCCCCTCTTGGGTTTCGAATTTTTTATGATCTCCTCGGATCAACACCCTCCCACCATCCACTTCTACCCCAAATATTCCTGCTCTACTTCCTTGGATCAAGTTTTCTCGATAATACAAAGACTCAACTTCCTCGGATCAAGTTTTTTGAATTCCCCCCTCTGGGGGTAAGCATTCAAATGAACTCCCCCTATGGGGCATGGTACTTTCTCTTACTACAGGTCTAAACAAGTGTGATGTCACCCCACCTGTGTTTACTCTGCGATCAGTGACGTCACGTGATGACCTCACACACACAGGCTGAATCTTGTCGACTTCCCCCATTGTCAGTGACGCCACATGATGACCTCACACAGACCAACAGGCTGAATCTTGTCGATCAAACATTAACTTAAAATGCAGGATAACACTAATACACAATATTTTCATTTATTTATTTATTATACAACCAATGCATTTCATATAAATTTCTGGTAATACAACAACAAAAAAATACAAATTAATTGAAAAAAGGTGCAAGTCATTGACTAAAATCAACATAGAGTAATTGTTTTTCTCTTGAAGAAATTCTGTGCATTTTGTTCTGGATCTTCTTCGTCGTCACCATCTCAGTATTACACATTTCATATACAACATAGGGAAATCATTACACATTTTCACTCTTAACCCAGGATAACCCAAATAATTCCACATTTTTTTGTTAATACCCACAACAATCCACAATTTCTATACAAAATACAACAAAAGATTCACTCTCCTCAAGTCTAGATATTTTTCTCGTTTTAACTATTTCATCAGAAAAAGTCTGGCGAATCTTATCTGACTGATCTCAGATAACATCTCAGATCTCTCCTTCTTACCCCTTCTCCCCACCCTCCCAAACCCTCACTCTCCCACCAACATCTCACAACAACACACAATTTTCACTCATAAGCCACAATTTTTCTCGTTTTAACTAATTTCATCAGAAAGACACCACAACACTTACAACTTATAATCACTTTTTGATAAATTCACTAGACACAATTTTACATATTACGAAGTTAACACACACACACACACACTTTTCTCAATGTCTCTTAAGAAATATTCTCTCATCAACATCCTTTATCAACTCACTACAGAACAACCCCAGATTACTTCGAACACTCTCATAAATCACTTGAATACTCACAAAAGTACCTTCGAACACCCCCAAATCACCACTGAATACTCCCAAAACACCTTCAAAAATACTCTTGCACATCATTTGAACACCATCAAAAACATCATCAAACTCCTTTGAATACTCCCAAATACACCACCGAATACTACTAAAACAACACTGAATACTACTAAAACACCACTGAATACAGTCAAAACACCACCAAAATCACCATAAACTATGATCAACATTTACCTATGAATACTCCAAAAACACCATTTGAACACATTTAAAAACATCATCAAACTCCTTTGAATACTACCAAAACACCCTATTTAATCAGAAAGTCTGGCGAATCTTATCTGACCGTTCTCAGATAACATCTCAGGTCACTCCCCCACGAAGTAACCTTCTCTCTCCTTCTTACCCCTTCTCCCCACCCCCCAAAACCTCACTCTCCCACTAACATCTCACAAGACACAATTTTCACTCATAACACACAATTTTTTGTCCTTTTAACTATTTCATCAGAAAGTCACCACAACACTTACAACTTATAACCACTTTTCGATAAATTCACTAGTCACAATTTTACATATTACGAAGTTAATACACACACACACACACACACACACACACACACACACACACACACACACACACACACACACACACACACACATCACTTTACTTTGAACACCAAAAACACCATCAATTACCTTTGAGTACTCCAAAAACATCATTCGAACACAGCCAAAATAACCACTGAATACTCCCAGAACACCTTCATAAATACTCTTGCACATCATTTGAACACCTTCAAAAACACCTTTGAATAGTTTCAAACACCATTTGAGTACTCCCAAATACACCACTAAATACTACTAAAACACCAATGAATACAGTCAAAACACCACGAAAATCACAGACTAACACCCATTTTCACACAAATCCCCTCAAATCACTATAACCAAGACGATTACCAATTTCTATGAATGAGTACACTCACCTCCAATTAAGATATAACATGAGCGCAAAAATAACATGAACACAAACCAAACACACACGAACACTTACAACAGAATCACCTCTTTTTCAGTATCTCTAGTTCGACAACAACGCCCACAACCCACAACACCCACAACAACAACCCACAACTTATAACCACTTTTTCGGCATCACTAGTTCGACAACAACACCCACAGCCCACAACACAAACAACCCACATCACCCCACAACCCACATCACTCACAACAACAACCCACTTATAACATCTTTTTTGGTATCTCTAGTTCGACAACAATACCCACAACCCTCATCACTTACCAATTTATTCACAATTTTTCCTCCTTCGATACCAATTTTTTCCATTCATTTTACTGAATCTTAAATGTAATACACATTCCTCCCTACATTACTAAAATTCTATTAAAATCCTCTCCATACCCATCTCCTCGTATCCACATAAATTGATATTATACTCACAACAACTAATCATCTCACTACCCAACTACCCTCCAATCTTTTCCAGTGCATCATAACTTTTCACTTCTATAATTTCTTTTAAAATATTCACACCTTACCTTTATTTTCAGTAAAATCCCCCCCCCCCATATTTCATTAAATCTGTAATACAACCCTTCAAAACACCTTCAAAACACTCTCATACATCATCATTTGAGACTACCTTTTCTCAATATCTCTTAAGAAATATTCTCTCATCGACAACCTTTATCATCTCACTACAGAACAACCCCAAGATTACTTCGAACACTCTCATAAATCATTTGAATACTCACATAAACACCTTTGAACATTTCCAAACAACACTGAAGCACTTCCAAAATATCATTTTGAATACTCCCAAATAAGATTTATCATCTCTAATTTATCTACACTTACACATTTCATTAACTGAAATTACAACTCATCCACCATACTACTCCCTCAGTCTCCAGACTTTACATCATTATCACAAAAACTAACACATACACTTATGACATGAGACATTTTACCAAAACTAACACAAACACACCCACACACACACCCCACTTTACTTTGTACAACACCAAAAAACCACATCAATTACCTTTGATTACTCCAAAAACATCATTTGAACTCATTCAAAAACATAAACAAACTCCTTTGAATACTCCCAAATCACCACTGAATACTACCAAAACAGCACCGAATACTGCCCAAACAACACTAAAAATCACCAGAAACTAAGATCAACACCACCAACTAACACCCATTTTATAGAAATCCCCTCAAATCACTATAACCAAGACGATCCCACTCACCTCAGACTATTATATAACATGAGCGCAAAAAAAAAAAAAAACATTCTCATAAACCATTTGAATACTCACTAAAAACACCTTTGAACATTTCAAACAACACCGAAACACTTACAACAGGATCACCACCAACTGAAAACATAACATGTACACACACAAAAAAAAAAAAAAAAGACATCCATCAACTATCATCAATGACCACTCACCTCAAAACCACTAAGATCGCAGAAAACACTCATTTTTATAAACATTCACACAAAAAATCACAATCACCAACTCTCCTCACTACCCCCAACACATACCAGCACAGATAGGGATACCTCCCATGTCATCACACTCCATCCTATGTTTACTTGGCGATCAGCGAGGTCACACCCTAACACCTTGTTTCAACCTGTTATATCTCCAATAGCTAAGATCACCACAATCAAGACGTTTACCAAATTCTATAACCCCAGCACTAAGAACACACTTTTTTTAGTACACATTCTCTTAAAACATCATCATAACGAAGATCACTAAAACTATCTATACTTTTACTAAGATCACATAACATTTTGTCTTCTCTAACTCACCCACCAATTTACATTCTCATTCACACTTACACATTTCATTAACCGAAATTACATCTCATCCACCAAACTCCTCCCTCATTCTCCAGACTTTACAACATTAGCACACAAAAAACTAACTCATACACTTATGACATAAGACATTGCCATAACTAACACACTGAGTAACTTTGAACCAACTCTGAGCAACACCAAAACACCACTGAACATCTTCAAAAAATACTCTGCACATCATTTGAACACCTTCAAAAACACCATCAAACACATCTGAATACTCCAAAAACACTACTGATGATTACCAAATCACCACTGAATACTACCAAAACACCGTCAAAATCAACCATAAACCATACCCCCGGCCGGGATTGAACCCGCGGTCATAGAGTCTCAAAACTCCAGCCCGTCGCGTTAGCCACTAGACCAGCTAGCCACAATAAGATTCATCCAACTAGGTATATTTCTACACCATAGGAAAGTTAGCACAGGCACCTCTGTGACCACAAATGCAAGTTTTTACAGACGAATCTCCAGCATTTGTGGTCACAGAGGTGCCTGTGCTAACTTTCCTATGGTGTAGAAATATACCTAGTTGGATGAATCTTATTGTGGCTAGCTGGTCTAGTGGCTAACGCGACGGGCTGGAGTTTTGAGACTCTATGACCGCGGGTTCAATCCCGGCCGGGGGTATGGTTTATTTGCAATCGTGTCATTACGATTTGAAGATCAATCAAAATCACCAGTAAGTTTAGCATCACAGCAATACTATTTAATAGAAATTCCTCAAATCACTATAACCGAGAATCTCTTTCATGAGCGCAAAACAAACAAAAAAAATGTAACACAAATTAATAACACAACATAGCACATGATTGCCATCAACTGAAAATATATCTTGTACACATAGTCTGAACACCAATTATTGGTCACCCAAATATTCATATCAGCAGCCAAAATGGCTTGCACACATAGTACATTCATATTTAGTAAATATTCACATAAAAATATATTGACAATAAGATAGCACTCAGCTTCAGTTGTTACACAACACAGCGATAATACTTACCCCACAGGACGGGCGAGGTTACCTTCCAGTGACGTCATTATTCTTCCCCATCTTGCTGGTTTGGCCTGTGGTCATCATCCGCCCACTTAACCCACTTGTTTCAAACCTCCGTTGTACCCTTTCAATTACACAGATACCAGATTTATGAGCTTCCCCACCACTAAAAGATCATGACAGAAACATCATTTATAAACACTACACAAAATCATATCAGTAATTCATATTCATGTCCATTACATCTGTCAACACTTCATCACCAAGATCACAAAAATCCTAAGATCATGCATTCTGTTCACTATGATCACTGCTTATTAAACATTCGCACAAGATATAGGCAAAAATAACCACATGCACTTCATAACATCATATAACATAACATGAGCACTCAACATATCCTATTACAAAAAAAATAATACACAGACACCTTATTGGCTTATATTTCAATCACAAATTTAAGACATGAGACATACACACTAAATCTAAGACATTCAACTCCAACTAAGACATACACATCATAACTAAGACATACACCAAAACCTATACTTAACATATTGACAATAAATATTAGACATAAGCACAAAAAAATTTACCATGACATGAGACGTTACCAGAACTAAGTCACACACCTCCAACTAATACACATTCACTTTACTAAGTTCATGTTAACTATTCATCAACAAAAAAAAAATATTAATACAATTTACCCATCAAATTTATGTTATAATCATCAAAACATAAAATTGTTTTACACATTTTTTATAAAACTGAATATTCACACCACATTTTTCATTTCTCATCTATGTTACATATCACATTTCTCACCCTCATCATCCCTGAAACATCCTTTCTTTTTCATCCGTATATCACCTAGAGATGTTTTAACCCCGACGACCCATCACGACGTAGGAGCCAGAGCAACCATCACCACTCCAAAATCACCTACTACACTCTGGCTCCTAGTGTCATGATGGGTCGTCGGGATAAAATATCTCTAGGAGATATACGGATGAATAAGGAAGGATGTTTCGGGGAAGATGTGGATGAGAAATGTTATATGTAACATAGATGAGAAATGAAAAATGTGGTGTGAATATTCAGTTTTATAAAAAATGTGTAAAACAATTTTATGTTTTCATGATTATAACATAAATTTGATGGGTAAATTGTATTAATATTTTTTTTGTTGATGAATAGTTAACATGAACTTAGTAAAGTGAATGTGTATTAGTTGGAGGCGTGTGACTTAGTTCTGGTAACGTCTCATATCATGGTAAATTTTTTGTGCGTATGTCTTATATTTATTGTCAATATGTTAAGTTTTGGTTTTGGTGTATGTCTTAGTTATGATGTGTATGTCTTAGTTGGAGTCGAATGTCTTAGATTTAGTGTGTTTGTCTCATGTCTTAAATTTGTGATTGAAATGTATAAGTTGTGGGTGTCTGTGTATTATTTTTTTTTGTGATGGTGATATGTTATAGTGCTCATGTTATGTTATAGATGTTGGTGGAAGTGTCGTGGTATTTTTGCCTATGTCTTATTTTTGTGCGAATGTTTAAAAAATAAGTGTTTTCAGTGATCATAGTAGTTTTGAGATGCATGATCTTAGATTTTTGGTGATCTTGGTGATGAGTGTTGATAGATGATGGTAAACATGATATGGAATTGCTGATTGTGATTTTTGTGTGAATGTTTATAAAAATAAGTGTTTTCTGTGATCTTAGTGGTGGGGTCATAAAATCTGGTAATCGTCTTGGTTATAGTGTTCTTAGATATTGTGGGTACAACAGGTTGAAACAAGGTGTGTTGGGTGTGATGTTACTGACCACCAAGTAAACACAGATGGGAGTGTGACGTCACTGGATGTAACCTCGCCGGTCCTGTGGGGTGTGACATCGTGTGTTGGTGGTAGTGAGCTGAGTGCGCTTAGATATTGTCGAATATGATTTTTTGTGTGAATGTTTATAAAATATGAGTGTTTTCTGTGTGATATTAGTGGTTTTTTGAGGTAAGTGAATATGGGTGTTTGTTGTTGGTGGTTGTCTTAGATTTATGTGTGTACAAGACATGTTTTCAGTTGATGGTGATCATGTGCTAAGTGTTTGTGTATTAAGTTCGTGTTCATTTTTTTTTTTTTTTTTTTTTTTTGCGCTCATGGGGAGGGAGTTCTTGGTTATAGTGATTTGAGGGGATTTCTATAAATGGGTGTTATCTGGTGATGCTAAACTTAGTTTCTGGTGATTTTGACGGTGTTTTGGTAGTATTCAGTGGTGATTTGGTAATCATCAGTAGTGTTTTAGGAGTATTCAGATGTGTTTGATGGTGTTTTTGAAGGTGTTCAAATGATGTGCAGAGTATTTTTTGAAGATGTTCAGTGGTGTTTTGGTGTTGCTCAGAGTTGGTTCAAAGTTAGTCAGTGTGTTAGTTATGGTAATGTCTTATGTCATAAGTGTATGAGTTAGTTTTTTGTGTGCTAATGTTGTAAAGTCTGGAGAATGAGGGAGGAGTTTGATGGATGAGATGTAATTTCGGTTAATGAAATGTGTAAGTGTGAATGAGAATGTAAATTGGTGGGTGAGTTAGAGAAGACAAAATGTCATGTGATCTTAGTAAAAGTATAGTTTTAGTGATCTTCGTTATGATGTTTTAAGAGAATGTGTACAAAAAAAATGTGTGATCTTAGTGGTGGGGTTATAGAATATGGTAAAAGTCTTGATTGTGGTGATCTTAGATATTGGAGATATAACAGGTTGAAACAAGGTGTTTGGGAGTGACCTCGCTGATCGCCAAGTAAACATAGGATGGAGTGTGATGACATGGGAGGTATCCCTATCTGTGCTGGTATGTGTTGGTGGTAGTGAGGGGAGTTGGTGATTGTGATTTTTTGTGTGAATGTTTATAAAAATGAGTGTTTTCTGCGATCTTAGTGGTTTTGAGGTGAGTGGTCATTGATGATAGTTGATGGATGTCTTAGTTTATTTTTTTTTCGTGTGTGTGTGTGTGTGTGTACATGTTATGTTTTCAGTTGGTGGTGATCCTGTTGTAAGTGTTTCGGTGTTGTTTGGAAATGTTGAAAGGTGTTTTTTGTGAGTATTCAAATGATTTATGAGATTTTTTTTTTTTTTGCGCTCATGTTACACAATAGTCTGAGGTGAGTGGGATCGTCTTGGTTATAGTGATTTGAGGGGATTTCTATAAAATGGGTGTTAGTTGGTGGTGTTGATCTTAGCTTCTGGTGATTTTTAGTGTTGTTTGGGCAGTGTTCGGTGCTGTTTTGGTAGTATTCAGTGGTGATTTGGGAGTATTCAAAGGAGTTTGATGTTTTTGAATGTGTTCAAATGATGTTTTTGGAGTAATCAAAGATAATTGATGTTGTTTTTTGGTGTTGTACAAAGTGGGGTGTGTGTGTGGGTGTGTTTGTGTTAGTTTTGGTAAAATGTCTCATGTCATAAGTGAATGTGTTAGCTTTTGTGATAATGATGTAAAGTCTGGAGACTGAGGGAGTAGTGTGTTGGATGAGTTGTAATTTCAGTTAATGAAATGTGTAAGTGTAGATAAATTAGAGATGATAAATCTTATTTGGGAGTATTCAAGATATTTTGGAAGTGCTTCAGTGTTGTTTGGAAATGTTCAAAGGTGTTTATGTGAGTATTCAAATGATTTATGAGAGTGTTCGAAGTAATCTTGGGGTTGTTCTGTAGTGAGATGATAAAGATTGTCGATGAGAGAATATTTCTTAAGAGATATTGAGAAAGGGTAGTCTCAAATGATGATGTATGAGAGTGTTTTGAAGGTGTTCAAAGTAAAGTAAGTTGTCTGTGCGAGTTAGGTGGTCATAGAATTTTGTGAATATCTTGGATACAGTGATTTCAGTGGATTTGAGATGGGTGATGAGATGCATTTGTTAATGTGAAATGTGATTTTTGTGTGTTCTGAAGAGGTGTGTTGGGAGATGGGTGAGTGGATGTGAAGAAATGTGGTGAGATGGAGAGGGGTAAGGGGAGGGTTGTATTAGAAATTTAATGAAATATAGTGGGGGGGGGGATTTTACTGAAAATAAAGGTAATGTGTGAATATTTTAAAAGAAATTATAGAAGTGAAAAGTTATGATGCACTGGAAAAGATTGGAGGGTGTAGAAACATGCCGCAGTAGTTGGGTAGTGAGATGATTAGTTGTTGTGAGTATAATATCAATTTATGTGGATACGAGGAGATGGGTATGGAGAGGATTTTATTAGAATTTTAGTAATGTAGGGAAGAATGTGTATTACATTTAAGATTCAGTAAAAAGAATGGGAAAAATTTGTATCGAAAGAGGAAATATTGTGAATAAATTGGTAAGTGATGAGGGTTGTGGGTATTGTTGTCGAACTAGAGATACCAAAAAAGTTGTTATAAGTGGGTTGTTGTTGTGAGTGATGTGGGTTGTAGGGTGATGTGGGTTGTTGGTGTTGTGGGCTGTGGGTGTTGTCGAACTAGTGATGCCGAAAAAGTGGTTATAAGTTGTGGGTTGTTGTTGTGGGTGATGTGGTTTGTGGGTGATGTGGGTTGTGGGTGATGTGGGTTGTGGGTGATGTGGGTTGTGGGTGATGTGGGTTGTGGGTGATATGGGTTGTGGGTGCTGTGGGTTGTGGGTGCTGTGGGATGTGAGTGCTGTGGGCGTTGTTGTCGAACTAGAGATACTGAAAAAGAGGTGATTCTGTTGTAAGTGTTCGTGTGTGTTTGGTTTGTGTTCATGTTTTTTTGCGCTCATGTTATATCTTAATTGGAGGTGAGTGTACTCATTCATAGAAATTGGTAATCGTCTTGGTTATAGTGATTTGAGGGGATTTGTGTGAAAATGGGTGTTAGTCTGTGATTTTGGTGGTGTTTTGACTGTATTCATTGGTGTTTTAGTAGTATTTAGTGGTGTATTTGGGAGTACTCAAATGGTGTTTGAGACTATTCAAAGGTGTTTTTGAAGGTGTTCAAATGATGTGCAAGAGTATTTATGAAGGTGTTCTGGGAGTATTCAGTGGTTATTTTGGCTGTGTTCGAATGATGTTTTTGGAGTACTCAAAGGTAATTGATGGTGTTTTTGGTGTTGTTCAAAGTGGTGTGTGTGTGTGTGTGTGTGTGTGTGTGTGTGTGTGTGTATTAACTTCGTAATATGTAAAATTGTGACTAGTGAATTTATCGAAAAGTGGTTATAAGTTGTAAGTGTTGTGGTGACTTTTTCTGGTGAAATAGTTAAAAGGAGAAAAAATTGTGTGTTATGAGTGAAAATTGTGTCTTGTGAGATGTTGGTGGGAGAGTAGGGGTTTGGGGGGTGGGGAGAAGGGGTAAGGAGAGAGAGAAGATTACTTCGTGGGGGAGTGACCTGAGATGTTATCTGAGAACGGTCAGATAAGATTCGCCAGACTTTTTTCTGATGAAATAGGATGTTTTGGTAGTATTCAGTGGTGTTATGGGGGTATTCAAAGGAGTTTGATGTTTTTAAATGTGTTCAAATGGTGTTTTTGGAGTATTCATAGGTAAATGTTGATCATAGTTTATGGTGATTTTGGTGGTGTTTTGATTGTATTCAGTGGTGTTTTAGTAGTATTCGGTGGTGTATTTGGGAGTATTCAAAGGAGTTTGATGATGTTTTTGATGGTGTTCAAATGATGTGCAAGAGTATTTTTGAAGGTGTTTTGGGAGTATTCAGTGATGATTTAGGGGTGTTCAAAGATGCTTTTGTGAGCATTCTAATGATTTATGAGAGTGTTCGAAGTAATCTGGGTTTGATCTGTAATGAGTTGATAAAGGATGTTGATGAGAGAATATTTCTTAAGAGACATTGAGAAAAGTGTGTGTGTGTGTGTTAACTTCTTAATATGTAAAATTGTGTCTAGTGAATTTATCAAAAAGTGATAAGTTGTAAGTGTTGTGGTGTCTTTCTGATGAAATTAGTTAAAACGAGAAAAATTGTGGCTTATGAGTGAAAATTGTGTGTTGTTGTGAGATGTTGGTGGGAGAGTGAGGGTTTGGGAGGGTGGGGAGAAGGGGTAAGAAGGAGAGATCTGAGATGTTATCTGAGATCAGTCAGATAAGATTCGCCAGACTTTTTCTGATGAAATAGTTAAAACGAGAAAAATATCTAGACTTGAGGAGAGTGAATCTTTTGTTGTATTTTGTATAGAAATTGTGGATTGTTGTGGGTATTAACAAAAAAATGTGGAATTATTTGGGTTATCCTGGGTTAAGAGTGAAAATCTTTAATGATTTCCCTATGTTGTATATGAAATGTGTAATACTGAGATGGTGACGACGAAGAAGATCCAGAACAAAATGCACAGAATGTCTTCAAGAGAAAAACAATTTCTCTATGCTGAATTTAGTCAATGACTTGCACCTTTTTTTCAATTAATTTGTATTTTTTTGTTGTATTACCAGAAATGTATATGAAGTGCATTGGTTGTATAATAAATAAAAAAATGAAAATATTGTGTATTAGTGTTATCCTGCATTTTAAGTTAATGTTTGATCGGCATTATTCAGCCTGTTGGTCTGTGTGAGGTCATCAAGTGACGTCACTGACATAAGGGGAAGTCGACAAGATTCAGCCTGTGTGTGTGAGGTCCTCACGTGACGTCACTGATCGCAGAGTAAACACAGGTGGGGTGACGTCACACTTGTTTAGACCTGTAGTAAGAGAAAGTACCATGCCCCATAGGGGAGTTCATTTGAATGCTTACCCCCAGAGGGGGGAATCCAAAAAACTTGATCCAAGGAGATGGAGTCCTTGTATTATTGATATCAAGTAAAAGTTGATCCGAGGAGATCATAAGAAATTCGAAAACCCAGAGGGGGGAACCCAAAAATCTTGATCCGAGGAAGTTGAGTCTTTGTATTATCGAGAAAAACTTGATCCAAGGAAGTAGAGCAGGAAATATTTGGGGTAGAAGTGGGTGGTGGGATGGGGTACCTGTAGGGAAACCTCAAAAACTTGATCCGAGATCATAAGAATTTCGAAACCCCATATGGGGGAATCCAAAAAAAAACTTTATCCGAGGAGATGGAGAGCACAAGAAAATGAAATTCAAAAAAAAATCGAAAAAAATCGGAAAAAAATCGGGGAGTGGGGGCGATCCAGACGACGCTGCAGAAGGCGCTGCAGAAGGCGCGGGCGGGCGCGAGGGCGGGCGCGGGTCGGCGAGGGCGCGGCAGGGCGTGCGGGCGCGAGGGCGCAGCGCGGAAGGAGCCCGCTCAGAGGACTCCGCTCAGAGGAGACCGCTGAAAGAAGGCAGCCACTGAGAGGAGGCAGCCACTGAGAGGAGGAGACCATACAGAAGAAAACTTCACTACTGTTATCCCTTAGAGTTTTTTTTTATATTAATCTCACATCACTGTCAAAAGCAAAGCAAGTGGAATACGATGACTAAAGATTTTATGTTTTTTTCTTTTTACAGTTGGTACAAATAATAGAAAGTATAGACCTAACCAAGTAAATATTGGTCTATGATAAACTAAACTAAAAAAAGAACTACTGTTCGTTTAAACATTATCATTTAAACATTTTTCTGTACCCACAGTAAATATAGCATTCTTGTGCTTGGAGATTAAATATTTCTTAAACAGTTATTTATGGGAATGGTTGTCAAAAACAGAAGAGTGTATCATTCAAGTATCTCCTAAACAGTACTGGTTTAAACTCTGAAGGACTCTCAAGTCATTTTTCTTCAGGAAAACCGAGAAAATTTTTGCAGGAGACTGAGAAGTGAACCCATTGTTACTCCTGTTTGTGTGTACAATTTATTGTTAAAGAGTGATTACTGTTACCTGAAGTACTTTCCCATTTTTTTTATCTGAACCTTCAATTAAATCCTTGTCATTAAATGAACTATTATTTCTATTATTTCTTAGTGGAATACTGGCCATAACTAATTTGGGGTGACAATAGCTAGAGATGTGTGTGACACGATCATATGAACTATTTACGGTATACTGATTTAGTCAAAATCTGCGATATAGGTACTATGAACTTAGCTGAAGTGATATTAAATGTTCCCCCAGCACTCAGAATGGGGCTAATTGGGGACACCCTGTTTGTAAATCTTTGCGAGTCAATACATAACACTAGGTGAGGAACCGGAACTATAAATTCTTTAATAATCTGACACCTGATTATCATTAAGATCACATGGGCAGCGACTGAGCTTTCCTCTAACTTAATTACATGATCAAAATGATCAACTCTTCCAAAGTTAAGCTTACTATTATCTACACTAATTTTTGTTAAAACGATATTATTCTTTATCAGATGCTGAGGAAAAAAATAAAAATTCGTTAAAGCTGTAAAGAGAGTGGTTTGCTATGTATTATACCAGGAATAACAACCAACAGTGTGAACTCACTACTGCAACTATTTTAGGTTTAAAGATTCTGTGGTTATTATGTATTAGGTATGTAGGAATACATTCCAAAATTTTAAGATTAGAATTTGTAAATATAAGGGTCTGTTACACAGAAGACTTACACCTTCAGCCAAACTTTCTAACTCAGTAATCAAAATTCATTCCGAGTCTCACAATTATTCTTCGAGTACTGTTGATTTTAAAATTATAGCAAAATCAAAGCATTCTTTGGATTTAAGTATTCTAGAGAGCTTACATAACAGAAAACTTAAACCTGGACTAACTGAAAATTATTCATTTTATTTACTATGAAATAACTTAGGAATACCTTTTTTTATCTGTTGAGTCCAGTTCTCCCTTATTGTCTGTTGTTTATGTAATATTATTTACTTGTTATACTGTGTATATTATTATATGTTATAAGATTTTAGTCTTATTTCATATAGGACCTTTGTAAACCTCCTATCCTGGCTAGACTAATTATTTCTGTATACTGAAAGTAGCATATTGAATATTGTGTAAGTTCCACAAACCAGAAACCAAGCCTGATGATTCTGAGTGATTTTTCAGGCTGAATGTTTTTCCACTTCAATAAATGCCCCACAAAACTTCAAGTTTTTCACACCTGCTCTGAAGTATAATTCCTCATGGTCAATCATTCTCTCTCTCTCTCTCTCACAGAGAGACAGACAGAGACAGAGAGAGATTCATACTGACAGAGAAGTAAATCAGAAAAACCCAGATTTTTTTTCGGTCTGTCTAGAGACCCTCCTCAGGAGCCTGTGTTGGTTCTCTTGTTAGACCGAAAATATTTCTGAACGTACACCCCTGCATATAGTCGCCCATGTGTTGTTGCAAGAGTTGAGTCTTAGTTTCTGGCGCCACCTCTCAGGTTTGCCATTTATCAGATACCAAAAGCAGTAAACTGGTATGCAGAGAGTGAGGCACAGGTTAGCATGTATAAGAGGATTATTTTCCAATGAAGGTCATAGGGATGTGTGATGTTACTATTTAAAGTATTTATAGATGGGGTTGTAAAAGAAGTGAATATTAGATTTTTGAAGAGTGGTGTGGGATTATTACATAACGAGTTATATGTAATGTAGGAGTCATCATAGTTGCTTTTTGCCGTTGACACGGTTCTTTTAGAGATTCTGAAGAGAAGTTACAAAACCTGGTAGAACATGGGAAAGGGCAAGACAACGGAAGTAGCAAAAACCTAGGCAATAAAAGACTGGATATCAGATTGGAGGGAGCAAATATGGCTGAAGATGTATTCATATTTTTGGGAGTGGCTTTATAGATAAGGTGAACCACAGAATAGAGGGAAAAAATGTGAATGGTATATCGAGGCACCTGTATAAAAAATAACTCATTCATGCAGGCAAAATGAGGAATGTACCATAGTATACTGGCACAAACACTAATATGTGTCCGAATCACTGATGTTAAATGTTGCAGCGAGAAGGCGGTTGGATGTATCAGAGTTGTCATGTTTGAGGGAGATGTGAATATTAGGCAGAGAATCTGGAGCACGGAGAAGAGGTGCGGAGATACCAACAGTAGAATTCAGAAGACTGAGGAGTTACTGAAATGGTTTAGCAACAAACAGTGGGTTAAGCAAAATAGGTTGACTAGGAGGGTGATATAAATGTGGGATGCAGTAAAGGTTAATATAGGAGTCATTCTACGAATTAGTGTGTGGAGGAGATTTTGAAAGATAGGGCTTGGACATCCAGCAGGCTTGTGTGAGCACGTGAAAATCATGGATGAAAATATATTTTAAGATTCTGAAGTGCTGTAAAGTGCGATCAAGATCGAATTTATGAAGAGATTTAGAGGGATTGATTAGTTGGAATTGACTCCTGGAGGCGGGAAGTACAGCGCCTGCACTCTAAGGATGCTGCAGTTTGGAAGGTCATGTTAATGGTGATATAAGACAGCTATAGAATAAAGATAAATGTGTTTCCTCTGGTTTGGAGTCATTTCATCTGCGGGAGGGGACGAGTGTGTATGTGTGTGTATGTGTGTGTGTGTGTGTGTGTGTGTGTGTGTGTGTGTGTGTGTGTGTGTGTGTGTGTGTGTGTGTGTGTGTGTGTGTGTGTGTGTGTGTGTGTGCGCGCGCATATATATATCCGGCCTGCCGGACTCAAGTCCGGCAGGCCGGACTTGAGTCCTGGAGATGGGAAGTACAGTGCCTGCACTCTGAAGGAGGGGTGTTAATGTTGCAGTTTAAAAACTGTAGTGTAAAGCACCCTTCTGGCAAGACAGTGATGGAGTGAATGATGGTGAAAGTTTTTCTTTTTCGGGCCACCCTGCCTTGGTGGGAATCGGCCAGTGTGATAATAAAATAAAATAAATATATATATATATATATATATATATATATATATATATATATATATATATATATATATATATATATATCAGATCACAGTAAACAGGTGATATCAGAATATGCAAAACAACCACTCTGAAAGGATAGTAAAATTCTAAGCGCCTTTGTGACTTCTCACATTATCAATGAACTATGATAGTTCCTTGATAATGTGAGAAGCCACGAAAGCGCTTAAAATTTCACTATCCTTTCAGAGTGGTTGGTTTGCATATATATATATATATATATATATATATATATATATATATATATATATATATATATACATGTATATATGAGTGTATGTACGTCAAAATAATCTATACAATACTACAGACAAACAGCTGCTTTTTGTAAAAAAAAGCTGACATTATTAATGATTTTGCATGAATACATTGTGAATAACTAGCACACAATAACGAGTGTGTCGGGAAGTGTTTGATGATCAACATTTTCCAGTGGTTTCCTGGATGTCAATTAATTTCAAAGGTATTGCTTTAATGAGGAATTTATAATAATTCCAAGTGATTACTCTTTTTTTTTTAAATACAGGATTGCAGTAAACGTACAATAAAAACATTGAATTTCAAGTACAATTAACTTTGTACTAACAGTGAATAATACAGATAAGGAGATAAGTAAGACACGTGTAGTATAGTAAATGTTTATTGATGAGACTTTTAGTCTGCTCATCAGGTATCTTCTGGCGAAACTCAGAGGAGACGAAGATATGAGGGGATCAGTCTCATGGCCTGAATATGTGCTCAGTGCCATCGCTTAGATGAGTGACTGAAGTAATGAGGTGAGCCCATACCAACGCTCAATGGCTGACCACCTCTAACTACTATTCCAGGATTGATCACTATATTTCTACATATTCACGAAATGTAGATTTGATGTGACAAAAATTGACAAGTTCAACAACATATATTACTATTTTTACTACTACTACCACTATTGCCACCATTGCTACTGTTTCTACTATTATTACTGATACTGCTACATTGCTGTCATTTCTATTACTGCTTCTACTGTATTGTTACTAAAACTATCACTACGGCTGCTGCATGTTCTAATAATGAAAATAGTGAAACATGCATGCCTGAGCGTGTTTGATAGGAGTAAATGGAGACAAATGGTTTTTAATACTTGACGTGCTGTTGGAGTGTGAGCAAAGTAACATTTATGAAGGGGTTCAGGGAAACCGGCAGGCCGGACTTGAGTCCTGGAGATGGGAAGTACAGTGCCTGCACTCTGAAGGAGGGGTGTTAATGTTGCAGTTTAAAAACTGTAGTGTAAAGCACCCTTCTGGCAAGACAGTGATGGAGTGAATGATGGTGAAAGTTTTTCTTTTTCGGGCCACCCTGCCTTGGTGGGAATCGGCCAGTGTGATAATAAAAAAAAATAAAAAAAATAGCAAAATTAACATCAGTAATAAGATATAAAATAATATAGAAAGGAACACAAGGTGAAAAATTAGTTACAATAGAACATTTATCAACTGGGAGATTTTTCACTGCCAAGCTCCCAAGAGCGAAACGTTTCGTAATGAAATGTTTTATGGTTGCACCAGAATCTTATTTACATTCTGTGGGTGTACATATACAAGGTTTCTGCTACTGTTCACAGGAGGATGCGTAAGACTGTAACTTCTAAAACGGGCTGCAAAATCTTGGGCTTTTTAATAAAAGATACTCTTCTGTACAGTTATTATTTTGAGGAAAAGGAAATGAACTTTAAGTTTCCTTAAGCAACATCTTGAACAATGTAAAAAAAATATATTAAGAAGAGAGTATGTGAGCTCAGGGTAAGACGTAGAAAATTCGTCTCAGTCTAAATAGTTCGCATTTTGCATGTTAAATTTTTAATTAATTTTGCATTTCCTTGCTGGGAACATTTAAACTTGTGTGAATTTGTTTTTAACTTCAGAAACACCCATAAATAGCAAAAAAAACACGCAGACACAAACGCACGATCACCCAGGAACAGACAGACAAGTACACAAACGCACACAATCATAAGGAATACATAAAAGAAGTACTTGGAGGAAAGAGATGCAGGAGACAATGGCTGACTTCATCTTTATCCCCATGTGACCCTGAAAACAGCCGAATGTTAACATTTCATGTTTTCTTCCTTCACTCCTCGTACTCAGTTATTCCGTCTTTGTACTGCTCAACTTTTGTATTTCTCAACTATTGTACTTCTCAACTTTATTACTCTTACTATGCAATGCTAACAGGGAATCTTCATCTAGTCAAACAGTAACTATGGAAAACTTAGAGATGAATGACTCAACACTGTTGGTAAAGTTCAGGGACTTGCGACGAAGAATGACTGGACGATCTGACCCTCGCAGCAACAAGAGAGACGATATTGTTAAGTCACATTTCCCAATGAGTTACTCTTGGGTGGGAAAAGAAGAAAAAGGCACAGTACCGTGACTGGAACAATATACAATAATGCACATTAACTAGTCAGAGGTCCAAGTCGGAGCGAAACGTCGTCATTAGCTTCTTTCTCGTGTGTGCGGGCTATATTTCTATTGTTAATTCTTAGGTGTATACAGATGAATAACAGAGAAACTGTCTCACCTCAGCAAACATACACACACACACATACAGGTACGATAAAGCTCATGGAGCAGGGAGTGTGCGTGGACCTATTAGCGACCAGCGAAGAGGCGGGGCCAGGAGCTGTGAATAGACTCCTGCAACCACCAATAGGTAATACAAATTGGTGAGCGAACACACACACACACACACACACACACAGTTTATGTGAAGCAGTAAGCTTCCACAACGGGTAGTGGAGGCTCAATCCTCCGTCGCCTGCACACAACTCGCGGAACGAGGAGAGAATTCCCTAATCACACATACGGATAATAGTGCGCCTGTTGGGGAGGGAGGGGAGGGGGGGGGGTTACGAAAAGCATTCGGGCTCAATGCAGGAATCTAGGCCCCAGATCCAATTCTCTAGATCAAGAGCCCCTCACCAGCATCAAGGAACGAACCACCCTTGAGGGGACATTCCAATATTACTATATTTAATTAACCCGTGTGGAAACAAAATAATTCTTCAGTGGGAGTGCAAGAGAAACTTAGGTATTACGAGATCAACGTAAGTCAAGGTAAGGTTAAGAAACCGTACCCAAGAGCTGGAGCTCAGCCCCTGCAAAAAAAATCTTTGCAAGACAGACGAGTTCAGGAGCACAAAAACTCAGCTGAGTATAAAAAGAAATTACAAGACATACTTAAAATCTGCGGATAATAGTATTCGCATTTAACTTACCTTTATATTTATACTAGTGATAGATTCTCCAATTCTGTCTAACGTCGTAAATTATTCATTTCATGGTGTGTGTGTGTGTGTGTGTGTGTGTGTGTGTGTGTGTGTGTATGTGTGTGTGTGTGTGAGAGAGAGAGAGAGAGAGAGAGAGAGAGAGAGAGAGAGAGAGAGAGAGAGAGAGAGAGAGAGAGAGAGAGAGAGAGAGGAATAGAGGAAGGGAGAGACAGAGACAAAGACAGATACACACACACACACACAAATAGAGAGAGAAACATACAGATACTATTAATATAGAGACTACACAATTGCACTTGCACACAAAGGGAAAAAAAAAGCATCGTTCCAATTAGAACTGAAAACATTACATTACCAGATATTTTTAAGCAATTTTACACTGCGACTCCCCATCTGTTGTATAAAACAAGAGGCTAATAGTACTGAAGACAAGAAACTCAACTCGCATCTCCGACGGGGTTTTCTTAAGATGCACGCCAAGGATTGGGGTGTCAGGACTGAAGACAGATACCTATAGCGTTGCCCAAGGAGATTCTTTTCTCTACCACTATGCATTTACAAGCAGGCAGCTGGTGCCTTCCTCGATGTTTGTGTTATGTGGCGGAGCTCGCAGCCTCCCGGCTGGATTTGAGAAGAGAAAGAGGCTCCTTGATGGGAAAAATGCTCCAAGCACTTCAAGTGATGTTGGTTTTTTTTTTTTAGTAAGTAAAATCATCTTAGTTCGGTGTTTAGCGGGATAAAGTAGTAGTAGCAGTAATAGTAGTTATTCTACTGAAGGAAACAAATGCCATTGGTTCTAAGAGACTATGTTAGATGCACAAGCCGTGCTACTGGAGGCACTAAAGAAAAGGCTTGCTGCAGATCAAGGTTTTATTTGAGACAACGTTTCGGTCTGCTAGAGCTTTATGTCATAACTGATCAATGACTTAATGAAGTTCTAACAGCGAAATGGTATCCAAAATAAAATTTTGAATGGAAAGTACTGTAAGTTTTTTTTCACTTAGGAAGATGTAGTAAATACTTGATAAGAAGAGCGATGTAATTTAATTGTAGCTTAGCTGCAGGATGCTGTTAGTCTCTATAAATAACGAATTGAATGAGTTTGTAGAGAATGACGTAGAGCAAATCTGCCTTAATTTACATACTGTACTATGTTGAGAATGATTTTAATGGATCATCCGTTTCCTGGGGTCTACATTTTTACGCGAATGAATCTGTTTTAACGATACATTTATACTCTCTCTCTCGATAACTGTCTTCTATCTTTAACAATAATGATGATAATAATAATAATAATAATAATAATAATAATAATAATAATAATAGCAAAATTATAAAACTATTTTTGGTATTATTCCATTTAGGGTATTCCGTAGCTCGGCTGCTAGCACTCTCAGCTCACACATTGAAGTCCGGGGACCGATCCCAATATGGGTGAAAAACATTGGGACGTGTTTCCTTAAGGCACCTACTGTCCATGTTCACCCATCAGTAAAATATTCTATTTAGGGTGTCCTATAACTCGATTGCTAGCAATCTCAGTTGACACACTGAGGTCCGGGGATCGATCCCCGGTATGGGTGGAAATATTAGGACATGTTTATTTAAGCCACCTGCATTCAGTGTTCACCCATCAGTAAAATAGGTACCTGGGTGTTAGTCGACTAGTGTGGGTCTCATCCTGGGGACAAAGTTGACCTAATTTTCCCGAAATGCTTTGCATAACAAGTGGGTTTTTATATTACAGTGTGTCACTAATGTCAGCTAGGCCTCTATAATTGTACACGTACTTGTAGAAATGAAGATTATTATTTATGTGCAGAGAGGGTCTTCTCGACAGCTTATCCCAGGTAGCAGAGAACTGAATGTTTTATGTATGATAGTTTTACATTCTTTCCGGAGATTATCGGTCGGAGGGTCGAACATCGACCACTCTCTGATCTGAATATATCACAAGTGTTTAGAACGTCATTTAAATAAAATACTTCTTAGCAACTGTCTTGCCTCTCCGACCTCAAGGCAGGTAGAGCAGGGAGTGTGTGTAACTCGAGCCTCCAGGGTGGTGGTGATCCTCTTGGAACACTGACTAGCAGTGTGGAGCCACGATCTGTAAGGCAGTGCGGTCCGTCGCCTGTGCCAAGCCACTCAACGCTATTGATTTGCCTAGTGTCATGTATTCTGACTCCGGGGACGTGACGGGTCAGGAACAGAAGGCTCCACAGACACTCCGTATCCTCACTATTTGTGTGCCAAAGACAATCTAAATGGATTTATTAAACAAACTGGGCAAAAATAAAATAAGATAAAGCAGTAACCATGTTTGTGTATGGTAGGCTCCCACCTGTTACTTATTTACTTTATGAAAGATAAGTAATATACTTTAAAGAGAGAATTGGCAATGCCGCTAAGTCTTATATTAAAGAAATCCGTACCTGAGCGTGTATCTAAGCTATCTTCATTGAGCTAGGTTAATTAGCCTATGCGAGCCCTAACGTTATTCTCTGAGTGTTCCTAACGTTATTCTCTGAGTGTTCCTAACGTTATTCTCTGAGTGTTCCTAATTTTATTCTCTGAGTGTTCCTAGCTTTATTCTCTGAATGTTCCTAACGTTATTCTCTGAGTGTTTCTAACGTTATTCTCTGAGTGTTCCTAACGTTATTCTCTGAGTGTTCCTAAAGTTATTCTCTGAGTGTTCCTAAAGTTATTCTCTGAGTGTTCCTAACGTTATTCTCTGAATGTTCCTAGCGTTATTATCTGAGTGTTCCTAACGTTATTCTCTGAGTGTTCCTAACGTTATTCTCTGAATGTTCCTAGCGTTATTATCTGAGTGTTCCTAACGTTATTCTCTGAGTGTTCCTAACGTTATTCTCTGAATGTTCCTAACGTTATTCTCTGAGTGTTCATAACGTTATTCTCTGAGTGTTCCTAACGTTATTCTCTGAATGTTCCTAACGTTATTCTCTGAGTGTTCCTAACGTTATTCTCTGAGTGTTTCTAACGTTATTCTCTGAGTGTTCCTAACGTTATTCTCTGAATGTTCCTAACGTTATTCTCTGAATGTTCCTAAAGTTATTCTCTGAATGTTCCTAACGTTATTCTCTGAGTGTTCCTAACGTTATTCTCTGAATGTTCCTAACGTTATTCTCTGAATGTTCCTAAAGTTATTCTCTGAATGTTCCTAACGTTATTCTCTGAGTGTTCCTAACGTTATTCTCTGAATGTTCCTAACGTTATTCTCTGAATGTTCCTAACGTTATTCTCTGAGTGTTCCTAACGTTATTCTCTGAATGTTCCTAACGTTATTCTCTGAATGTTCCTAAAGTTATTCTCTGAATGTTCCTAACGTTATTCTCTGAGTGTTCCTAACGTTATTCTCTGAATGTTCCTAACGTTATTCTCTGAATGTTCCTAACGTTATTCTCTGAGTGTTCCTAACGTTATTCTCTGAATGTTCCTAAAGTTATTCTCTGAATGTTCCTAACGTTATTCTCTGAGTGTTCCTAACGTTATTCTCTGAATGTTCCTAACGTTATTCTCTGAGTGTTCCTAACGTTATTCTCTGAGTGTTCCTAACGTTATTATCTGAGTGTTCCTAGCGTTATTATCTGAGTGTTCCTAACGTTATTCTCTGAGTGTTCCTAACGTTATTCTCTGAATGTTCCTAAAGTTATTCTCTGAATGTTCCTAACGTTATTCTCTGAGTGTTCCTAACGTTATTATCTGAGTGTTCCTAACGTTATTCTCTGAGTGTTCCTAACGTTATTATCTGAGTGTTCCTAACGTTATTCTCTGAATGTTCCTAAAGTTATTCTCTGAATGTTCCTAACGTTATTCTCTGAATGTTCCTAACGTTATTCTCTGAATGTTCCTAACGTTATTCTCTGAATGTTGCTAACGTTATTCTCTGAGTGTTCCTAACGTTATTCTCTGAGTGTTCCTAACGTTTTTCTCTGAATGTTCCTAACGTTATTCTCTGAGTGTTCCTAACGTTATTCTCTGAATGTTCCTAACGTTATTCTCTGAATGTTCCTAAAGTTATTCTCTGAGTGTTCCTATAAATTAACAAACACTAATTTATTTTAATTTAAGTTGGGCTGGATTGCGTTAGATTATATTTATAACTATATAAACATACACTTAACAGCATTAATAAATCTCCCACGACACAAAGATTTATTTCTCTCATTATCAATACATTGAAACTTTACTTTAATCTTTATTTTCGTAATGAACATAAGACATGCAGCTTTAATTACCCTCGTATGGTCGATAGGCTTTAAACCCAAATAACCCTCCTGCTAACATCTCGCACAGGATGTGGATACATCAAGAAGAGTATTTCTCGTAGCGTAATTATACTGAGAATTAAATATAATCCCTATTTTAGGGATTAAAGTCTTCATGTCTGGTGGTGATGTAGTTACGTGAAGCCTTAACGAAACATTTCGAGTAGTCAGTAGGCTTTAAACCCCATTAACCAACCGACGTATGAGAACACTCAGGTTGAGCAGCGACAGAAAACGTTCAAATTTGCGTTAGTATCACTGGTGTTGACGGGAAGGGTTGGAGAATCATAGGTACCAGAGGTGTTTCCGAACACAGCAGCAGCAACAATACTCTTTTAACTAAATACAAAGTGCTTCGAGCCAAATATTTATTAACACATTTATATTTTAGATAATCTTTTGAAGAAATGTCTAAGAACACACAAGCCAAGGGTGACACACCTTGTTAACTCGACATCTACTGCTGCGTTACTTTTTTCTTTCAATGTGTAATGCAGTAGTTCAGCATTAGTAGTAGTAGTAGTAGTAATAACAGCAGCAACAGCAGCAGCAGCAGTAGTAGTAGTAGTAGTAATAGCAGCAGCAACAGCAGCAGCAGCAGTAGTAGTAGTAGTAGTAATAGCAGCAGCAGCAGCAGCAGCAGCAGTAGTAGTAGTAGTAGTAGTAGTAGTAATACCAGCAGCAGCAGTAGTAGTAGTAATACCAGCAGCAGCAGTAGTAGTAGTAGTAGTAATAGCAGTAGTAGTAGTAGTAGTAGTAGTAGTAGTAGTAAATACCAGCAGCAGCAGTAGTAGTAGTAGTAATAGCAAAAGTAGTAGTAGTAGTAGCAACAATAGTAGTAGTAGTAGTAGTAGTAGTAGTAGTAGTAGTAGTAGTAGCAGCAGCAGTAGCAGCAGTAGCAGCAGCAGCAGTAGTAGATTAACAGGAACCGCTAAACCCAAATGGAGTTCGAGAGGGTAGCTTGAGTTCTTTTTCCTCAGTGGTCATTCACCGGGTGGTAGTCTCGCAGGGCGGAGGTCTCACAGGGCGGTGGTCTCGCCAGGTGGTGGTCTCGCCAGGTGGTGGTCTCGCCAGGTGGTGGTCTCACAGTGCCGTGGTATTGCAGGAGGGGGGTCTCGCAGGGTGGTGGTCTCCCAGGGTGGTATTCTTAAAAGGCTGTTGTCTCGCAGGGCGGTAGTCTTGCAGGGCTGTGGTCTCGAAGTGTTGTCAACAGGAGGACGTGGCGAGGGAGTTACCTGTCTCTCATATATCCTCCTATAGGAAGGGCAAGAAACACAGTTTGAAGAGAAAATCTTTATTCTGACAATATTTGGGCTAAGTCGTTCGAACAAAGATTTAAATTTCATACAGCACCTCCTTACAAAACTCCCAGAGGAAGTTCATAGTTAACATGTTGCCATACAAGCGGAGTCCATTCATTAATTTTCCGATTCTTTTGAAAAACTTACATTTTACGATCTTCGATTCTCTTGTCTTGGTAAATCTTATTATAAATATTGCCTACTTTTTGGCTTTTGACTCGTATGTAATGTACATTATCCGTCACGTCTCCCTGCTACTTCTCACTTTCTGATCAACATAGCTAACATGTTTTAGGATTTATTTTTATATTCCTTGCGGAAACTATTCTCTGATTACACACACACACGCACGCACACACACACACACACACACACACACACACACACACACACACACACACACACAGATTATCAGGAGGAGAGTGGTGGAGCACCTGGAGCGGAACAAGGTTTTAAACGACAGCCAGCACGGATTCATGGAAGGCAAGTCCTGTGTCACAAACCTACTAGAGGTAACTGAAGTAAGAAATGAGAGAGGGGTGGGTTGATTGCATTTTCTTGGATTGCAAGAAGGCCTTCGACACAGTCCTTCACAAGAGATTTGTACAGAAGCTCTAGGATCAGGCACATATAACAGGAAGGGCACCGCAATGGATCAGAGAATACCTAACAGGGAGGCAACAGCGAGTCATGGTCCGTGATGAGGTATCACAGTGGGCACCTGTGACAAGCGGGGTCCCACAGGGGTCAGTCCTGGAACCAGTGCTATTCATGGTATATGTGAACGACATGTCGGAAGGGATAGACTTAGACGTGTCCCTGTTTGCAGATGATGTGAAGTTAATGAGGAGAATTAAATCAGATGCGCACCAGACAGGTCTACAAAGAGACCTGGAAAGGCTGGACGCGTGGTCCAGCAACTGGCTCCTAGAATTTAACCCCGCCAAATGTAAAGTCATGAAGATCGGAGAAGAGCAAAGAAGACCGCAGACAGAGTATAGGCTAGGCGGCCAAAGACTGCAAACCTCACTCAAGGAGAAAGATCTAGGGGTGAGTAGAATACCGAGTACGTCGCCAAAAGCACACATTAACCGGATAACTGCTAAGGCATATGGGCGCCTGGCAAACCTGAGAATAGCATTCCGGTACCTCAGTAAGGAATCGTTCAAGACTTTATACACTGTGTACGTCAGGCCCATACTGGAGTACGCAGCACCAGTTTTGAACCCACACCTGGTCAAAAACGTCAAGAAATTAGAGAAAGTGCAAAGGTTTACAACAAGGCTGGTTACAGAGCTAAGGAAAATGTCCTACGAAGAGAGGTTAAGGGAAATCGACCTGACGACACTGGAGGACAGGAGGGTCAGGGGAGACATTATAACGACATACAAAATACTGCGTGGAATAGATAAGGTGGACAGAGACAGGATGTTCCAGAGATGGGACACAGAAACAAGGGGTCACAATTGGAAGCTGAAGACTCAGGTGAGTCAAAGGGATGTTAGGAAGTATTTCTTCAGCCAGAGAGTTGTTAGGAAGTAGAGTAGTCTGGCAAGCGATGTAGTGGAGGCAGGAACCATACACAGTTTTAAGACGAGGTATGATGAAGCTCATGGAGCAGGGAGAGAGAGGACCCAGTAGCGGTCAGTGAAGAGGCGGGGCCAGGAGCTGAGTCTCGACCCCTGCAACCACAATTAGGTGAGTGTACACACACACACACACACACACACACACACACACACGAAATAGCCACTTGGCTGCAACAGATGCTGAAGACAATGGCTGACTTCATCTCTTTCCCAGCTCGTGACCGTGAAAGAGCCCGTGGCTTGAGTGTGAACCCTTTCTGTATGCTTCCTTCACTTCTCCTCTTCTTCCTCTGCTTTTTTTGTCTTCCCTTTGCGCTGCTTCCCACGACATCTAACTTCTCCCCTCTCACCCGCACTCTTCGTCTACCCTATTCCTTTTTTCCCCTCCCCCTCACCCTCCCTCTCTCTCTCTCCCACACTTTTTTTTTGCGTTTCAAACTATCTCTGCCACATTTCACAATTCACCGTCTGTGATCAGTGTCACTTATATCCTCCTCCGTACTTATTATCTTATTCTCTCCCTGCGCAAACATTCCATCGCACCCCACATTTCATTTCTTCCCATTCTCTTCTTTCCTCTCTTTTCTGACAAATGTTAGTTCATTCTGAAGACATATATATATGATTATGGACGCCCCTGGCACTCTTATCCAAGAGAAATAACCCATTGTCTCGCTCCTCCTAGTGGAAGTAATCGTCATTATTACACCTCTCGTGTGCATCTTTCAGAAAGTAGTCCTCTCTTCTTAGCGTGTGATATTAGGTATTTTTTACTGCATGAGAGAGACCAAACGAGTTTGGTGTTTACACTGAGGGTATTCGATGGTAAAAACAAGCGGGATGAGTAAAAAGTTACTCTTTGCAAGGAAAAGTCACAATTACGTAGAATCTTTCTTGCTACGCCGATTCTATTCGCTCAGGGCTATCAACTTCTATTTTAATTTCTGACTAGAGAAAATAATCAGTTTTTTTTTTTTTTGAGGAAGGAAGAGTGAAGCAGAAGTTCCTCTTCCCACTTTCATCTCCCTTTGGCCACTGCCGGTATAAACCTAGGAAAACACATATCTTAAGGTATTGAAAAGACTGGATGAAAATTAAAGGATAGAAGCGGATGGAAGGAAAGAACTAAACTACATCTACTGCACAGCACTCCTACTGCTTCTACTTACATTGTGTGTGTGTGTGTATGTTCATGTGTGTATGTGATATATATATATAGGCAGCAGAGAGTTTGCATAAATGGGGAGAAATCAGAAAGGGAGCACGTCACAAGCGGTGTTCCTCAGGGGTCAGTGCTGAGCCCGTTGTTGTTCACAATTTACATAAACGACATAGATGAGGGAATAAACAGCGACATAAGCAAATTTCCTGATAACACCAAAATAGGCCGTCCAATTCATTCTTATGAGGACACTAGAACACTCCAGGATGATTTGAATAGACTGATGCAATGGTCGGAGAAGTGGCAGATGCAATATAATATTGACAAATGTAAAATTCTAAATGTTGGACAGTTAAATAACAATGCCACATATAAACTAAATAATGTAAATCTTAATACTACTGATTGCGAAAAGGATTTAGGGGTTCTAGTTAACAGTAACCTAAAACCAAGACAACAGTGCATTAGTGTTCGCAATAAAGCTAACAGAATTCTTGGCTTCATATCTAGAAGTATAAATAATTGAAGTCCTCAGGTTGTTCTTCAACTCTATATATTCTTGGTTAGGCCTCATTTTGACTATGCTGCTCAATTCTGGTCACCGTATTACAGAATGGATATAAATGCTCTTGAAAACGTACAGAGGAGGATGACAAAGATGATCCCATGTATCAGAAATCTTCCCTATGAGGATAGACTGAGGGCCCTGAATCTGCGCTCTCTCGAAAGGCGTAGAATTAAGGGGGATATGATCGAGGTGTATAAATGGAAAACAGGAATAAATAAAGGAGATGTAAATAGCATGCTGAAAATTTCCAGCCAAGACAGGACTCGCAGTAATGGTTTCAAGTTGGAAACATTCAGATTCAGGAAGGATATAGGAAAGCACTGGTTTGGTAATAGAGTCGTGGATGAGTGGAACTCCCGAGTACAGTCATTCAGGCTAAAACGTTGTGTAGTTTTAAAAATAGGTTAGATAAATACATGAGTGGGTGTGAGTTGGACCTGATTAGCTTGTGCTTCTGGGTCTGGTGCCGTGCTCCATCCTTGAGTGGAGGTGACCAGTCTGGGTGGGTCGCTGGGCTAATCCGGGGAGGACATGGACCTGCTCCGCATAGGTCAGTAGGCCTGTTGCAGTGTTCCTTCTTTCTTATGTTCTTATGTTCTTATATATGTAGGTAAAACTGGTCATTAACAAGAACTCACTGAAAATTAAGTTCTTTCAAAAATTTTCTCTTATATGTTTAAAGATATATATATTTTTTTTAACTTTTGTTAATGTAAAAATTAATAATTTTGTACCAAGAGAACCTTAAAAAACTTACCTAACCTTATTATAACACGAGGAGTTTAATTTAGCTTAATCCAGCTAAATATATTTTAGGTAAATTTACAATAATTTAATAATAAACAAACACAATGAAATATATTTTTTTCGTTAGATTCAGAATGATTTTTGCTAAATTTTCGCTAGCCTTATTCGGCAAGAAGAGCGTTGCTGTTTAAGCCAAAATTGCATATATATCTTCTTCTCTTTTTTAGTAAATGTCTACAGGAGTAGGGGTTACTAGCCCATTGCTCCCGGCATTTTAGTCGCCTCATACGACACGCATGGCTTACGGAGGAAAGATTCTTTTCCACTTCCCCATGGACAATAGAAGAAATAAAGAAGAACAAGAGCTATTTAGAAAAAGGAGAAAAACCTAGATGTATGTATATATATATGCATGTGCGTGTCTGTGAAGTGTGACCAAAGTGTAAGTAGGAGTAGCAAGATATCCCTGTTATCTAGCGTGTTTATGAGACAGAAAAAGAAACCAGCAATCCTACCATCATGCAAAACAGTTACAGGTTTCTGTTTCACAGTCATCTGGCAGAACGGTAGTACTTCCCTGGGTGGTTGCTGGGTGTTAATGTTGCAGTTTAAAAATTGTAGTGTAAAGCACCCTTCTGGCAAGACAGTGATGGAGTGAATGATGGTGAAAGTTTTTCTTTTTCGGGCCACCCTGCCTTGGTGGGAATCGGCCAGTGTGATAATAAATATATATATATATATATATATATATATATATATATATATATATATATATATATATATATATATATATATATATATATATATGCAATAAGATCACAGTAAACAGGTGATTTTAGAATATGCAAAACAACCACTCTGAAAGAATAGAGAAATTCCAAGCGCTTTCGTGACTACTCACATTATCAAGGAACTATGAAAGTAAAGCATCCAAGGAAGCTATATAAGGGGTCTGGCCAACACCTCACTATCAGATCCCACAACGGTTAAACACCTGACGCGCGCCGGCCCAACTGGACAGGTCCTTAGCACAACTCACCAACAAACTATTCTACCCAAGAAAATTTAAAAATTATTATTTATCCAGTGTATTATTAAATTCTTCCCAAATTCTATTATAAATTAGATCCATTTATAATTAATAGAATTTGGGAAGAATTTAATAATACACTGGACAAATAATAATTTTTAAATTTTCTTGGGTAGAATAGTTTGTGGGTGAGTTGTGCAAAAGACCTGTCCAGTTGGGTCGGCGCGCATCAGGTGTTTAACCGTTGTGGGATCTGATAGTGAGGTGCTGGCCAGACCCCTTATATAGCTTCCTTGGATGCTTTACTTTCATAGTTCCTTGATAATGTGAGTAGTCACGAAAGCGCTTGGAATTTCTCTATTCTTTCAGAGTGGTTGTTTTGCATATATATATATATATATATATATATATATATATATATATATATATATATATATATATATATATATATATGTCGTGCCGAATAGGCAGAACTTGCGATCTTGGCTTAAATAGCAATGCTCATCTTGCCATATAGGACAAGTGAAAATTTGTGTATGCAATAATTTCGCAAAAAAACATTTTGAACCTAACGAAAAAAATATATTTCACTGTGTTTGTTTTGTATTAAATTATTGTAAACGTATTTAAAATATATTTAGTTGGGTTAGGCTAAAATAAATTGCTCTTGTTATAATAAGGTTAGGTAAGTTTTCTAAGATTCTTTTGGTGCAAAATTATAAATTTTTACATTAACATTAATGCAAAAAAAATATATCTTTAAACATATGAGAAAATTTTAGAAAGGACTTAATTTTAAATGAGTTCTTGCTAATTGACCAGTTTTACATATTCGGCACGATATATATATATATATATATATATATATATATATATATATATATATATATATATATATATATATATATATATATATATATATATATATATAAAGATTAACAGGCGATATCACAATATGTAAAATAACTTCAGTGAAAATTCCAAGCGTTTTCTTCATTTCTCACAATATCACATTATTTTTTCGCTAGTTATTTTGCATAACCTGCTAATGATACAAGGAACTGGATATATCTTCCACTTGACTGAATCGAATTACGGATTGAGCGCGTTATTCTGATTAAAATATGATATTTGCTAATGGGATCAATTTTCAGTGATGGGTCATAAGAAACGGATGGAACGTTCCATGGGTGAAGGTTGTGTAGACACTAAATTTTAATAATAATGAAATTATGATGTGAAACTTCGATAATCTTAGCTAAATCTAACAACAGTCGATAAAGAAAGGAATAGTTCTGTTAAAGTGGATGAGGATAGCTGTGTAACCCCGATTACTCCAGTAGAAACACGTCATATTATACTTAACCTTGTCTTTACTACGGTTAGCCACGTAATTAATGGAAAATGGGACGGCACTTGCTGGCAGTGATCAGAATAATTTACTTTGACTTTTCCTCCTAACAGTCGCTGGTCTCTCATCTTCGAGTATTACATCTTCATTACATCCTGCCTTGCAGCGCTGTATGACCCTCGTGGGTTTAGCGCTTAGTTTTTAATGTAATAATGTTCTTAAAATATCACAAACAGTTCCAAACTAAAAACATATGGCTTAATAAATTGTGAAGCTATATGATAAATAACTGGACTGAACTATATGTTGTGACTAGAGTAGACAAAACGTGGAACTGGTTCATACTTAAGCTTCAATCTATCAAGAAAGAAATACCTCGCGATAATACCAAAGGCAACAGATAATTCCTACCACAGGTTTAAGAATAAAACATAAGAAATTTCAATAAACATAAATCTCCAAGGATCGTGCCACTTAAAGATTGAACGTATGATTACAAGTAACAAGATGATCAGTAACAGGAATTACGCAGAACGCTAAAATAATAATCCAAAATCATTTTTTTCAATATCTAAAGAGGAAGGAAAGATGTTCAAACTTCATTTGGTTTTTAATCGACTCTGTGGATATGATGATGTGTACTAATAAAGAAATGGAATCTGTAGTCAATTCTACATTCAGCTCCGTTTACACACACCTGAAAACTCAACAAACATACCTGGGTCACATAAATGTTTTAAAGGAATTAAGGAATTGAAACAGTACCTTCTAAATATCGTTGAAAAAGGCATGATTGCTACATTAAATTTTCTGAGATAGTGGAAAACTAAAATACTGTAGAGATGAGTGAAATATCTGCCTAAGCAGTTTAAAGGATCTATATCCTGAATTTACATAATTGTCAAGTTATACTTTCAAAGCCAACTGAATAAAAGTTTCACTTAACTGGAGACAAGGTAATATTACTGAAATGTAAAAAAAAATATCATTCGCTTATAATTATCCTTAATCAGCTTGGAACTAGATGTGGGGCTAACTAAATGGAAACCGTAATTAGTGAAAAAGTTAGTTAAATTTTCCCAAGATAATTCTCTTGAAAGCAATATAATATATACGGTTTTCGCGATAAAAGATTCTGAATAATCAATTTGCTGGAATAAGTTAACTGCAATTACATCAATTAAAACAAAGTTCCACAGAAATTGTATACCACGACTTCCTGCAGGCTTTCGACAAAGTCCAATGTTTCAGACAATTACGTAAACTAAAGTTTCATGTCACTGGGGAAAATCTCCAGGACAGGATCAGTGCTTGGTTCACTGATAGGAAGACACGAGTAATTTTAAATGGACACATATCTGAGTGGCGAAATATGGCGAGTGGGTGTCCTCTAGGGACCTGTCCTTTATACAGCCTTGTTTTTTGTATAAATAATGGGTCTTGAAATAATATTTACTTCCAAAATTTCGTAAGTTCGAGGATAATACAGAGTCGAGTTGTGAATCATCATTCACTGATTGACTAATTAAGAAAGACCTGGGCAGGCTGTCGCAGTGGTCGAAAAAATATGGCTGAACTACACTGAAGACAAGTGTATGGTTATGCTTTTAATATACATGAATAATAAATGTGAATATAATAACAATTACGGAAAACTACTTACAAATATCAAATGAAGATGACCTTGGAATAGCTATAAGGACTGACCTGAAATATTCTGAGTAAGGTCTTGTTTTCAAGTAGTACATCAGATAGAATACTTCATAGGAACAAATTTCGAACACAAAACGTTTGAAACAATATTAACATCACACAACGTAATGTTCTAGTCAGACCCCATCATGACTATCCTCTTCAATTCTGGTCCTGTAATTATATAAATCTTGTCGATAAACCTGAGAGGATGCGTAACGGTATATATATATATATATATATATATATATATATATATATATATATATATATATATATATATATATATATATATATATATATAAACATTTAGAAATAAACTGTGAGAAGGACTTAAATCATTCGGTCTGTTTTTATGCAGAAAACGGAGGATACAAGGTGACTTACAATCTCAAAAGTTATGACGCAAGGTACGAGAAAGCGTTGTTTATACGATTTTTTTTATGCAACTCCTTGGTGAGCGGTTGAAGATGAATGCAGTTAAAGGTTCTTCAATAGTTATGGAGCACTGTAAAAATTCTTTCCCTACAAGTTGTTCACGCTAAAGCAACTATTTCTTTCAAGAATCAGATGGACACTCTCCAAACATGGCATTCTATTAAACTCAGACACCTTCAGGCAGTGACAACAGGCAACCTGTCACTCTGTTTAGAAGTAGTAATAGACATAGCTGTAATCAACGCCTTCCATCCACTTCCACCTTTCCTATAAAACGTCTATGGCCGTTTATCCAATTCGATATGGATTTCCCCTTTCTCTCCTTCCCTTTCCAGCCTGCAGTGTCCTCCATCGAAACAGCAATAGATAATCCTCTATAGATGACCTCGGGGCTGACTGAAGAGTCTACTATCTGCTTTTCCATGTTTTCTCATGGTCCTTTCTCTCCACCTACTCCACTTCCTCTACCTTCTTCCTCCACTGCTTTTTATACATTCTCTTCCTTTTCCTTCCTTAACCCTCCACCTATTCTTCGTTTTCCTATCTTCTCTTCCTCCTCCCTCACTTTCTCCTCTTCCTCTCCTCTTCATCCCTCCCCTCCTCCACCTCACCCTCATCCCTCTCCTCTTCCTCCTCCCCCTTCACCACTTCCATCAATCTATTTGTCTCGCTCAAACACATTAATTCTAATCCGCTCTTGTCAAACATTCTATTATTTTTTCCCGTGTTTGCTCATTACATGTGCGCTCAGAGTAACCCTTCTTTCACCCGCTGCATCCTGCACCCTCCCTCCTTCCCTTCCCTTCTATGTTGCCCTTCCTTCCTTTCACATTCCCATTTTCCTTCTAAAATACCTCCATTCGCTTTCCCTCCTGCTTTCGCTTCATTCTTTCTCATTGTTCTTCTCTTTCCTCTTCTCCATTCTTCCTTACTCCACTCCTCTTTCCCTCAATTCCTACTCCTTTCCCTCCCACCTTCCTTCTTTTCTTATGTGTTTCCTACTTCCCTTCCACCATTCTTCGTCCGTCACTCTTCCTTCTTCCACATCTTCCCTATCACATACTTCTCTTTACCCCAATCCCTCCAAGTTTCATCCTTCCCTCTTTACAACTCTCCGAGTTACTCCTCTTTCTCCTGTGACCCAAGATTCACACGTCGATGTGTTTTGAATTAAAACCACAATGTGTACCAAAATGGCAAATCGATGTCTTTGTAGAAAAGGCGTACAAACTTTGGATACCTTCTTAGAAAAACTGTCAACAGTTTGACACTATCACTTGAGACCATGGATATGGTTTCTAAAACAGTCGATTTGCAGTTGCATTGTTAAGCTTCTCCGCTGTTATGTGACACGAGTGGCTTCGTGAACTTCTCCATTATGTGGTAAGTCACCAGATGAATCAAAGATTTGCTACCCTATTTTCTAGCAAATAAGGCAAGCTTTTTTCCCACATGAAAGCCTCAGGAAATCACTGCGCGTTATGTACTCAAAGTCGGCAACAAGGGTAGGCTTACTAGCAAGTGCGGGTTTCAGTGCTGCTGTCCTGGTGCATTAAACTCCAAACATCACCCTTATAAAAATGTTTCCCTGATTACTTTCGAATGATTAGTAATGGTTATTAATTATTATTTGCATATTACGGGTATGTGATAAGCAAACTATCTTTAGCAACTGCAAATAATTATAAAGTAGCCTTCTTTAACAACAGGTGGCTATGTTTATTTTGGTGGTTGGTGGTGGTGGAGCAGACAGCCTGCTGCGAAAGGTCCTGCCTCTTTCACTTATGCTGTGCGCATTGGTTCACAATCATTTTGAAGTAAGTACTGCATTCTTTTTAGTTTTCCGAGCATATGCCTATTAAAATTGGGGTACGCCTAAAATAAACTCGCGCACCCTATATGTCGGAAAATACGGTATATAGCAGCTACTGCAGTGAAGGACTAATTTCATCAAAGCTGTCTTTCCACTTCGCCAACTTTGTCTTCCACAAACGATGTCTCCAGAAGTGAGATTCATCTCTGTATTCAACTGATAAAGCCTGCAGCGCAGATGAAATGTTTCGTCAATAAAAATTCTTAGTGTTGCACGTGTGTTATCAACCTTTCGGTATTGTATACCATTTATAATATGAAACATAAAGACTGAATGTAAGATTTTTAGCAGTGATGAGGTTGATATTCTGGGGAGAAATACAAACGACTTTGCAAAGTCTATGAAGAATCACGCAGCAAATCTTGCAAGCAATTTAAGTAGAAATTCAGTTCACCTAAGACACATCTTATACGTACCTAAGGGAAGATGAAGCAAAATTCTAAACGACACATATTTGTTCTCGCTCTGAGTATGTACCAACATTTTATGATTACCTACCATGTGTAAACATGACTGTAATTGTATAGAACGCTGGAAGATCAATCATCCTTGAGGAGTATGATGCTCTGACCTCGGGAGTGAAAGGTAGCACCACATGTCCACAATGAGGGGGGTGGAGAAATTGGGGTTCTAAAAATACAAATTCTTCTTTCCATAAGAGGTACACAACAATGTAGTTTACATGTAACAAAACATTGCCAGACACTAAAGAAAGCCATTAGTATGCAGTGCATTTCGGACGTCGGAACATATGGAGTCTGCACAAGACTATCCGCAACCGTCTCAGTGAGGGTAGCCCCCCACTGTGACAGCTGTAGGAGTCTAGGTAATGAGATCAGTACATTCACTGGTGTATTCTGCTTCCACATACATGATATGTTAAGTTCTAGACAATTACAAATGCGATACTGTCCCATTCATTGTCTCCTCTCATTCCTAAGTTCATCCTAGGACAGAAAAGCTGGAGGTTCTCTACTTATCCTCCGCTCTCTCCGACCACTACCCGCATGAAACGGCGAGATGAAATGCCCTAACGAATTAAAAAAAACTCCCGACTTTTGAGGTTATCTTGGTAAGCCTACTGTATATGTACGTTTCGCGATATTAATTAAACTCAACAAGATAAACAGCTTTAAGCTACGATAAAGTTGCTAGTGTCAGAGGCTTTGAAATGAGCAGAGGTAGATTAACAGCATTTAGATTGTCGAATAAATACTGGTAATCTGATATTCAAGAACATGTTAGTGGAGAGGGAGAGAGACAGAGGGAGAAAAAGAAAGAGGGAGAGGGAGTAGAGAGAGAGAGAGAGAGAAAGAGAGAGAGAGAAAGAGAGAGAGAGAAAGAGAGAGAGAGAGAGAGAGAGAGAGAGAGAGAGAGAGAGAGAGAGAGAGAGAGAGTGAAATGAGCTGATATAGGTAACAGCTCTTAGCTTGTCAATAAAGTTAGGAATCCTTAACCTGTAAACAGCTTGTCAATAAAGCTAGGGATCCTTAAAAAGAGAGTGAGAGAGAGAGAGAGAGAGAGAGAGAGAGAGAGAGAGAGAGAGAGAGAGAGAGAGAGAGCAGACGTCCAACAAAGTGAGGTTATCCGCTTTTAACTACTTACACAGTATCACATGACACACACACCACAAGCCTCGTTTGACCTGAAATGTTGAAATGTAATTCAACATTCCACTTAATGATTTAAATGCAGCGAAACGCAGCGGGCTAAATGTTCTCATTTTTTTTTCTGTCAAAGTTTGCTCATCTATTCTGAACCAGGATAAGAGTTAGAATTATCTGATTTTATCGTTCTTTTTAGTATCATTATTATTTCCTTTATTATCGCAAAATGCTAAACCTAGTGGCTATGCTGAAATTGGGATACTAAATTGCTTTAAGATATAAAGTTACCCACTGAAACCGTGTTAGTGGGGAAACCAAAATTTATTTTTGCAGTGGCTATTTGCATAAGTTGATTTCAATTTGTCTGGATGCTTGTTTCGGTAATTTAGATATGTACTTCAGTAGTTTAGTAAATTTCAATGACAGCACTGACTTAAATAAAAAATAAATATTAACGAATATATAAAGACAAAAACCTTTCTTAATTATTTTATTTACGTAATTTGGGGTTAAATTTCCAAGAGTTGTCTTAGAGATTATATTTCGTAAGTGTTCAGGTGTTTTGGGGGAGAAATTTAAATATATTTCCTTGTTGTCTTGTTTACTTAGAATTAGCAGGTATTAATGATTGAATATTATACATGCTAGTATTGATTCAGCAAATTCTATGAATTTCATTTAATACTGAACCTCCAGTTGGTACTTCATTTTACAGTGTTTTTATACAGTAAGTTTCTACTTCAATATTAAAAATCACTGTAAATTTATAAATTTAGAAGAAATACCTTAAATACATATATTTATGTTAGTAATTTTTTCCCTTCCCCCAAAAATGATTGTAAGTGTATTTAAGTAAATTTTCCAGGTTTTCTTTTATCATCCTTTTTTCCAGCTCTTGGTTTCTGCCATCTCTCGCTATTTCATCCTTTGTGTTTCTACTCCGTCTTTTTCCTTGTTAATTTTATATTTCTTTTTTCTTTCGTTCATCCATATTTTCGCATACCTTCATAAAAAAAAATGTACTACCTGATAAATGATTTCATTCACTACTTCGTCGTTCATCTTTTTTCGAGATAAAAATAGTGGTAACTTTAACGATTAAGGTAAGAAAATACAATTATGTTTAATGTTCATACCGTCATAACGTGTAGAAATAGTTCATTATTAAGAAAATGCTGATGCGCAACGACCGTAAATATTGCAAGCGTCAACAGCATGCAAGAGTACATTAAAAAAACATCAGCATGTCGTGAATATCTGTCAACTGAATGAGGAAACCTAGATGTAAATAAAGCCTGTATATGTTGGCCTGTATAAATGATAAGTCTTGTATTATAGTGGCACCTTACCTTTTATACAGGTGTGAGGCATGAGATGTAAACATTAGAGCGAAAAGAGGTAGAAGGGATTGTGTCATGTTAAGAGAGAGAAACCTGTGGTGTAAATACTGTGTAAAGAATTTTGACTACTTAAAAGAAAAGACGGTGTTTATTAATGAAAGGTAATACTTAGAGGGCAGAGGAGGGACTGCTGAGGGGGTTTGGACAAGAGAGAGAATGGGGCAGTATAGGAGTGTGGACAAATTAAATCGTCGTATGAGGAGCTAGAAGGTGTTAATGTGGTTTTAAATGGTAGGGGAGTGAGCATCAATCTTGCGCTTATTAGCATGTTAGATTAGGGCAAGTAGAAGACAAGAGCTTTTAGGATTTTATATGCTGTTGGGATATGATCAAAGTAATATAGAGATTCAGGGACTAGAATCCTGGAGGTGTGAAATACAGTGCTATAGAAGGGATGGGCATATGATATCTTCGCACTTCTGGCAAGAGAGATATTGAATGAACAATATTTCCTGTTTTGGGTCTTTCATGTTTTGTAAGAGAAGAGCAACGATATTTAACAAACAAATTATGCCAGTAAATTATTACAATATTCGTCGTTGAAATATATTTTAGAAGATAAATTCTGAATTAAGTTGATGTTGTTTAATATCATTTTCATTATGCACAACATGTACACAGCCTCACATTTCTTTTGAAAATATTTTATTGAGCTGGAGAATTTCGCGATAGATTCATATATTCTTCTGACAATTGTAATTCTTATGAGAAAATATATTTTTTCCTCCTACGTTTCTTCCATCATTACCTCCTTTTCATTTTCTTTCTCCTCCTCCTCCTTCTCCTCATCATCATCACCACCATCATTATCATCTTCCTTATCATCTTCAACTTCTCCTCCTCTCTATCCTAGTCCGTTTTCCACTATCTCTCCGCTTCCTCTAACACACCCTCAATTTCTCCGCCTCCTTTTAGTGCTAATCAACTTTTCTCATCACCCTCACAGAGTACATCTCTTCAGTGAAAAAATACTGGTCCCTTCGCGCTCGTGAAATAGATCTCATTTCATCAGAGAAAGAAAAAGATTCCCTCCTCCTCCTCCTCCTCATTCTCGTGTTCATGGAGTGAATCATTCCTCACTGTTTTTACTCCTGTGTTCATGGAGTGAATCATTCCTCACTGTTTTTACTGTGTTCGGGGGATTTGGTTCTGAACTGACAGGTAAGAGAACAAAATATTGACAAATATATGTTGGCTGAATATGTAGATAGTGATTTATAGGTAATTAAAATACATAGACAAGTTTGTGTGTATGTTGTGCCGAATAGGTAAAACTGGTCAGTTGGGAAGAACTCAATTACAAATAAGTCCTTTATAAAAAAAAATTCTCTTATTCGTTTAAAGATATGCTTATGTTAATGTAAAAAAATAATAATTTTGTACCGAAAGAAACTTGTAAAACTTACCTAACCTTATTATAACAAGCTAAATTTAATTTAGCCTAATCCAACTAAATTTGTTTTAGATAAGTTTAAAATAATTTAATAATAAAGAAACACAATGAAATATATTGTTTTCGATAGGTTCAGAATGATTCTTGCGAAATTATTGCATACACAAACTTTTGCTTGCCTTATTCGGCAAGATGAGCGCTGCTGTTTAAGCTAAAATAAAATGGCAAGTTTTTCCTATAATATATATTAATGACATCACAAAACAAGTGATTTTGAATCATTACTGAAACTGTGGCTGGCCTAGACTATCCCGCATCATCTTGTCCCGCCCCGTGGAAAGCACGGAAACCACGTTCCCGATGCTCTATCCACTGGACTATCAATCCTATAAACGACATGATTCTACATATAAAACAAGCCTATATATATATATATATATATATATATATATATATATATATATATATATATATATATATATATATATATTTATATATATATACATGTATATATATATATATATATATATATATATATATATATATATATATATATATATATATATATATATATATATATATATATATATATCGTGCCGAATATGTAAAACTGGTCAATTAGCAAGAACTCATTTAAAATAAAGTCTTTTCTAAAATTTTCTAAAATTTAAAGATATATTTTTTTTCATTAATGTTAATGTAAAAAATTTTAATTTTGCACCAAAAGAATCTTAGAAAACTTACCTAACCTTATTATAACAAGAGCAATTTATTTTAGCCTAACCCAACTAAATATATTTTAAATACGTTTACAGTAATTTAGTACTAAACAAACACAATCAAATATATTTTTTTCGTTAGGTTCAGAATGATTTTGGCGAAATTATTGCATACACAAATTTTCACTTGTCTTATATGGCAAGATGAGTGCTGCTATTTAAGCCAAGATCGCAAGTTCTGCCTATTAGGCACGACATTATATATATATATATATATATATATATATATATATATATATATATATATATATATATATATATATATATATATATATATATATATATATATATATATATATATATATATATATATATATATATATATATAATATTACATATATATATATATATATATATATATATATATATATATATATATATATATATATAGATAGATAGATAGATAGATAGAGAGAAAGAGAGAGAGAATTATTTGACTAAAACTAAACGAAAAGGCTGAAAAAAAAGAGACCGATGGAAATAAGGAGAGGAAGGAACAACACAGCTGGTGACCTCGATAAGTTCCTCATACTGAATGACTTTGATAAACGCCTCAGTGTTTTTAAACATAAACTTTATAAACTTTCTCAGCAATATCTCTGGCTGGTCCCTCGACCCAGTCGTGACTAAACTACCTGAAGACACAGTTACTCGTAGCCCGCTTACAAAAGTCGACTCGTGTAGACCGCCAGGGTAAGTCGACTCTTGCAGACCCACTGGCAAGGGAACTCACCACATAAACATCGACTCAATACTAGTATCGACTCGTTATACTACTTTACCCGACTATTACTACTACACTATCTTCACTGTAATCATTACACTTAACATACCAACACATTGAGGAGAAGAATCAACTCTCACAAACTGATTCTGGAAGAGGAAACTGGCCAGCCCTCAGTCATAGCTTGCTGGTGATTGTAGCCAACATGTATGTGCCGTCACTTGTGCTGACTTTCTCAAACACAATACGTTCCTTGTGGGAAATAATTTCCCAAAATTATGCTGTATATTTTTATAATGTAAATATAGCTGATTAATACATTACTATTGCTCTAAAGTGTATTTTAAAGAAGCGAACCGACAGGGAATCTCTGCGCCTGTGCTGAGGAGCAGAGAGGAGACGCCATTGTTTTTGAATGTGATACAAGCACGTTAGTATAATGTGCATAAATATTCGTCGCTCTAGGGGTTATATTGGGCTTAAAACCTCTCAAATAGGATCCGAAATTGTTGGATTTGCAGTCCTGCATAAGGTGAGCATTAAGCAGATGGGCAGGACAGCTTCAGAATCCCAGCTAAGCCATGTCTTTATATTTATGTTGAAATTCTGGCCAGTATTTTCTCCATATTTTAGACAGGGGGTTCTGTACATGACACACAGTAATCTCCAGACTAATTGGTGAGTGGTATTAAGATAAATTCTCCTTCTGTTACATAAACACCAACGTCAAAGACCTGGGAGTGATTATGTCGGAGGATCTCACCTTCAAGGACCATAACATTGTATCAATCGCATCTGCTAGAAAAATGACAGGATGGATAATGAGAACCTTCAAAACTAGGGAGGCCAAGCCCATGATGACACTCTTCAGGTCACTTGTTCTATCTAGGCTGGAATATTGCTGCACTCTAACAGCACCTTTCAAGGCAGGTGAAATTGCCGACCTAGAAAATGTACAGAGAACTTTCACGGCGCGCATAACGGAGATAAAACACCTCAATTACTGGGAGCGCTTGAGGTTTCTAAACCTGTATTCCCTGGAACGCAGGAGGGAGAGATACATGATTATATACACCTGGAAAATCCTAGAGGGACTAGTACCGAACTTGCACACGAAAATCACTCACTACGAAAGCAAAAGACTTGGCAGACGATGCACCATCCCCCCAATGAAAAGCAGGGGTGTCACTAGCACGTTAAGAGACCATACAATAAGTGTCAGGGGCCCGAGACTGTTCAACTGCCTCCCAGCACACATAAGGGGGATTACCAACAGACCCCTGGCAGTCTTCAAGCTGGCACTGGACAAGCACCTAAAGTCAGTTCCTGATCAGCCGGGCTGTGGCTCGTACGTTGGTTTGCGTGCAGCCAGCAGCAACAGCCTGGTTGATCAGGCGCTGATCCACCAGGAGGCCTGGTCACAGACCGGGCCGCGGGGGCATTGACCCCCGAAACTCTCTCCAGGTAAACTCCAGGTAAATGTGTATATGTTAACATTTATTAATTTTAACATGCAGTCCACAAATTTATATTAATGTTTACCATAATTCCTGGTAATGTATATTTCATTTGAAATTAATATAGATCAAGAGTGACTTATGGAAATGACAGTAGTAGGTATCGAAGGGGGACATTTTTTGTGACCTAGATGTCCTAAAATTCCTACTTGTCTCTGTAACTTTGATAGAAAATGATTATCTTTGTTACCATTTACTGGTATGTATCTGATGAGTTACATCCAGGTAAATTTAATTTTCCACATTCCTCACCGGCAGGATGTCACCAAGCTTTCAACAGAGCCTTGACGTGGCAGTTGCCATGTTGAGGAAGCCGGTGTTTAGTGGAGATACAAAAAAGTTTAATACTAATTTACAACTTCGTTGGTGAAGGACGTCCAACAAGTCATCTCAAGGAGTGATTATTACAAACAAGCGCTAAATGCGATGGGACATACAATGCTACAACTAGAGAGGTGTACATATATATCTTAACAGACGTGGGGGTTAGCGTGGTTCAAAATTGAAGGTAAAAAATGGGACAATAAATTAGTTTCCATTAAAACGTCAAAAAGTGAGTCTGTATTAAAGGTAGGACTTTCGGTGGGGTCAGTTAGAACGAGCTCATGAGTAATATTGTAGATCCCAAAAGAGGGTTATGTTTGGTCTTGATACATAGGGTAGTCTATTAAAACTTGGTGAACTGATAGTGCAACCTGGCAGTTTTCAAAGAAATGTGCCAGATGTTTTTCAAAGTGTTATCCGTGTGTGAATCGTACGTATTCGATTCCACATCATACCGCGGTGGAAAATCGACGGACGGGAATCCAACTGTAGTCTAATATAAACTATTGGTTGTACTCTAACTCTGACATTGGTTTCCAAGTTGCTGAGCTAGCCGTTCTTGTACAGCAACATCTGATTTCTTGTGTCTTGAACCAAATTTCTCGTACACATTAGGTTAGGTTAGAGTGTAAGAAATCTGAAGCTTACCGAGTCGAGGCGCATCTCACCTATTTGCTTCTCAGGAGTGTTAGCAGAACGTTACACGAGGCAGCGCGTTCCTCATACTTTCACTGCACACCCCTTCCTTAGTTGGCCTGTTTTTCATATTTCCAATTCTTTTTAATATGAAGACGAGGCAAGTCAGTTAATATCGAGGCTCGAATAGTCTTTGTTGAATCTATCACTTATGCAAAATCATGCCAGTGGCATTACAGATGTGTTGCGCTCAAATTTATATGGTTATAAATATAACCATAACTTTTAAGGGGTGGACCAGTAAGCCAGTGGAAGGCACCGGTCTGATGACCGAATTTCCAGTGGTGGGTCATCATATGCCTTAAAACCAACGTCAGGTAACACATTACCTGTTTATTGACGAATTTTACTTAACCAAACCTGTTCTCAAGGTTCATCATTTGGACAATACTCGCAGGGAGCCAGAGGTTGACGATACAAAAAAGTCGGGAAGTCATTAATAGCTTTTTATACAAATGTACTTTTCTCAAAGCTATCACTCGGCAGACTTTCACTGGTCTCCTCAGACCCTGATTTACGAGTCATATAACCGAGAAATATTATTATAATCAAAGAAAGTGCTAAACCGATGAGGGTCATGCAGCGCTACGGGGCAAACAATAGAATCGGGATTATAAACATCTAGGTGGAGAGGGAATCAGAGGTGACGGGAGAAAAGGGCTGGAAGGGATGCTACGGGCTATATACCAAAGTTCGTACAGTAAAGCAGTTCCTGACAAAAAGTCAAAATGTGATCGTAAATCAAAGGCAAGACCGTCTGCAAGAAGGAAGATAAGGTAAGAGTGATAGGGCGGCGGCGTCGTTGGAGGTAAATCCAGCGAGCTCCCTGGTAAACCGGACAATCCACAAGAAAGTGAAGAACCGAAATAGGGACCTGACAAACCTCACAGAGAGGGTAATGGGTAAGGCGAGTACGGCTGATGCGGAGATGGGAGAGCACAGTCTCCCGGGTACGGCAACGGTGGTAAGAAGATGGCCATAAACTTAAAAGCAGTTTAATAGAGTGGAATTTGTTATGGTGCATGTCCGACCACCGTCGTTGCCAACGGCCACAAATACGGGCAGAGATGATTGTAAAATAATCCCTGAACGGAATACCTCTATAGGAAACCGGAAGATCATGCACCGCTGACCGCGCAGCAGCATCTGCCTGTTCATTGCCCTGCACTTCAACATGTCCAGGGACCCAACAGAAAATGACGTTTGTTTCTGCTAGCCACACGGCGCAACCATAGTTGAATATAAAGGACCAATGGATGAGGGGAATCAAATTGTTTAATGGTTTGTAAAGCGCTGAGATAAAAAAAAAGACTGTTAGGACGGAGTGCCTGTTAGCAAAGTCATTTCGCGAATACGTATCTAAGTGGAGCAAGGGGTTCAAAGTAGAGCGGCCCTTGCGAAGGCCATATTGGCGAATAGAGAGACTACCATATCAAATGTCTATTCACCAATCTTTCCATCACCTTACAGACTACACTCGTCAGAGGAATGGGACGATAATGAGAGGTAGGACAATGGCAGATTTCCATTGTTGAGGGAGAACCCCTCGCGTCCAAATAAGGGCTGTAGAATGCAGCTGAGCCTGATATGAATATCATCAGGCCCAGCTGCCGATGACTGGCAAGCGGAAAGCGAAAGGAGATTGAAAGGTTCATTATAAGGCTCTATTCCATTAGAAGAGAAATCTAAGGGCAATTGCTCTTTGGTAGACTTAGACGTGAGGAATGAGGGACAGAGGTGAAGCCCTTGGAAGACACGAACAAGATAGTTCCCGATTTCCGTCGCAACTTCAAGAGGTTCTAACACCAGCAACCCTGACTGTAATGAGCCAACGTGTCATAAAAGAGTTTTACCAATACTCTGGTCAGAAAGATAATCAGTTGGAGATGTCGGTTGCAGGGAAAAAATTTAGTCCACTTAGTACTTGTAAACATGGTGAATTAAGCAAGTAGGTGTCGCTTAGGTCGTTTTTGGGTGGAATGAGCAGACTTCGAAGAACCGTCGTCAGCAAATAGTCTGGAACGTTCAGGCGTAGTACCGCGGGCGGCCTGACATGAGGTAGGTGGGCGATCTGAAAACCGTCGCACCGTTTTCGGGGAAGCCGGATGCATAGGCAAGGGCGTGCAAGAGGCACAGGCACTAACAGAAATGGGCAGAGCCCCAGCACCTGGAGCAGGTGACGAAACGTCACCAGCAGAAGATACTGGGGTATGGGAAGAGTCTAGAGAATGGTCCAATAATGAAGCTGGGTCAGAACAACATGCGGGAATGCAAAGGGGCCTGGGAGGAGGAGCGTTATCACAACGAAGACTCCATGATAGTGATACTTCTTTCTTATTAATATTTTAAAGAAAAAAAAGAAAGAAGGAAAGAAAAAAGAAAAAAAAAGGACAGCAGAGGGACAGTCAATAGATGGCATGAAAGGGCAGTAAGTTCCCCTCCTCATCCGAAAGGAAATCGAGCCCGCAATTAGTGCAGATACAGCGTGAAACCCGTACCTTCCCCTTCACGCCAGTAAACCTGAGCTCCGGGATAGCAACTCTACTAAGCCACAAAAGAGAGGGTGGTCGGAAATCCGCCACAAAGCAAACCTCCTTCGGCTGTCACCTCCCAGACCCGACAGGCAGCCTCTGGAGATACACCCGTCATCTGCAGGACACCCGGCCCAGTTCTCGGAAATCCGGAAAGGGAGCAGGGCGCCTCCAGATAATCCAAATTCCACGGCAAACTACACCACACCCGAGGAGTCACGGAGCGGGATGAACTCCAGTGCACTTCCCCTTACCTAGAAACCGTAATGCCAGAGGGCAGGACCCCAGAGGTTACAAACGGGACGGGGAAAAGGAGAGGGTTGGGAGGGGAAAGGAAAGGGAAAAAAGGGGGATGGGGAGGATGGGAAAAGGAAGGGAGGACTGCGGAAACGAGAAATAAAATCTGATTTAATGAATGATCTTTCTCGCCTTGTGCTCATAAATCACAGCACTTGTTATTAGGGTACACACCAATGCGATTAAAAAAAAAATGACATTCAAATTAGATAAAGATTACATCTCCTGTTTTTAACATATATCGGAATAGCTTTCATACTTTAATTCTGTATCCATCACATTCAGAGAGGAGGGAGAGAGAGAGCAGAGGGAGAGAGAAGAGAGAGAAAAGAGAGAGAGAGAGAGAGAGAGAGAGAGAGAGAGAGAGAGAGAGAGAGAGAGAGAGAGAGAGAGAGAGAGAGAGAGAGATTAACGATTCGCCTTCCCCTTGCTCTCTCAAAAGATTCTAACTCGCACCATTACTCTCTTGCAATTTGCAACATCAATTGGTGTAATCCATTTGGTAAGATGGGAAAAATGCTGCACCACACTACGCATTTTCTCCCTCGGGAAAACCTAACGCAATTGGTGTGGGTCTCATTACTGTTTATGGATAACCTACATGAAATTTGAGAAGTGTGTGTGGAAGAGGGGAAAGAAGGGAGAAATGAATAAGGGCAGAGGAGTTAAGTGAAAGAAAACGTTAATTTGATTATATATAAATATATATATGTCGTGCCGAGTAGCTCAAATTGGTCATTCAGCAAGAACTCATTTAAAATTAAGTCCTTTCTAAAAATTTATTTTATACGTTTAAAAATATATTTTTTTCAATTTATCTTATTGTAAAATTTAATTTTGTACCAAAAGAACCTTAGAAAACTTACCTAACCTTATAACAAACGTAATTTAATTTAGCCTAATCCAACTAAATATATTTTTTAGATAAGCTTTTTTAGATAAGCGTGCAGCATGGTGTTCTGCTAGTAATTCATCGGACCACCTTGCGGAGTGTCAATTGGTCTTGAAGGCGGTAGATAGTACTCACCAGACCATCTTACGGTGTACTTCTACCGGCCTTAGAGAGTATTTACAGGACTACCGGTGATGTCTGCGGACTCGCCGCCTACGATGGTCAACTGTGGGCTAAGTCAACTGATGCTGTTTTAGTGGGACATTACATGAAGAAAAGGTTGGAGTGTTACACTGAACTGGGCTAGGACCGTAGTGTGACACTTAGGGAAGTATGATGGAGTGGAACACTGAGATATGCTACAGGACCGTAGTGGAACACTGAGAAGAAAAGGGTGTCGTGTGACACTGAAGATGGCCTGGTTGTAGTGTACATTCAATAGTATCATGTGACTGGCCTCTCGAAAGACGCTACGCGGATAGTGTGTGTCGCAGAGATAAGGGTGTCAAGTGTGACACGGAGAGCTGGAGTGTCTGGTGACACAGAGAAAAGGGTGTCAAGGGACACGGTTGTGAAGGAGCGTCATCACACGGCGAAAAGGGTGTCTAGTGACACGGTGGAGAAGGAGCGTCACAACTCGAATAAGTGTTGTGTGAGACAGAGCGTCATTATAAGTGTCGTGTGAGACACGGAGTTGATCATAATTTATTATTATACAAATGTTATTTATAATTTATCTTAGCATAGATATATTATTATTTTAAGATGCTAATAATTTATTATTGTAACATGTATATATATATTTTAAATACCTCTAGACCAAAGATTGATTTTTATATAATATTAAAGATTCATTTATTTTAACGTGTATTTATGTATCCCGAACTCTTTATTACAAAATGAGTAGAACTTACCATCTTTAAAAATAAAATTAAAATAAATAAAATAAAAATAAAGAGCGTTGCTATTTAAGCCAAAATCGCAAGTCTTACCTATTCGGCACATCATATATATATATATATATATTTATATATATATATATATATATATATATATATATATATATATATATATATATATATATATATATATATATATATTAGAGTCCACCTCTCGTTAACTGTAATAATCAGTAATGTGTGTTTCGATTCACTAGTCAGACCCGAGTAAAGTCAGGTAAGACTTACCTTGACATTCACAAACGCTCAGCAAAATAAAAAATTGACAATGAATGGAACACTCACATTGCTACAAACGAAAGTTTATTTTCTAGAATCATGCGCCTAACCCGTTTAGGCTGTAAAAGAACACTTAAATTATTAAAAAAGGGGCTGAAATTACACTCTTAAATGTTTATGTAATGAGAGACATCCGCCTCTCGATGCTTATATGAAAAACACAAAAACAAAGACCACTAGGAGTTTCGTTGGTAAAAACCCTACAGAGAGTTAGGACCCATGACGTTAGCTTTAATTAAAAATCCAAATAAACTTCTGGATGCTAATGAGATGCCACGTTATACATCCTGTGTTAAAATTCTTTGTTTCTGTAATAGGTTGCTCAACCCGTAGTTCCGACACATGCACCGATGCTTAACCAGTGAACGAGTCATCACATGACACAGATCCACAATACATGAGATGAGATTCTTTTATCTGGTGAGACAAACAATCCATCAGAAGACTTGACGACGGAGAGTGAAAAGTAGAAATTCACTGATCTCAAGTGACGGGCGAAAAGAGAATGCGTTAAATCAGATGAAAGCCTCATCTCGACCTTTCTTTTTGTAAATGGGCGGTTTTATCAATACTGTGGATATAAACCATAACATTTTACGGAATTCATTTGTTAACTGATTATAATTCACTAGTTTCCTTGACCTATAAAAATGTGGCAATTACAAAGACTTACTCATTGTCTTTTTCTACTCTTTCACTGATTCTTTAAAGTTTCTGCGTGAATTTCTGCATATCTGTTTATATTTCTATTAATCTTTAAATATAGTTGTATCTAAAATTAACGGGGTTATTTTTTAACAAAGTTAAAATTACTGTTCATTTTAAAGTCCAGCCCAAAGATACATTTCCACTCACGAAAATGCCACTCACAGTCAACTGATACCCAGGTATCTATTTACCGGTAAGTGAACGGGGGGCAACAGGTGTAAGAAATCTGTTCAATGCATCTCCTCCCGCATGGGAATTTAACAAGTATCTCTCTGGAAGTGAGCCAAGCTTTCTGCTACCGATCTAATGGCCACTAGGTTGACGTGTACTTGGCTCTGTGAAGACCTGTTTGCGCGCTCTCTAGAATTGAAGCAAGATGCCCTCCATCGAGCAACTTTACCAACAGCTTAAGGAAGAATTGAGGTTGGCGAATTTGGAAATTCGGCGATTGACCGAGGAGAACAAGAAGATTCGTAGTAGTCCTCCTGTTTTGAGTCCTCAGGTCAAGAAGGGAAACTGGTCAGTGGCTGGACAGCAGGGAAAGAAGTTGACGATCAAGAAGACGAATGGAAAGGTAGAAACGATGAAGAAGAAAGAGACTGCCGTGGAAACTGTTGTGGAAACATCCAATACATTCTCAGTGCTACCCGACGAATGTGAGTTGACTACTGGGAACGACACGACGAAAGACATTAAGGAAGGTAAGAATATTGTTGTTGTTGGGGATAGCCAAGTTAGGTATATGGATAGGGCGTTCTGCTTGAAGGACAGGAGTAGGAGACAGAGAGTTTGCTTTCCTGGGGCTGGGATGGAGGATATTGTTAGCCGTCTGGATGACATCATGAGAGGTAATGGGAGCAATCCTATTATCTGTCTCAGTGCTGGAGGCAACGATGTTGGCAGACGTAGGAGTGAGGACCTGATTAGCAGGTATAGGTCAGCAATAGAAATAATTAGAAGTAAGGGTGGGAACCCTCTCATATGTGGTATTTTGCCAAGGAGGGGAGTTGGAAGTGAATGGTTGTCCAGGGCAATTGGTGTCAATTGCTGGCTGGACAAATACTGTAAGGAAAATGCGGTAACATTCATTGACAACTGGGACCTCTTCTATGGCAGAAATGACATGTATGCTAGGGATGGGGTTCACTTATCTAGGTGTGGGGTGGGAGCACTGGCAACTGCAGTGGAGGGAGCAGTTAGGACTTTAAACTAGGAATAGTTAGTGGTATGGGTTTTGGCAGGAAAACAGTGAAGTCCCAGTGTAGTAATATTACGAGTTCTAGGGGAACTAGTAATAATAAGAACGAGATAGATATTGAAAAGCCAGGGACCTTGGGTGATAAAGACGGTAATAGGTTTAGTAGAAAAATAGAAATGAGCAGGAAGGGTAAAGAGAAAGGAGAGTCTTTCAATGTTTATTATGCTAATTGCCGTAGTGCTAGGAATAAGATGGACGAGTTGAGATTAGTTGCTAGTGTAGGTAACATTGATGTATTTGCCTTAACTGAGACGTGGTTTAATTCAAAAAGTCGGGACGTGCCTGCGGAATGTCATATTCAGGGTTTTAAATTGTTCCAAGAAGATAGAAGTATTGGGAGGGGGGGTGGGGTGGCATTGTACGTCCGAGATCGCTTGAACTGTTGCATAAAAACGGGTATTAAGTCTGAAGTAACACATACAGAGTCTGTTTGGATAGAATTTTCAGAGGGGCATGAAAAACTGATTTTAGGAGTGATATACCGTCCCCCTAACTTAGATAGGGACCAAGGGAAACTACTATGGGAGGAAATTGTTAAGGCCACAAGGCACGATAATGTAGTAATTCTAGGAGACTTTAACTTTAGTCATGTTGATTGGAATTTCTTGACTGGGAATTTAGAATCGTACGACTTCTTAGAAGTATTTCAGGATTGTTTTTTGAAGCAGTTTGTGACAGAACCTACAAGGGGAAATAACCTGCTTGACTTAGTTATGGCAAACAATGAATCCCTTGTTAATAATTTAGAAATTTCAGAGGAACTGGGTGCTAGCGACCACAAATCAATTACATTTAGCATTGAATGGAAGTACGATAGTAGCGATAACTCAGTAACAGTCCCAGATTTTCGCTTAGCAGATTACGATGGGCTTAAAGAACACTTATCATCTGTTGACTGGGGTAACGAAGAGAGCTATCAATATGACAGTTTTCTGAACACTATACATGCTGCTCAAAGAGCGTTTATCCCATATAAAGAAATTAGATCAAATAGAAATGACCCAAAATGGATGAATAATAGGCTCAAATATCTACTAGGGCATAAGAAAGGAATTTATAGGCGTATCAAAAGAGGTGAGGGTCATCTTATGAATCAGTATATTGACATTAAGAGGGACATTAAAAAGGGGATAAGAAAAGCTAAAAGGGACTATGAAATTAAAGTTGCTAGGGATTCTAAAACTAACCCAAAAAGTTTTTTCCAGGTCTATAGAACAAAAGTTAGAGATAAGATAGGTCCCCTTAAAAATAACTATGGGCACCTTACTGACAATGAGAATGAAATGTGCTTGATTTTAAATAATTATTTTCTCTCAGTTTTTACACAGGAAGACACTAACAATATTCCAGTAATTAATTTTTACAGTGGGCTAGAAGAAGATAAATTATGTAACATCACAGTCACTAGTGAGATGGTTGTGAGGCAGATAGACAGACTGAAGCAAAATAAGTCGCCGGGTCCTGATGAGGTTTTTTCAAGGGTTCTTAAGGAATGCAAAATGGAACTCTGTGAACCATTAACTAATATTTTTAATTTATCTCTTCAAACAGGTGTAGTGTCTGATATGTGGAAGATGGCTAATGTAACTCCTATTTTTAAAACAGGGGACAAGTCGTTACCGTCAAATTACCGCCCAATAAGCCTGACCTCAATTGTAGGCAAATTACTAGAGTCAATTATAGCTGAGATTATAAGAAGCCATCTCGATAAGCATAGCTTGATTAATGATACTCAGCATGGATTCACAAGAGGCCGGTCTTGTCTAACTAATTTATTAACTTTCTTCAGTAAAGCTTTTGAGGCTGTTGACCACAATAAAGAATTTGATATTATTTACTTAGATTTTAGTAAGGCTTTTGATAGAGTTCCGCACCATAGACTGTTAAAGAAAGTGGCAGCCCATGGCATTGGGGGAAAAGTGCTCTCGTGGATCGAGTCATGGCTCACTGACAGGAAGCAGAGAGTGTCCATAAATGGGGTTAAATCCGAGTGGGGATCTGTAACAAGTGGCGTTCCACAGGGATCAGTCTTGGGCCCGTTGTTGTTTATAATATATATCAATGATCTTGATGAGGGAATTACTAGTGATATGAGCAAATTCGCCGATGACACAAAGATAGGTAGGATAATTGATTCAAACGTAGATGTTAGGGAACTTCAGGAGGATTTAAACAAACTCTATTCTTGGTCAGAAAAGTGGCAGATGCAGTTCAATGTAGATAAGTGCAAGGTTCTGAAGCTTGGGAGTGCCCATAACCCTAGTACTTATAAATTAAATGATGTAGAACTTAGCCATACAGATTGCGAAAAGGACTTGGGGGTTATGGTGAGCAGCAACCTTAAACCAAGACAGCAATGCCTAAGCGTACGTAATAAGGCAAATAGATTACTGGGATTTATATCAAGAAGTGTAAGCAACAGAAGTCCAGAGGTCATACTGCAGCTTTATACATCATTAGTAAGGCCTCACCTTGATTATGCAGCTCAGTTCTGGTCTCCGTATTACAAAATGGACATAAATTCGTTAGAAAACATTCAGCGTAGGATGACTAAATTAATACATAGCATCAGAAATCTTCCTTATGAAGAAAGATTGAAGACTCTTAAGTTACATTCACTTGTTAGACGAAGAATGAGGGGAGACCTGATCGAAGTGTATAAGTGGAAGATAGGTATTAATAAAGGGGATATTAATAAGGTCTTGAGGATGTCTCTCCAAGAGAGAACCCGCAGTAATGGATTTAAATTAGATAAGTTTAGATTTAGAAAGGACATAGGAAAGTATTGGTTTGGAAATAGGGTAGTTGATGAGTGGAACAGTCTACCTAGTTGGGTTATTGAGGCTAGGACTTTGGGTAGTTTCAAATCTAGGTTGGATAAGTACATGAGTGGGAAGGGTTGGATTTGAGTGGGACTTTCACATCAGAGCTTATTTCTTGGGTAGCATTGAAAATCGGGTTGGGTAAATGTTTTGTTAGTGGGATGAATTGTAAAGGACCTGCCTAGTATGGGCCAGCAGGCCTCCTGCAGTGTTCCTCCTTTCTTATGTTCTTATGTTCTTATGTTAACATTTCTCTAACCTATATTTGAAATGTGCCATAAAAGTTTATTTTATCATGTTCCAGATATTGTCAATCACAGTGAAACAAAACAGTAAGGCTATGGTAGTTCATATATTATTATGTATGGAACACACTGCGTGTGAGTCAATATTTTCTTTATATCATTCCTTCGTTATTAGAGGCGGTTGGTTGTAGCGTTGTCGGGAAAGAAGTCTTCCCATTGTGATTTTAATGACGATGTTTTCCCATTCCGAGATGAATGGGTTATGATGTAAATGGTTTAGAAAAACCGACAACTGGAAGAATGATACACTTGTGCAACAATAAAGATCCCCAAAATGTTGCCCGAGTCTTTCATTCTTCATGAATGGGTTAAGCTTAACAAATTATTTGCGACCGCGTTTTAAACATGAAGGATAGGTTTGCTGCTAGTAGAAACCCTGAAAGATCCATACCACATGTCGATACAAGAAATTGTGAAATTTTATTATATACAAGGAAGGAGCTATAAGAAATGTGGAGTTTGAATATATATATATATATATATATATATATATATATATATATATATATATATATATATATATATATATATATATATATATATATATATATATATATAATTCATAGGATAAAACAATGTATCATAGCATTGGCTAACCTTCTGAATGGGTTTGAAATATCGTCTTCTATTGCTGCAACACAGAGATGGCTGGATTCCCTAGGAGTCATGGAGATGGTTTAGCCATTTAGAAAGAATAAATCTGTAACTTGATATGAGTGAGCGGGTATAGGAATGACGAAAATTGTTGGGTTGATATAGGAGTGAGTCTGGATGTAAGTACGAAGTTACACAGATGAGTCTGGATGTATTTAAGTGGATACACGAGTGAGTCTCGAAGTGGGTAAATGAGTGAGGATGGTTGTGGTTGGCTACACCAACATACCAAGGGGCTCTTTCCTTGTTATGTTGGTGCTGAAACAGTAAAGGGAATTCTAAGCTTTTACGACGAGATTACTGACTCCTCTTCTATCCTGCTCTATCTCCCTTCCTCCATCTCCCTCCACCACCACTACTACTGCTACTACATCTACGACTATTGCTGCTACTACTACTATTGCCGTTACCAAGACTACTACAGCTGCTATTAATAAAATTTCTACTTCAACTACGACGGCTATTTCCGTGCTATTATTATAACAGTTGTTGTTACTGCTACAACAATAAATTGACATTCTACTACTAAAACAATTAATATGGTTTCATTTATCGTTCTACTTGTTCGCGTCCTATTGCCTCTGAGAGGTATAAATTTCAAGTCATTGTGCATATCGCGCTTCATCCCGTGTTTACTTTTTACTTTCATAACTGAATCTTGTTTCCACTTCAGCATTCAGCTTCAATTTTGCATTGTTTGCTTTCTGTCACTTTCTCTTAGGAAAGTCCTTCTCGAGACTTTTCTCAGCCACTGAATCTTTCATTTTCTCATTTACTTTGGATTCTGAAATGGGTGATGCGATACCAAATTCAGAAATCGAAATGATTTTGAAAAATATATCATGCTTACCTCTAAAGAGAAATTATGTTTATTCTATGTATATATATATATATATATATATATATATATATATATATATATATATATATATATATATATATATATATATATATATATAAACATATATAAATACACATATACTCACCGCTGTTCTAAGACAGCATCCTTACATATCAACACAACACAGACATATCACTACAACATGTAGATTCACTGTTACAACACAAACACACACAAGCAATAACATGCAGTCATAAACACAACTCACAGGTATAGCAACGTAACATAGACACGAATACTTCATTGACAAACCAATAACAGACAGGCATACGAACACAAAACTCACATAACCAACAGAACAAACATACAAACATGCTGAGGAAACTCCACCGAGATTGTAATTGTCCTGGAAAGTTCAGAAGCAGTGAACGCTTGTAATGCCATTCGCGAAGAACCAAAAAGAAGGAATTTATTTTGATGTTTTGTTTATTTAAACGACACAATTTCCGAACTGTCTCCTACACCATTTTTCCTATTTTCCTGAGCCTCCAAGAGCAGAGCGCAATCATCACTCAGCACCAGTGGCAGCTCCTAGCTCACAGGGAGATCACGGCTTTACTCATCTCCTTCATTCCTTCTCTCTTTTTTTCCCCTCTCTCTCTCACTACTTTCTTTAATGCATGTATTTTAAGTAATGCAGGATGAGAATGGAACGCGTGTATCAAGAGTTTGCGTTGATGCAGGCAAGTAAACAGCATTTTGATAAGGGAAAAGAGATGTTTGCTGCACTTACGGCTTTAGAAAAGATATACGATAGGGGAGGATTGGAAAGTAAATTAACTGTGTCCGAGTAAAGGAACAGGCAGTAAGCTGTGATAAAAAAAAAAGCTCCAGAAAACATAAGAACCTTTATTTATCGAGAAACAACATTTCCTTCACATTTATTGAACCTTCTCAAGCGATACTAGTGAGCTTGACACCTCAAGTGCCTCTATAAATATTCTTGTGTTTTCTTGAGTCTGTTATCACAGTACGTGGCTGTTGCCACAGTTTCGCAAAGGTGTTTAGGTATTAAAATAAGTAAAAAGCTTTCATTAGATGAATAGGGTTCAGATCAGCATACTCATTACATGCTCCAACTTTCTAATAATGTAGGCTTTATGTTTGAAAGGAGAAGTGCAGGCTTAAAATATTCATAATTATATTAAGAGGGAAGCAATAAACCCGTAAGGTATGGGATGAAGAGAGAATTCGATCAAAGAAGGATAGGTTCAATTCCATGTCTCACTAACTCCTCGCCAACATCAAGGAACCTCAACACAAAATCAGTTTGATATAAAGGGAGAGTTAACACATGTTTTGTGCTAAACATTAAGTGTTTTTGGGAGTCACTAATCAGAAGTTGTCGAATGTGGCGGAGAAGATAAGGGGCATAAATTAATTGATTAGTATACACATAAAATAAAGCGATGAGAGTAGGCTATAGGATAGGAAAACTGAAGTTTAGATTGGAAAGGAGGAAACAAATGCATTACGATATTTGGGAGTGGAAAAATTGTCAGATAAATCTGTGAAAGATGAGGCTACACACACACACACACACACACACACGCGCGCACACACGCACACGCACACGCACACGCACACGCACACGCACACGCACATTCAAAATATTCTGTACATATATAACCGAAAAAAATCACTATAAGCGTATCGTAAAAAAAAAACTTTCTCATTCCAACAATATATTTATTCAAGTTAGCATTTATCACGAAACTGTAAGAAAAATCTAAATCCAGAGAGTATAATAAAATTATTAGCACCATGTAACAATTAACTTAATCCGAAAATAAGTCAGTGTCTTAAGTAACTGAATTTAACAAATAAATTTAGATTTTTCTCTGTACCGTAACAGTAAATTTACTCACATTATTAGTAGTCATAATGGCTAATAACTTATTTTTCACCTCTTTTGTTTTCAAATAATTCCTATTAGAAATCTACTAAACACAAACACTTACATGGAATCATTATAATTAATATTATTAGATTCGCATGAGGCGCTAAGTCAGTTAGGGTCATACGTCTGTGGAATTAGAAATAATTAGTCTAGAGCCGAAGAAACGAGAGAATTTAGCTTCACCTCCTCTGGTCAAGAGTCCTTCCTTGCACACCTTGGTAATAGATACCCACAAATAGGTTTGGAGAGACATGTGAGCCAGCACTAGGACATTTGAAAATCTTTCGGTCCTGGATCCTGATCCCTTAGAAGTGATCAAGGTCCAGGACCGAAACGTTTTCCAATAAAAATGTTCTAGTGCTGGCTCACTTGTCTTTCCAAATAAAGAGTTCTTCACTGGCATCAAGACTCACATACACACACCTTTTAAAGCTTGACGATCGTATAACCAAATCTCTTCAAGAGAACGTTAACGAAACGTTTGATATGGGCCGCGAGTTAGCCTCAATCATACGCGTTGCAGATTGAATTTTCTCGGAGACAACGTTTTGCTCTTTAAACCGAGTAAAAACGTCGTCCCATTAAATGCTTGTTATACGACGTGTGTATTTCTTCACTGTTTTCGTCAGTTGTCTCAGTCCACGTTTACGAAAAAGTCTTAAATGTTGCATTGTAATAATTTCGTTAACCTGATTTGTTTCCCATGCGTAAGTTTTTACATTATTTTGCGATAATGTATCTAATAACGTTTATCTTCGTGTCCCAACCACGAGAATCTTACGACAATTTCAGCTTGGCTACCATGCAATTCAAAGGATGGTAACTCTCACACACAAAAAATAAACTCTGATTAAACGATGTTTCGCCCACAGTTGGGCTTTTGTCAAGTAGGTTAGGTTAGGTAAGGTTCTTCAGGAAACAGGACAAGTGTTTCCTGACTTTGGTTTTAGTCAGATGATGACCCGCAGTTGGATTATTATAATCAAATAAAGCGTTAAACTAACAAGGGTCATGCAACGCTGCGGGGCAGAAAATAGTGCCGGGGTTATAAACAGCTAGGTGATGAAGGGACCAGAGGTGAGGGAAGAAAAGGGCTGGAAGGGACGCTAGGGGTTATGTATCGAAGTTCGTATAGTAAAGCAGTTGCTGATAAAAAGTCAAAAAGTGATCGTAAGTCAAAGGCAGGATCGTCTGCAAGAAGAGAAGAAAAGGTAAGAGTGATAGGGCGGCAGCATTGTTGGAGGTAAATCCTGCGAGCTCGCTGGTAAATCGGACAATCCACAAGAAAGTGAAGAACCGAAATAGAGACCCAACAATCCTCACAGAGAGGAATAGGATGTCGTTCCATGAGATACCAATGGGTAAGGCGAGTATGGCCGATGTGGAGACGGGAGAGCATAGTCTCCCGCGTACGGCAACGGTGGTAAGAAAATGGCCACAAACCTAAAAGTGGTTTAATAGAGTGTAATTTGTTATGGTGCATGTCCGACCACCGTTGTTGCCAACGGCCACAAAGACGGGCAGAGATGACTGTAAAATAATCCCTGAACGGAATAACTCTATAGGAAACCGGAAGATCATGTACGGCTGACAGTTCAGCAGCATCCGCCTGTTCATTGCCCTGCACTTCAACGTGTCCAGGGACCCAACAGAAAACGACTTCTTTGTTTTTGCTAGCCACACGGCGCACCATAGTTGAATACGAAGGACCAATGGATGAGGGGAATCAAATTGTTTAATGGTATGTAAAGCGCTGAGGGAATCTGAAATGATCACAAACGTTGAAGGAGACGTATATGTAATATGGAGAAGCGCTATGAGGATGGCATACAACTCGGCGGTAAAAATACTAGCCGAGTCTAACAAATGACCTCGGACGATATCGTCAGGTATCACCGCCGCGAACCAACACCGTCAGAAGATTTAGAACCATCTGTATAAACAGCGACGTCATGAGCATGTGACGGGGATTGATCAAGAAAAAGAGAGCGAGAAGCAGCCGTAGGTAGGAGAGCTTTGTCGAACAGTAGTGGGGGAGAACAGACACGAACTTTCGGAACCTTCCAAGGGGAAAGGGAAGAGGCAAACGCTAAATGAAGATACAAGGGAGGCAACTGGAGAGAAGACCGGAGTGAGTGAAGACGGAGAGAAAACCTTTGAGACCAGCCTATATGTAGAAGAAACACGAAGGTCATGAGAGCGGAGACAGTAACGAAGACAATAAGCATCACGACGACCAGCTAAGGAAGGAGCATTAAACCTCAGCAGAGGCTTTCAACATGGGATGAACGAAAGGCACCAAGGCATAAACGTAGACCCTGATGATGAAGGGGATCTACAAAACTTACAAAGAGTTGTAGGAGAAGCTGCAGAATAGACTTGTAGCCATAATCCAGCTTGGACAAGACTAGGGTGGAATGCAAACGGAGGAGAGTCTGGCGATCTTCTCCCCCTGAACGATGCGCAAGAATTTTAAGATTCAGCTGACCATGGTAAGCTGCTTTCAAAGAGGAAATGTGAGGTTTCCATGTCAACCAGCGATCGAACAGGAGGCCAAGAAACTTGACCGTATCACATTCTGGAATACATGAGCCGTGGACATACAATGGAATATCTGGGATAAGAGGACATCTAGTGAAGGCAATGAAATGGGTTTCCGTACTAGAAAATTTAAATCCATAAGAAGTGGCCCAATGGGAAACTCAGTCAATCGCATCCTGAAGGGAGGCTGCTCCTAGGCTACAGTCAACGCCTGCGTAAGCTATAGCGAAGTCATCTACATAAAATGACGACCAAATATGCGATAGAAGAACTGAAAGTGGGCCATTTATAGCCAAGAGAAAAAGGGTAGTGCTAAGGACACAACCTTGTGGGACTCCCTCAGCCTGAACCAAGTCTGGAAAAAGGAGGTGCCAACATGGACACGAAAATATCTTTCAGATAAGAAAGCAGCAAGGAAGGTCAGTAGATTACCGCGGAGGCATAAGGAGTGGCCCTGGTCTAAGATGTTATACCTCCGAGTGGTGTCATATGCCTTCTCGAGATCAAAAAAGACTTCAAGGACGGACTTAGATCCATACGTATCCAAGTGGAGCAAGGGGTCCAAAGTAGAGCGACCACCCGCCGTTGTAGATTCTGGTCATCTGACCGAGGCGTTCCGCTGGCTTACTGGTCCTCCTCCCCTTTAAAAATTATGGTCATAGTTATAACCATTCAGTTTGTAAACTACTTGTCAAAGCCCCGGAGCGGGCTGGAACGTCGCTAAATAAAAGGCTTACTCTGTTTAGGTGACTTTGATTCATCATTTGTCGGCTTCGGCAATCTACTGCCTCCGATTACAAAGGTGCAACGAAGGGAAACAATACCCAGTTAGCAAGCTGCCATATATCCAGTGTAAACAACAATCGTTTCAGTATTCCACATTTTCACTGTTAGTGTGATTGTACAACAACAGAAATAGAAGATATTGTTATACCGTTGACTTTTATTACATTTATATACCATCCACGACCATGCTGGCAAAGAACGAAAACATATGAAAGTATTTTTTTCTCGTGACTGAACACTGAAAATATTACATAAATGATTAGTCTTATCTTTTAGGGTGATAAAACACGGTGAGAATATCGGTATTTATATCGTTAAGTATACCAGCTCATTTTAGCTTTCTTTCTCATTATAATTTATGTCAATTTTACTGTTATTAATATTATTATTATTATAGTATAATGACATTTTCTCTATTGTAGGTATTACTGTTTTTATTATTATGAAAGCAAATATTTATTAATTTCAATTAATTTTAATACTTCTAAAAGAGGAGAATCAATATATTTCGTAAAATTGATACAGGAGGCAGACTATGAAAAGATTTGCTGCAGGGTCCTCGTGTACGTCTCCTCAGTACCGGAACCATCACTACTATCACAAAGACAGTACCTTCTGCCATGCCAGGAATCTCATTGTGCGTTACCCATTCTTAACAACATCGCATAGAAACCCTACCCTAGACACCCATGCTCTACTGTACAAGATTTGTAGGCTTACTAGTTCCTCTGTGTATATGTATTTACTCACGTATTGGGCTGTACTTACAGCTCCTCCCTTCACACTGTTTTTTTTTTTCCAAGTTTCCTATCCTAAATTTGTTTCAACGTCACACGACCTCCTCTGAATATTAAAGGGTTCACTTACGATTAAAAAAAATGGTGTGACTGTTTACTTTCATCGTTATCAGTACTCTTTATTAAGAGATGGCATTTTCGAACAGTATTTTCTCCGGTACGATCCACTGACTCGAAGTATCATTTACAGTATTATAAATTACTATTGTTACAACAAACTGGCGCGTCCAGTGATACGAAAGGAACTGCAATGGATCAGAGAATATCTGACGGGGAGGCAACAGCGAGTCGTGGTACGTGACGAGGGGTCAGAGTGCGCGCCTGTGGCGTGCTGGGTTCCACAGGGGTCAGTCCTACGACCTGTGCTGTTTATGGTATATGTGAATGACATAACGGAAGGGATAGACTCAGAAGTGTCCCTGTTTGCAGTTGATGTGAAGTTAATGAGAAGAATTACATCGGTCACGGATCAGGCAGGACTACAAAGAGAACTGGACAGGCTACAAGCCTGGTCCAGCATCTGTCTTCGCCAAATGCAAAGTCATGAAGATCGGGGAAGAGCAAAGAAGACCGCAGACAGAGTATAGTCTGGGTGGCCAAAGACTGCAAACCTCACCCAAGGAAAAAGATCTTTGGGTGAGTATAATACCGAGCACATCTCCTGAGGCGCACATCAATCAGATAACTGCTGCAGCATACAGGCGTCTGGCAAACCTAAGAATAGCGTTCCTACACGTCACTAAGAAATCGTTCAAGACTCTGTACACCATATACGTCAGGCCCTTGGAGTATGCAGCATCAGTCTGGAATCCACACCTGGTCAAGCACGTCAAGAAATTAGAGAAAGTGTAAAGGTTTGCAATAACACTAGTCCAAGAGCTAAGAGGATTAGCCTATGAAGAAAGGTTATGGGAAATTCGTCTGACGACACTGGAGGACTGACCTTACGTGACCTACTCAATAACTGATTAACATGGGACTTAGTTGTTTGCTGACTCGCACAGTGAGAAATACAGTGTGTTCTACTTTTTAATATAACATGATAAGAGAACTAGAAGCGTGAGATGAGTACCAATTACCTGCACTTTCCCCTCATCCTCCCCCTCCCCCATTAACTCCTACTTAAATTTGTTTCATAAAAATAAAACAAATTTTAGCTGAAAGCTAAAAAGCCTTAAGTCACATTGAACGGTTTATTTTCCCTGTGTGTAATTACATAACCAATCTAGATATATTGGCTAATAGAATTGGGTATGCAAGATCTCCGTATTCTTGTCCTTGTGTTGGGGCTGCAAATCGCCATGACTTAAAATTAACTCTGAAATGATTCTTTTTAGTGATAGAAGTCTTGTGTTGCCTCGTATGTTTATGGTGAGATTATTCAAGAAGAGAAGACATCTGTCCTTTTTCCATATAACTTTAAACAATATAGTATCTAGTTAGAATTTTGGTGAGCGAATGAGTAAAGAATGGACATCAGACTTAGTCATTCACTCACTCCCTTTCTCCCTAATTCCCCCTCCCTCCATATCTCCTTCCAATACTCTGTCTTCCTCGCTCTCTCTCTCTCTCTCTCTCTCTCTCTCTCTCTCTCTCTCTCTATGCACAAACACACACACACACACAGGAGCTGAGTCTCGACCCCTGCAACCACAATTAGGTGAGTACACACACACACACATACACACACACACACACACACACACACACATGCATACACACACTGTTTACATAAGACATTAAAAAATGAATTTGAGTTATTGCATCTCTTAAAGACATAACAGTCGAACAAAAAAAATATATTTAAAGAAAGACAAAATTACAGAGAAACTAAATTGACAGAAAAAGGGGAAAAAAACCGTAATTGGATTTGCCTTCGCACTTAAGCCTGAAATGGACTCATCAAAGATAATAATGAAGCTAATTGCAGGCAGAATGTGTTCTGAATGCTCACATAAGTACAGGATGGGGAAGACTAAAATAAAAAAAAAATAGATATTTCAACCTTTAATAATAAGACGGTATAGAGGTATTTATTTAAACTAAATACAGTAGAAAATCTTAGTGACCTCTTTAATACTGTATATATATATATATATATATATATATATATATATATATCTATATATATATATATATATATATATATATATATATATATATAAAATGTCGTGCCGAATAGGCAGAACTTGCGATCTTGGGTTAAATAGCAAAGCTCATCTTGCCATATAGGACAAGTGAAAATTTGTGTATGCAATAATTTCGCCAAAATCATTCTGAACCTAACGAAAAAAATATATTTGATTGTGTTTGTTTAGTACTAAATTATTGTAAACGTATTTAAAATATATTTACTTGGGTTAGGCTAAAATAAATTGCTCTTGTTATAATAAGGTTAGGTAAGTTTTCCAAGACTTTTTTGGTGCAAAATTAAAAATTTTTACATTAACATTAATGAAAAAAATATATCTTTAAACGTATAAGAGAAAATTTCAGAAAGGACTTAATTTTAAATGAATTCTTGCAAATTGACCAGTTTTACAAATTCGGCACGACATATATATATATATATATATATATATATATATATATATATATATATATATATATATATATATATATATAATCGTGTACTTTGATTAGTTCAACCTTTATCTTTTAATTTGTAAAATAGCAACAACACAGAACTACAAGATTAGACAATAAAATACCATCCTTGACAATTAGTATTAGAAACTAACCATACCCCCGGCCGGGATTGAACCCGCGGTCATAGAGTCTCAAAACTCCAGCCCGTCGCGTTAGCCACTAGACCAGCTAGACGGCAGTGAAGGGACTTAAGCTAGAGTTCGTCACGGCCACGCTAGCTGGAGATTCATCTGTAAAAACTTGCATTTGTGGTTACAGAGGTGCCTGTGCTAACTTTCCTATGGTGTAGAAATATACCTAGTTGGATGAATCTTATTGTGGCTAGCTGGTCTAGTGGCTAACGCGACGGGCTGGAGTTTTGAGACTCTATGACCGCGGGTTCAATCCCGGCCGGGGGTATGGTTTGTTTGCAATCGTGTCATTACGATTTCTTGAGTCAGTATTAGAAACTATCTGGAAATGGCACTCTGGTGCACGTGATATTTTAGAACGTAACTTGACTACTTTTGTGATGTGTCACAAGAGAGAAGAAAAATAGTGCTATAGGAAACACACACAGACGTAAATTATTTTAAATGTGCTTGATGTAAAAAAAATCTCATGCAAAATAAGTCATTCGAAGAGACTATAAAGAAATATGAGAAGACTGAATAAATTTAGCAATATAATGAGACAGGAATGAGGGAATTCGAGGACATAAATTCTACATAACGAATTTAGAAGAAAGTTAAAACATGAGCCATGAAGACTAGTGTGTAAAAAAAAAAAATCAGACAGAGAGGGATTTAGAAGTTATTGACTAGCTGAATATTGTCTCTAGAAACTCATATAAGTGAAATAGAAACTCATACAGTTCTCTGGAAAAAAAAATATTAATAACATACGTTAGGCCAAAATTTAAATAAGCAGTTTTAATGTTGTATCCTCACCTTAACACTAAATACATATGTTGGCAAGACAGACAGTTTAAGACAGAGCTACAAAATAGCTCACAGAGGTGTCAGTGTTTATAAACACCAACGATATCCTCGTAGACTCAATACAGAAGTACATATAGAGGTAAAACAATTTCTTAGTATCTTCATCTGGGAGAACAACAGATCATATTCGTATTTAGAAGAAACAAGAGGTGCCGAAACGAACCTAGAAAGTTTCTGAAGACACACTTGTGCAACATTTGGGAATCTTGACTGAGGAAACGTTTCGTCATCCAGTGGCATCTTCAGTTCAATACAGAGAAGAAAAGTCTAAGCTGAGGAGAATGAGATTATCAGTCCCTTAGCCTGGAGTCGATGTGTTCAGTCCATCAATCTTGAGAACAGTACAAGATATGCTCGAAGTGACTTATATACTGCAGTTAGGCGAGTTGAAGACGGAATCACCATTGAATGGAAATATAAACACAAATGCAGTATAATTTGTGTTTATATTTCCATTGTGTCGGTATTTTATACCATTTATTACCAATCACCATTGAACAAATCCACTGGTTGAAGTAGGTCATGCCTGTAGGTTAGGAAAGTGAAGAATTCTCTGTATCAAGATCCCATGATACTGCTGTGCCTGACAGATGTAATATAAATGGTTTAGAAAGTTTAGAAAGTTTTTAACTTGAAGAGTGACGCATACTTTTGAAAAACTAAAAAAAAAGAAAAAAATACTGGATATACTAACACCAGGAAAACGGTGTTGCCATTATAGTTGCAGTTAGCTAGTAGGCAATAACAAATAGTTGCAGTTAGCTAGTAAGCAATAGCAAATACTTGCAGTTAGCTAATAGGCAATAACAAATAGTTGCAGTTAGCTAATAGGCAAATTCCTGCGATAAATCCGCAGGAATTTAGCGCTCTGCAGAAAGCGGGTGACAGTAGTGACAGAGACTCGACCCAGCACTAAGAGAGGAAATACTCACCTACTCACAAGACAAACAGCAAAAATAAATCTACCCTCACGCATTCATCAAAGTAAAATATATATTTTTTTCTTCCCTGATATCTAGCACAGAATAGCAACAGGTAAGAAAAAATAGTGTTGCTTGTGGCGGCGCGTGGAGGCGACCGTAAGGAAACCCTGGGTTGGCCCGGTGACAGGGAACCTTCTTTGAGCACAGTGTAGCCAAGCCGCCCTCATTACGGCCCAGGTAAAAAAGGATGAAAGAGATATTGAAGAGAAAAAGAGTAGTGAAAGCCAATACCCCGAGGTAAGACCGGATAAACCATTTCATTATTATTATTATTATTATTATTATTGTTATTATTATTAGTGTTATTTATTTTAGTAATTATTTAGTAATTATTTAATTTTTAGTAATTATTTAATTTAGTAATTATTATTTTAATAATTTCAATAATACTATCTGTAGCTCTGCTACTACGAGAGAGAGCTAGAGTGAGGAAGCCAGTCCCTAATTTTCCTAATTCTTTAAAAATCATGAAATCTGGATGTTAAATTCTTACAGCGATACCATAACTGATATAGAACCAGACCCCTGGCTGTTCTGCAGAGGATACTTGATAAATACATAAAGCCAGGTCCTAATCTGCTAGCCTTTGTTCCACACGCTGGACCGCGTACTGCCAGCGGTAACGAGTCGGGTTGAACACACCTTAATCTACCAGATCTAATCAGTGACCGGGACGTGGGATCGTTAGTCCCTGAAAGCATCCTTCAAATACCCTACAATTAACTGCAAACTGATAATCATACAAAAAAAGTATGAAAACGATATTTCCATGATTAAAAATCTATATATAACGTCTTGAGAGTGAAACTAGACCTCGTGAATTATTTCATCCTTAGGGTCGATGACTTGAAAACTTAATTTTTAACTTCAGCCATTAATAATAATAGTGATGCAAAAGGTTGGGACAGAAATGAGAATACACGTTACAAGGTGACCTAAGCTATGCCAGCTTTGTAGCGTAGAGACGGACGAGATGATGGATGGTTTAGTAGGTTTAAAGCTTATTACTACACAAGGGTCATAAGATTGTAGATTACGTGCTACGCCACCAATCAAGGATGCTTTATTACTTAATATAGGGATTAGATAAGCTCACCAGATGTATACTGAGAGATCTATGCTTTCACAAATAATCCATGCTTTGAAGAGCTTTATAGCCACGCTTGTTATTCTATTCTGCTCCATCGTCTCTAACGCCAAAGCCACTTCAACCCAACCTCAGTTCTCTGAATTATTCTCTTTAAAACACAAAATCGTCTTCTAATTTCTACGCTCCGAACTTGCTGCATATTATTCACACGACACATTGCTCTCTAGCGTGTCATCTCCACAGTCTTCAGTCTTCTCTTTGGTGCAATGTTTGAAGCCCATGCTTTACACCCACATAAAAGTGTTTCATGCTTTTTTTTTTACTTCACAAATTTTTCTATCCGTAGATGCCTCAATACCACGTACTTTAGACCTTCGTGTATTGTATGGTTCACCTCATCTTTCAGAGACCGATCAGTACGCATGTCCACTCCCAAATAGCGGAATACATTCTCTTCCTTTTTGATCCCTCCCATTAGTCTGATATCCAATCTTTCATTGCTATGACTTTTTTTTGTAGCTCTGAAGCTCATCCACGAACCAGCAGAGTACTATCAAGAAGAACCTTGATAAAGCTCTTCAAAGAAAAACTTATCACAAGAGAAGATTGCTCTGCACTTGCGACTTTTCCGCTGTTTGTTACATTATGATTTTTGCATCTAAAACTAATGGAGTTCTCCTCGATTCGTGTGTTCCTATGTATAGGAACATATAGTTTTCAAATCGGTGTACTGAGCGCTCATCCACGAATCCACGTTGTTTCTCATACATCAAACACACGCTCTGTGTACCATGGCATTGCCTACGAGAATCGAGGAACCTGTTGGATAATCGAAGGACTAAAACGAGAGGCTACAGACGAAAACTTAAAACCGTAAGTGATCAGTAATGATGTATATTGCATGTTGTGTGTGTACTCACCTATTTATGGTTGCAGGGGTCGATTCATAGCTCCTGGCCCCGCCTCTTCACTGATCGCTACTGGGTCCTCTCTCTCCCTGCTCCATGAGCTTTATCATACCTCGTCTTAAGGCTACGTATGGTTCCTGCCTCCACTACGTCACTTGCCAGACTATTCCACTTCTGACAACTCTATTACTAAAGAAGTACTTCCTAATATCTCTGACTCATCATAGTCCTTAACTTCCAATTGTGATCGGTGGTTTCTGTGTCCCATTTATGGAGCATCCTGTCTCTGTCCACCTTGTCAATTCCTCGCAGTATTTTGTATGTAGTTATTATGTTTCCCCTAATCCTCCTGTCCTCCACTGTGGTCAGGCCGATTTCCCACAACCTTTCTTCGTAGGGCATTTCCCATAGCCTTGGAACTAGTCTTGTCGCCAACCTTTTCACTTTCTCTAATTTCTTGACGTGCTTGACCAGGTGTGGGTTCCAAACTGGTGCTGCATACTCCAGTATGAGCCTGACGTACACGGTATACAGAGTCTTGAACGATTCCTTACCGAGGTATCGGAATGCTATTCTCAGGCTTGCCAGGCGTCAATATCTTGCACCAGTTATAATATATATATATATATATATATATATATATATATATATATATATATATATATATATATATATATATATGCAGGACAAGCCACGGGGGTGGGTGGAAATCTTTAGCTCAAGTACTTTCACACCTCTCAGTGCGTCATCAGGAGCTGTGCAATATTTCAAGGGAACAACCAAAGCAGGGAGAGAGGTCTCAGAGTACCGTAGGTGCCACCGGCCACAGTTACCTTTAGACTGGGTTAGTGGTCGGTGCCAACCCCACCCTATCATCATCCCCCCACTACCCATATGGGGTAGGAGGGTTTCTGAGATGTCAAGTATGAAATTTTAAGATATAAAAAAGCTAGCTCTAAGCTTTTTCTAATCGTTTATAACAGGTCATGAGCTTCGAAAAAATAAGTTTCTCGTTAGATACTGTGGACATGGATTGCTGTTATACTGTGTGACCTTTTCAAATAATGAAAGAAAGGAATACAATGTGCTCTTTGTCCGTTTAAATGTCTTGCTCTGAGGTACTCGAATGTTCTACCGATGTACTCAGAAGTATCTCTTCCTAAATATTGTCTACTATTTTTCTCAGTGTCGATTAATATGCCATACATGGGGAACTTATGCCTATCCTCTCTCCCTGCTTTGCTGCGAGTGTTTGCATCATATATATATATAAATAAATATAAATAAATATATATATATATATATATATATATATATATCTATATTCATATATATGTGCGCGCGCGCACACACACACACACACACACACACACACACACACACACACACACACACACACAGAGTCCCTGCTAGAGGACCTGCAAAGGTCTTCAAAGCTCAACCTATATTCTAGTATACATGGTACATCTGACAGATTTGCTTATTTTAATGCACCATCATAGGCAAAACTAGGCATTACGGAATAAATATGTTGTTCTTAAATATTCCATAATGCCTAGTCTTGCCTAAGATTGTGCATTAAAATAAGCAAATCTGTCAGATGTACCACGTATAGCATACTTTTAAGACCAAATTTTTAACCAAAAGGTAGAGTAAGACGTTGAAGAAGTTGAAATTCTTATTTATTTAGGGTCTACTGTATTACATTCCTATTTATCTAGCACATCAAGGGCAAAACCACTCATTAATTTGATAATATTCACTAGTTTAACTTTTGCTGGTTAGGCACCAGGGAGCCCTTGGTCAGGCAATGTTTACAAGTATTTTTAACCCTCTCTCCTTTGGTTTAAGTTGTTTTATGTTAGTATCACTCAGATTAGGGTAAAGCTAATTATCCGAAATATACATGACATAGAGTAGATAAGAAAAGCATAAATTCTTTGTGGTGAAAATACTCTCTTTCTTCAGTTTCCTTGCAGTGCAACAGCAGGTTCAATGCAGAGATGCCAGATTGACCATTGTTCCCATCCTCAAGATACCAATTTATTTTTTTTAGTTAATATTAAAAATAATGTGGTTGTATAGGGTAATTTTTAAATGTTGTTGTATAGGGTAATTTTTAAGTTTATTATAATTATGGTGTGGGGAAAGGTTAAATAAACGACAGCTCTGCTGGGTGCTTCATTCTTGAAGGATCTGGTGATCCTGTGGGTTAGAGCGTCATGTGATTTTTGCTCACCATGAGGCGGATGAAAACGACATGGGTTCGAGTCCTTGGCTAGTCGCAGTGTTGTTATTAACACACACACACACACACACACACATACACACACACGCACACACACACACACACACACACACACATACACACACACACACACACACACACACACACGCACACACACATAATATATATATATATATATATATATATATATATATATATATATATATATATATATATATATATATATATATATATATATATATATATATATATATAAGGAAGAATATGGAATATGGAAGATGGAAGAAGTGAATGTTTCCAGATATTTGGGAGATGACGTGTCAGCGGATGGATTTATGAAGGATTTAATCATAGAACTGATGAGGGAAAAAAGATGAGTGGTGTGTTGAGGTATATGTGGAGGCAAAAAATGTTATCTATGGAGGCAAAGAAGGGAATGATGAAAGTATAGTAGTACCAACACTCTTATATGGATGTGAAGCTTGGGTTGTAAATGCTGCAGCGAGGAGACGGTTGGAGGCAGTGGAGATGTCCTCTCTAAGAGCAATGTGTGGTGTAAATATTATGCAGAAAATTCGGAGTATGGAAATTAGGAGAAGGTGTGGAGTTAATAAAAGTATTAGTCAGAGGGCTGAAGAGGGGTTGTTGAGGTGGTTTAGTCATTTAGAGAGAATGGATAAAAGAAGAATGACATGGAGGGCGTATAAATCTGTAGGGGAAGGAATGCGTGGTAGGGGTCGTCCTCGGAAAGGTTGGAGGGGGTAAAGGAGGTTTTGTGGGAGAGAAGCTTGGACTTCCAGCAAGCATCCGTGAGCGTGTTAAATAGGAGTGAATGGAGACGAATGGCTTTTGGGACCTTGCGAGCTGTTGGAGTGTGAGCAGTGTAATATTTAGTGAAGGGATTCTGGAAAACCGGTTATTTTTATATACCCGGACTTGAGTTCTGGAAATGGGAAGTACAGTGCCTGCACTTTAAAGGAGGGGTTTGAGATATTGGCAGTTTGGAGGGATATGTTGTGCATCTTCATACGTAAATACTTCTAAACTGTTGTGTTCTGAGCACCTCTGCAAAAACAGTGATTATGTGTGAGGTGATGATGAAAGTATTTTCTTTTTTGGGATTTTCTTTCTTTTTGGGTCACCCTGAGACGGCCGACTTGCTTTATACATTATATATATATATATATATATATATATATATATATATATATATATATATATATATATATATATATATATATATATGTATATAATGTCGTGCCGAATATGTAAAACTAGTCAATTAGCAAGAACTCATTTAAAATTAAGTCCTTTCTAAAATTTTCTCTTATACGTTTAAAGATATGTTTTTTCATTAATGTTAATGTAAAAAATTTTAATTTTGCAACAAATGGATCTTAGAAAACTTACCTAACATTATTATAACAAGAACAATTTATTTTAGCCTAACCCAACTAAATATATTTTAGATTTGTTTACAATAATTTAAAACTAAACAAACACAGTGAAATATATTTTTTTCGTTAGGTTCAGAATGATTTTGGCGAAATTATTGCATACACAAATTTTCACATGTCCTATATGGCAAGATGAACGTTGCTATTTAAGCCAAGATTGCAAATTCTGCCTATTCGGCACGACATTATATATATATATATATATATATATATATATATATATATATATATATATATATATATATATATATATATATATATATATATAATTTGTGAATTGCAATAATATCCCTCCCCATACTGATATTTTAAAGACAGACATATATTTCTTTACAAAATAGTTATATAGTCTAAGAATATGCAAAGTCAATTGCTCTATAGCTGATAAAGGAATTTCAAAATAAATGTTTTGCTACGTAAGGCGCATTTAAAAGCAAACTCCCTGAGAAATGAATATTAGCTCCTGGCAACAGCAACGATTTTTCTTCACAGATAATATCATTAAACTAACTTTTAATTAGAAGTAAGTTTGTCGATGAGTTTTTCTCCTACTTCCCTCCCCATCTCTCTCTCTCTCTCTCTCTCTCTCTCTCTCTCTCTCTCTCTCTCTCTCTCGCTCTCTCGCTCTCTCTCTCTCTCTCTCTCTCTCCCTCTCTCTCTCTTTCTCTCTCATATTCCACCCTAGTTCTTCGTTCCTCTAGTGACCTAAGATCTAGCTTCCGCATTCTTTCCACATAGTTCATTCAATTCAACTCAGGTACCGGTCTTCAAGTACTTATTTATACTTTCTCAAGTTTCACATTGTTTTTTGTACTAGATATGGGTTCCACACTGGCGCTGCATACTCATGAACTGGTAGCATGTTTGAATATAAGGAGAGAGAGAGAGAGAGAGAGAGAGAGAGAGAGACAGACAGACACACAGACAGAGGATGAGAGAGAATGAGTGTAAACAGCAATCTCAGTCAGTTAAAACGCACTTAAACTTCAGTTTTAGTTGTTTGGTATTATGTGGGCTGCCACACGTCTAGTCTACCATCTTACTGTCAAGGCGAAGGGTGACACTGCCAGCGATAAAAAAAAAAGTCCCGAGTCTTGACACACCCAGGGACGATTATTATAATAGTCACCGGGGTGTTAAACCCGTAGGGGTCATCCAGCGCATGGGGAGAGGGAGGGGGAAATGGAAAAGCAATCAGTTTCGATCGAATGAAATAAAAGATAGGCTCAAATCCTTGAAGAAAACCTCCACAGTCACCTGCCCTGCCAGGGCAAATCTAAATTTAAACATGTGTCAATGTCATTGCAGTTACTGTCTTCTCAGTGTGTTCCACCTGGCCAAGCTTGGTGAGTGACGGCCGAGAGAGCGCTGGTACACGACAAGATGAGAGGCGCGAAGAGTTTCACTCTGGTGAAACTAGTCTTAAAGAACGCAACTGGCAGAATTTGTCTTAAGGAACGCAACTTCCTTACGGATAATTATTCCTTTTCTGACTTATGTTTGCAACAGATTTTCACAACAGGAGGTGTCAGAGAAATCGCTCAAATTTATCATATTAAATGTTATGGCTCACAGATGGCTCCAACATCAGCCTCTACCTTTGATGTTTATTAGTTCTTAATGCCCTCCTCCATTAGCCACCGTCCTACCCCTCTCCTCTCTTTTCATCCCTGTCTCTCCTTCCCTAACTTTATACCTCTTTCCTGCCTTCTTTTGCTTCCTCCTCTCTTCCCTTCTTCCCCCGTCTCTTTCTAAGATCAATTATTTCCGTCATAAATGGATAAAAACAAGGCCTACAGGGTAAAACCCCCACCTGTGAACCACGTTTCACCCGCGTAACTGGGTTGTCACAGTCGTACGTTTTTATAGTTTCAAATATCTCGATTCCAAGTGTGTGTGTGTGTGTGTGTGTGTGTGTGTGTGTGTGTGTGTGTGTGTGTGTGTGTGTGTGTGTGTTAGTGTGTGTGTTAGTGTGTGTGTGTGTGTGTGTGTGTGTGTGTGTGTGTGTGTGTGTGTGTGTGTGTGTGTGTGTGTGTGTATGTGTGAGTGAGTGCGCGCGCGCAGAACAACCACTGTGAAAAAATAGTGAAATTCCAAGAATTATCGTGACTTCTCACATTAACTAGTTCCTTGATAGTGTAAGACATCACGAATGCGCTTGGAATTTCTCTATTTTTTCACGGTGGTTGTGCTGCATATTGTGATGTCACCTGTCTACTGTGATCTTGTTGTGTGAGTGTGAGTGTGTGTGTGTATATATATATATATATATATATATATATATATATATATATATATATATATATATATATATATATATATTCATATATTCATGCCCATGTGTGTGGGGGTGTCACAGGTGCGTGGGCGCGCGGGAGCGCGTGTTTGCACATCAACAACTGGCCTCGTTGTCACACCTGAAGGCGCTTCTCCCACAAGTTGAAGTTTGTGGGTATAAAGAGTAATTGTACATTCCTTGCTTGCGCTTTGATTTTCCAGTGTGGTACCGCAGTCAGTACGAACCCTCAGAAGATATAAACACAAAAGCGTATGAAGACAAACGAATTGTGAAACCTTTACGTTAAAATTCTTCTACTTGAAGTTTCGATTCAGGTACTTACCCATTTCTACTTGTGATTGCAAGGGTCGAGTCACAGCTCCTGACTCCGTTTCCTCCCTGCTCAAATAGCTTTATCGTACCTCTTATTAAAGCTACACCTGACAACTCTAAAGCTGAAGAAATACTTAATAACGTCCCTGTAACTCATCTAAGTTTTCAGCTTCCAGTTGTGACACCTTGTTGCTGTGTCCTATCTCTGAATCATTCTGTCCTTATCCACCTTGTCAATTCCTCTCAGTATTTTACACGTCGTTATCATGCCCCTTCCCTATTCTTCCTGTCCTCCAGTGCCGTCAGGTGCTACAGGTGCTGTGTAAACAACAGGGTCTTACGACTGTCAGTTCCTCTGAATAAAAAATAAAATAATTTACATCAGTTCTCTATCGACAGTAATGCTTACAGCTTCTTTTCAAGTACACTTGTTGCATTTATTCATGCAGTTAAATCTTACATCTCTACGAAACTACTCGGATTCCAAAATACGAAAACCAAACTAAAATTGTTTATTTAAATTTTGTAAACTTATCCAAAATAAATTTAATTGGATTCGAATAAATTAAATTGCGCATTGTGTATTGTTCCAGTCACGGTATTGTGCCTTTTTGTTATTTATAAATTGCGCTTGTTATAATAAGGTCAGGTAAGTTTTTTAAGGTTCTTTTTTGTACAAAATTATTAATTTTTTACATTAACATATATGAAATTTTTTTTATCTTTAAACGTATAAGACAAAGCTTTAGAAAGGACTTAATTTTAAATGAGTTCTTGCTAATTGATCAATTTTACCTATTCGGTACGACATATATACATATGCAGAACAATCACAGTGGAAAAAATAGTGAAATTCCAAGTGCTATCGTGACTTTCACACATTATCAAGGAACTCGCCTTATCATCTCGCATTATCATCTCACATTTTCAAGGAACTATACAGTTCCTTGATAATGCAAGATGCTCCGACAGGGCATGGAATTTCACTATTTTTTCGCTGTGGTTGTTCTGCATACTGACGTACTGACGTATCATCTGTGTACTGTGATCTTATTGCATATATATATATATATATATATATATATATATATATATATATATATATATATATATATATATATATATATATATATATATATATATATAATCTTCTTTCAAAAAAAAGAAAACAAAAGTTTCTCCTTTAAACATGAGTAATATATGCAAGAGAAATGGTTACTAGCTCCCAGCATTTTAATCGTCTTTTGCGACACGTATGGCACTTCCCCATGGAGATAAGAGGAAATAAACAAGAACAAGAACTAGCAAGAATATAGAAGAAAACCCAGATATGTGTGTATATATACATATGCTTGTACATGCATGTGTAGTGTGATCTAAGTGTAAATAGAAGTAGCAAGACGTACCTGAAATTTTACATGTATATGGGACAGAAAGAAGATAGCAGCAATCCTACCATCGTGTAAAACAAATACAGACTTTTGTTTTACACTCACTTGACAGGACGGTAGTACCTTCCTGGGCAGTTGCTGTCTACCACCCTACTACCTAAATATGTATATGTATATCTACATATACTCTGCTTTGCAATTTCCTTACTGGCGAAATTATTTGCAAACATTATCTCTAGGTCCACAGCAGGATTCGAACCTATGCACTCTGCATCAAAGTACTTAGTACTTACGCCACTCAACCCGATCCCAGACATTCAGTGCAAGGACTGGTAGAGGTTTGAAAATCCGTCCGCTAATCCTGAGAGATAATCACAACTTTCAAGATACTCAGAGACATCTATTCCGCTTTTTAACGAAACGGAGAGAAAGCAAGCTTGTGGTTGTATTTGCTCTGAAGAAGCTACACAAGCAACTCGCAGCAATCAAAATCTCCTGGAACGTTCGGAAAAAAGTTTGTGATCGCCGTAACTCCTAAGGGTTTGAAGACAGCTAACTTTAGAAAACCTGCCGACGCTGCCAAGCTTGCAGTCTTGAGTGTGTTATATACTTGGTGGCGAGAGTCTTCAAGACGCCTTCGAAGATGATTTTACTCAAGTTCAACATACCTATATTAATTCTACTACCTACAATGCTATTGTAAACACTGGTAACAAAAGAAATAAATTATATGTTCTTATTAATATAGTAAATACATATGAACAATACCACTATTAACGATAATAATTTTTTATCGTTCTTATATTTATGAAAAAAAAAAAACTTTTTCTCAGTTATCCGATCGAGGAAGGTAAGCACTGACCTAATCACAGAACAATTCGGAAGAATTTTGTTGGGAAACAATTTAAAATGCAATTATCTCTTGTTGTTTCCATCCTTACTCTTTTTTTATCATTTCTCTCCCTGCCTATTGTTTCTATTCTTCTGCTTGTATTCTTCTCTCTGCTCTCTTCTCCCTGCCTCCTCCTCCTCTCCTTCCTCTCACAGCATACGTACTCCGTACAAGACCTAAAAATCACAATGATAAATCACAATGATAAATCACAATGACAATCACTTCCCCAACTCTTGAATGATGAATTCGAACCCCAGTGACGAATTCATTCCTAGAAACACCGCTTCAGACCAGCGTATATACAAGTGAATAAGACAGGGCTAAATACCCATTATTTAAGACGATTTTGGTGTCCACGTGAAAACCATCTTGATGTTAGTATGTATAGCCATGGTCGTCTCCATGTGGTGACCTAGCAGTGTTGAAATCCAGCCTTAATGAACCATTGATAGTCAATAAGAATAAAATAAACTTTCTGAACTTTCAAGCACGGCAATAACAGATTGTCATAAACTTTGAAGCACGGCAATAACAGATTGTCAAATAACGTTCCCAACCGAACTACAGACATATTGAAGATGCAAAAGAAACATAACTTGTTTAGCCACACCCGTTATAATATATAGGTTGTAACTCATGAAATCACAGCAACACGATTGGTAACAGGCCACGGAACGAGTGGCTTACGCACTGGCCTGGAGTTTTACGACCCACTCGTCATGGGTTCAAACCCCAACCGTTCTGTGGTTTATATATTATACTTTGCACTTGAATTAAAATGTAATTATATATATATATATATATATATATATATATATATATATATATATATATATATATATGTCGTGCCGAATATGTAAAACTGGTCAATTAGCAAGAACTCATTTAAAATTAAGTCCTTTCTAAAATTTTCTCTTATATGTTTAAATATATATTTTTTTCATTAATGTTGAACTAAAAATTTATAATTTTGCACCAAAAGGAACTTAGAAAACTTACCTAACCTTATTATAACAAGAACAATTTATTTTAGCCTAACCCAACTAAATATATTTTAGATTTGTTTACAATAATTTAATAATAAACAAACACAGTGAAATATATTTTTTTCGTTAGGTTCAGAATGATTTTGGCGAAATTATTGCATACACAAATTTTCACTTGTCCTATATGGCAAGATGAGCGTTGCTATTTAAGCCAAGATCGCAAGTTCTGCCTATTCGGCACGATATATATATATATATATATATATATATATATATATATATATATATATATATATATATATATATATATATATATATTTATTTATTTCCTTGATAATGCAAGATAAATAAGTAAAGTGATAAATAAGTAAAATTTGCGATTTTGGCTTAAATAACAACGCTCTTCTTGCCGAATAAAGCAAGCAAAAATTTGTGTATGAAATAATTTCGCAAAAATCATTCTGAACCTAACGAGAAAAATATGCTTCATCGTGTTTGTTTATTAAATTATTGCAAACTTATCTAGAATATATTTAGTTGGATTAGGCTAAATTAAATTGCGCTTGTTATAATAAGGTTAGGTAAGTTTTCTAAGGTTCATTTGGTAAAAAAATAATTATTTTTTCATTTAACATAAATGTAAAAATTTATTTTTAAACGTATAAGAGAAATTTTATAAAGAACTTAATTTTAAATGAGTTCTTGCTAATTGACCAGTTTTACCTATTCGGCACGACATATATATATATATGGTTGCAATGGGTAGAGTCACAGCTCCTGGCTCCGCCTCTTCACTGGTCGCTACTAGGTGTGTGTGTGTGAGTGTGTGTATGTGTATGTGTGTGTGTGTGTGTGTGTGTGTGTGTGTGTGTGTGTGTGTGTGTGTGTGTGTGTGAGTGTGTGTGTGTGTACGTGTGTGTGTGTGTGTGTGTGTGTGTGTGTGTGTGTGTGTGTGTGTGTGTGTGTGTGTGTGAGAGTGTGTGTGTGTATGTGTGTGTGTATGTGTGTGTGAGAGTGTGTGTGTGTATGTGTGTGTGAGAGTGTGTGTGTGTATGTGTGTGTGTGTGTGTGTGTGTGTGTGTGTGTGTGTGTGTGTGTGTGTGTGTGTGTAAGAAATCACAATAAAACGGGTCATCTCAAATATGTAAAAATACCCAGGTGAAAATAGGAAACAAACTCTGAGCGCTTTCATGTGTTCACACACACATCTAAGCACATGAAATCCCTCAGGTTTTATTTCCTATTTTCACTGTGCTATTTTTACATATTTACAATCACCCTTTCTATTGTAAATACTGAGCAACGTAAGAGAGAGGGAAGCCACGCAGACGTACACTGAAATAGGGCAATACAGCGCAGATTATACATAGTTACAGTACAGCACAGAGTATACATAGTTGCAGTACAGCGCAGAGTATACATAGTTACAGTACAGCGCAGAGTATACATAGTTACAGTACAGCGCAGAGTATACATAATTACAGTACAGCACAGAGTATACATAATTACAGTACAGCACAGAGTATACATAATTACAGTACAGCACAGAGTATACATAGTTACAGTACAGCGCAGAGTATACATAGTTACAGTACAGCACAGAGTATACATAGTTACAGTACAGCGCAGAGTATACATAGTTACAGTACAGCGCAGAGTATACATAGTTACAGTACAGCGCAGAGTATACATAATTACAGTACAGCACAGAGTATACATAATTACAGTACAGCACAGAGTATACATAGTTACAGTACAGCGCAGATTATACATAGTTACAGTACAGCACAGAGTATACATAGTTGCAGTACAGCGCAGAGTATACATAGTTACAGTACAGCGCAGAGTATACATAGTTACAGTACAGCGCAGAGTATACATAATTACAGTACAGCACAGAGTATACATAATTACAGTAAAGCACAGAGTATACATAGTTACAGTACAGCGCAGAGTATACATAGTTACAGTACAGCGCAGAATATACATAGTTACAGTACAGCACACCGAGATTAATAGAAGAGGGAATCATGGAAGAGAATAGAGAGAGAGAGAAACGGTGGGTGGAAAAACACTCGCTAAAAGAGCTTTTAACGTGAACGTAACGCTGCCGCGGGAGTCGCATTTCTCATTAAAACTTGTGAACTTGCCGTGCTTCGTTCATTATCAGAGCTTTGCTTGATCCTTGAGCTGTCAGGGCTCTCTCTCGTGTCTCTGTGTCTATGTCTATCTCTGTGTCTGTGTCTATCTCTGTGTCTGTCTGTGTCTGTGTTTATGTCTCTCTCTCTCTCTCTCTCTCTCTCTCTCTCTCTCTCTCTCTTAACAACCGGTGACTGTTATAATATTTCTGATACCAACCTTTGAATATTTATAAATAATTCAGGGGAAACTTTAAAAAGGGAGACGAGATATTATGACTTTAGCTCTACTGAGATACCACAAATTTATAAAACTACTCGACACCACATTTCACTCTAACACACCTGCATTCACATCTTTTACCTTCTCTATACATGCGTTCATCAACCACTGTAAGCAAAGTGACATCAATCATACACGTCTAAGGTGCAACTCAATTAGAAAATACTATCTGCTGTCTACATATTAAAACCGTAGCTTCATTCTCTTTATACTTACTTTTATTTCTTTTAGCTACTTACCACTCTGTTTCTCTCACACTACAAGCCATCTGGTTTCCTTATACATCCTATTTGATGATTTATCCGAATCGATAAATCCCTCAAAAAAATCCATTTTCTATTTGCCTTTCTTTTAGTTTTTAAAGTTAAAAAAAAGTCACTTTAAAAGCTGCAGTATTTTAAATTTTGGCTGCGTCTTTTACTATTGAGATCATACAGTCAGTTACAGATGAAGCAGTTTGTTTACATTAGTTCTGGGATTATTATTACGTCATAAACAGGATGGGCCCCAAGGACAGAGCTTTGGGGAGTCATTTGTCATTAATCAAACCCTTCAAGAAAGGGTCTGATAAATAACAAGACCGATTAATGTACGTTACTTTGTGAGGAATTGGAACTACTCTGTCCTTCAGGCCAGATCTGATTTCTTCCCATTCCACAGGAGTTGTATGACTCTTAGTAGTTTAGCGGTTTCCACTGAATGTAAAAAGTATACCTAGAAACTCATTCAGTTAGCGCCAATAACTACTGTTTAGCGAGACAGTCATCACTTACAGCCTCAATAGTAAAGAGGCCGAGCAGAGGTGATTAGTGGCCGGAGGATCGAGCTTTCACGTGGCCTTCAGCCCAATAGCGAACATGGATATAGGGGTTCTTGAAAATAATTAATTGCTGCTTCTAGCAGTGAGTCAATCACTGCTTCAGGGAACTTGTTTCCTATCTTTATATGTTTTCTCGTAAATCTTTTGTGTGATACACTGCGAGTCCTTCAGGAAATAAAAATATACTAAGTAATTTGGGATTTTATATCACCGGATTGAGAGACAGTAGAGAACGTTGAGGATTAAACGCAGAAACAAAGATTTTAATTTCATTTCTCATTTATTATCTCTTTCTCGTAAAGTCCTTCTGTGTTTTATTTCCTCTCAACGAGAAAGACTTCTGTGTCAGATCTCCGCTGAGCAGTCAGCAGTAGTTAAAGAAAAGAATCTAGATAAAGAAAGATAAATAGAGAGAGAGACAAAACAAAGAATTAAAAGGCACTCTCCAATCCCGTTATTTCGTCTCTGGAAGGAGAGATTTTTCTGTGAGGCGGCTGGCTCGTCTCGATACACTCCAGAGACGCATAAATTGAACGCTGCTGCCTAGGCTGTCGGAATCTTAAGTAGTGTTTGCCTTCTTCGGAGACGATGCCGATTTGTGATTCAATTCTCCGGTATACCTCAGCATACCTCATAATGCCTTAAGATAGCCTCGAATACTAACGTGTATCTCATTGTGTCTCGACAACCTGAGTAAAATGAGACGCCAAGTGTTTTAACACGCGTCTTGAACAAGCTTCCTTGAACATGAGTTACCATACCACAACAGAGTGCAGCGCGGGTAGTGGTTCGTTAGGAAACGGAAAAACTTTGCCTTAACACAGGTCTTCGTCAGATGATGCGTTGCTCACTGATTATACAGCCCAAGTTACAACGTTGCTGTGTATCATTAAGCAACTGCTGTTGTACCGGCGCTGCGTATTAAGCAAGGGAAGTGGGGGGGGGGGAATGAGACCCATTCCTTCAGTAGATCTCAGAGGTGAGGTGAGGTGAGGTTCTGACCAGAGCTTTGGTAAGATGGGAGAGGAAGAAGGATGGGTAAGGATGAAATGTTGGAAAGGTTTGGGAAGGTGGAGGGGGAGGTGGGGTTTTAAAGGTAAGTGGCCTGTCCACTTTGGTGCAATTTAAGTACGTGTGTGTGTATGTTGTGTAGTTCGTAAAAAAACTGAATTCATGAGATAGGTATACCTCCTGCCCGTCAATTGCACACCGCTACACCAGCTGTATACAGGTGTGCCACTGAATTGGAAGGATGCATACTGTTTGCAATTGCATTTTTTTTGGGGCGCAAGAGGTTAGTCGTAAGGCTGCGGCTGCAGGTGGTAGTTGCAGGTAGTTTGATGGAGGTTGGTTGCTTGCCTGGAGTTGGATGGTTAAGCACAGCACTTCCTGGGGCGGTGTCCTGCTGTAGGATGGTTGTAGATGCTACAAGGTTAGTTGTAAGGTGTTGATTGACAGAATAAGGTCACCCAAGATTGAAGAGCACGAATCGATGTTACTGGGTGTAGAATGATTCTGGTGGTATCCATTCTTCTAATTCTTCGGGGAGGTCACTCAGGATTCATGGTCAAAAGAAGTTCTCCTTGTGGATGAAGCGTCGGACTCTTTGTTGGAGGGTCATTCTTTGGGATCTGTAGGAGGGGAGTGCTGATGGTGTAGTCGGTCGTGTTCGTTGGTTGGGGTGGGTTCTCTCTCTCGGGTACATAGAGTTCCTGCATGTCTCTTCTTTAGTTTGTCAAGCCTGACATTAATTGCAATGATTCTCTGTTGCATGTGCAGGTCTTCAGTCCTGATTCTGTCTCTGAATCTGGTGCCGGTGATGAAGCGGAGGGATTTGTTTTGGACTCTTTGGAGTTTTAGCATGTTGGTTTTAGTTGCTAATGACATGGGTACGCAAGGGTATTCTAGCAGAGGTCTGATCATCATCTTGTACAGGTGTTTCTTGATGTGGGAGGGGGCTGCGTTGAATCGGAAAAGTTGACCGAGGCGGGCTTTTGCTAGGTTCACTTTTTTGGTTATGTGGGATGTAGAGTGGAGCAATCTGTCAATTTCGTAACCCAGGATCTTGTTTGGATTTCTGTTGGCGATTCGTGTACCTCTGATGAAAATACCCCTTTTGTCTTCTATGGTTGATGCTAAACAACCGATGGTGCTGATGAGGACTTTATCTGGGTTGGTTGTGATTCTCCATTTTTTCTCCCACGTACCTGTTCTCCGTAGTTCTTTGTTCATTTCCTCTATTGCTCTCCTATGATTGCTTGCACCAGAGATGGGGGTTGAAGAGACTACATGGATAACATCGTCTGCAAATTGGGTGATGATGGTATCATTGTGTTCGGGTTGGGGGAGGTCGTTAACATATATTGAAGAGTATAGGGCTGAGGCAAGAGCTTTGTGGTACGCCAGCTGTCGGAGTGAAAGGTGTTGCTGCCGTACCGTGGAAGGTGGGAATGATACTTCTACCTGTTAAGAAGTTGTATATGAGCCTAAGAAAGGTCCAGTTGTGATCTGGGAGGTCTGCAAGTTTGAAGATGAGTCCGTCGTGCCACAGGCTGTCGAAGGCCTTGTGTACGTCCCTAGTTGCGATCAGGGCCAGGTTCCCTTGCTTCCTCAGGCTGGTTACGTCATCAAAGATGATATTTATCGCATGTGTGCTGCAGTGGGACCTGAAGCTGGACTGCTTTTCGGTGAATAGGTGGTTGAATTCCATGTAGTAGTTCAGTCTGTTTGAGATTATTTTCTCGAAGACTTTGCCCGTGGCTTCGAGTAAGGAGATGGGCCTGTAGTTTTCGGGATTTCGGTTGTCTTTGTTGGGCTTTGCGATAAAAATCATCTTTGCCGTCTTCAATGCCACTGGGAAGTGTCCCGATGCAAAGACGGCATCGCATTGCTAAGTTTCACGAATGTCATGGTGACTGACATTCTTGTATACTGAAAATGGGGGATTAACACTCCTTTCCCAGCCATCTGACTGCAGCGCAGTAAGTATAAAAACCATAACAAAGCAGGGAAGGCCTAAGCCGTATACCTGGGGAGGGTTTCGGGGGTCAACGCCCCCGCGGCCCGGTCTGTGACCAGGCCTGGGAAAACTCTTAAAATGTGTTCCACAATCAGATGAAAAAGGAGCACCTGCTAACTGGTGACTATGGGTGAGACGTATGTGCCCAGTCCTTAATAAACAGATTCGTCGCAGAGTGACGATTCCTGCTGGAGGAGGAATGTCAAGCATCCACGGTCTGCCGAAGCCTATATAACTTGGTGCTAGTCTGTAACATCCATTGCCCGCCATTACCAAGGAATATTGTCCACGAATTCACTATAAGGCTAAAGAAAGCTATAGAGTGGGCTCGCTACAGGAGCCTTTGGCTTGTTCATTTCCCGGGACACTAATGTGGCCCGGGCACCAACGGAACTCCAGATCATTGTGTTGAGCATGGAGACGAGCTTAACCACTTATGTCTGCCAGTGCCAGTGGGTTTATATTCCCAATGGGAATATAAACCCACTGGCCACTACCCAGACAGACAGAATATAAATGCACAATAAACCGAGCCAACCTTAGTTGTAAACTGAAGGTGCAGTAGAGCTCAGCCACATCAGTTGAGGCAGTCCAACTCAGCAGCAGAAACTGAGCCATTGCAGCACTGGACCATAAACTGATAAAGACCAACTCGGTAGAAGTAGCTAAGCCAGACCGAGTGGCGGCAGCAACAGAAAATAAACCATACCAACTCAGGAGCAACAACAACAGCTGCTGAACCAGGCTCACTCAGAAGCAGCAGCCTAACCAATTCGGAAGCATCTTAGCAGCAGCTGAGCCTGATCAATTCGGCAGCAGCTAGGCAGCTACATCACTCCGTTCGTTCAATAAGGTTCACACCAGCACTCTGCTCCATCAGTGGGTCATGAGACCCTTACATGTGCTTGTGTGAAACACAAACTGTTTGCAAAGGAAAATAAAATACTAACTTACCTCTGTTTTCAGATGTCACTGTCTCTCGATGAGCTGTAAACACACTTACCTGCCAAGTTAAGACCAGTCATATAAGTTTCAAACTTCACTTTTTAGCAAACAATATTGTAGAAACAATAAGTATTTTTTTTATAAAGCAACTATTACACGACTTAAAAACAATGTAATATTAATATAATGCGTCAGTTTTAAGATTTTTTTCAAGCAGCAACACTAGTGGGATTTGCTCACCTTGTCTTGGTGGACGGAGAAGATTGGATGGGTATTGTTGTTCACCACAATTTTTGTAGGTGATGGTGATTTATTATTATTATAATCAAGGGGGAAGCACTAAACCCGTAGGATTATACAGCGCCTATGGGGGGATGGAAGGCATTCAGGCTTAATTCAGGGAACTGGAGCACAGATCCAATTCCCTAGATCAAGAGCCCCTCACCAGCGTCAAGGAGCCTTCCTTGAGGGTAGGTGATGGTGAGCCTCATCACACTACCAGTGACTTTCTGACCAATAAATCACCTGCAAGAGAACTCTATATTAGTTGTTATTAACACACATTACATTGATTATGATTTAAAAACTTTCGGGTGCACAAACTGAAGCATCAACACAGTCATCAAAGATTATTCCTTGAGAAGCATTGAAAATGGGTTATGCCAATACGTTTATTAATGGGTTCGAGTTTGAAAAGAACCTGCCTAGTAAGAGCTAGTAGGAATCCTGCAGTATTCCTCCTCTCTTAAGTTCTTATGAAGTTTAAATTTCTAAGACAGTTGTTTACTGTTCAATCCTGCTTGTTTGCTTAGTTATGTCGGAATGGAAACTAGCTTATTCCGAGTATATTAAGAGGTTCAGTATGTTAATATATATTGTTTTTACCAGTTGATCACCAAGGAATTATTCTGAATTTCATACGGGGGAAAATTAATCCGGTACTTTTTACGATAGATCTTCAGGACTTCGTCTCGCGTTATTGAATATCAGGATTATATAAAACCTAACGAGTAAATAAGGACGAGCCGTTTTAACTTTAATCTCAAAAAAATCTTTTATATAATTAAAATAAAGAAAAATATTTATCACGGACGCAGACTGTTTATGTTCAGATAATTTCTCACAGTTATATTACGTTCTGTTTATTACACTGATGGCGAGCGGAAAGCTCTAAACCCATGGGGAGTCATGAAGGGCCTTGGGAAATTGAAGGCAATCAGGTCCGATCCAAGGCATGGAAGAACATGTTCAAAGACCCTCCTCTGTGGGAAATATTATTATGAAGGAGCGCTAAGCCCGTAGGGATTATACAGCACCTGGTGGGTGGGTGGGTTGGAAGACATTTAGGTTCAATTCAGGGAACTGGAGCACAGATTCAGTTCCCTAGATCAAGAGCCCCTCACCAGCATCAAGGACTCTCCCTTGTGGGGAGCATCTAAGGGGAGAATGATGCCTTGTGAAATATACCAGAAAAGTATCAAACCAATGAGGAGGACCATGATTACCTGTCTCTCAACTCCTAAGGTTTAAGAAATCTATTACAGGTTTAGATAATACTTCATGAATATGGTTTAACTACATTAGGGGTTCTCTTTCTCCTGTGTAATATGCAGGTCAGTCCCTCGCTCCTAGTGTTTAAGCAGGTGATCCCTCGCTCCTAGTGTTTAAGCAGGTGATCCCTCGCTCCTAGTGTTTAAGCAGGTGATCCCTCGCTCCTAGTGTTTAAGCAGGTGATCCCTCGCTCCTAGTGTTTAAACAGGTGATCCCTCGCTCCTAGTGTTTAAGCAGGTGATCCCTCGCTCCTAGTATTTAAGCAGGTGATCCCTCGCTCCTAGTATTTAAGTAAGTGATCCCTCGCTCCTAGTATTTAAGCAGGTGATCCCTCGCTCCTAGTATTTAAGTAAGTGATCCCTCGCTCCTAGTATTTAAAACAGTAAGTGATCCCTCGCTCCTAGTGTTTAAGCAGGTGATCCCTCGCTCCTAGTGTTTAAACAGGTGATCCCTCGCTCCTAGTGTTTAAGCAGGTGATCCCTCGCTCCTAGTGTTTAAGCAGGTGATCCCTCGCTCCTAGTGTTTAAGCAGGTGATCCCTCGCTCCTAGTATTTAAGCAAGTGATCCCTCGCTCCTAGTATTTAAGCAGGTGATCCCTCGCTCCTAGTATTTAAGCAAGTGATCCCTCGCTCCTAGTGTTTAAGCAAGTGATCCCTCGCTCCTAGTATTTAAGCAGGTGATCCCTCGCTCCTAGTATTTAAGCAAGTGATCCCTCGCTCCTAGTATTTAAGCAGGTGATCCCTCGCTCCTAGTATTTAAGCAAGTAATCCCTCGCTCCTAATGTTTAATCTCTGGTGGACAAACTTATGATTTAAGAGGATTAATTACATTTCTGAAGCAATAAATCACACTGGTAACTGGGATTTCATTCCCAACGATCACTTGTAACAACACACTCAGGTACACATACACAATACTGGATTAGTATAAGAATACCACCATAATGGAAAAAAAATACGGAAATAACTGGGATCTTGATAGCGACAAGATTTGGAAAAAGACACGTGTGCAGTTCAGACGATTAATTAAAATTCCTTTCGTCACGAGTGTTTTGGTCAGTCTTGAATAGCCCTACTGAACAAACCATTAGCGAGGAAACGTTTCCTTTAATATCCTGAAACGTGCATGAGTGAAATGTGGTTATTTATAAAGTTTTCCACGTTGCATTAAAGCGTTTTTATTTTTTTCGCTCCATAAACAGATACGAGTGCGGGCAAGTGGATTTGGCGTGCTGTTGGAGTGTAAGCAAGGTTTACACTAGGTGTCTTGGTGAAAATATTAGTGGAGAACATCGTGCTGGTTGGTTGGTTGGTTTTCGATTGACTTTAATGCGAAGCTTATACAACATAACTGAACGTCTTGCCAGGAAAGTTCTTCAACGTCTTCCTAAATAGCAAAAAAACTTATTGGCCCATGCCGGGTAAGTCTTTCTCACATCCAACCTCTTCTCAACACTTTCCACCTGACCGTTCACGTCACTATGTTCCCAACATATACTCACTCTGCTCAGGTAGATCGCATTATATTGCATGTGTGTATTTTTCTATCCTGTCGGTATTGTATAGCATTTATCTCCATGTTAATAGCTTATTAACCTAATGTAATATATTACATAATAACATATGTGACAAAATAAAACATAATATAACAACCTAAGAAAAAGGAACAGTATAAAAAGAACATAGGAAGCTTGGTGGCCAAATTGTATTATCGGGAGATAAAGTGTGTTGGGCCACGAGGTCGTCTCCTTGGAGAACTTCTAAGATTTTTGTGTTTTGTGTCATTCAGGCTGAACTTTTCTTCGTGTAAATACTCGTACAACTTTCACGAAGCCGTTACGGCTGGACAAAGTTCGAGAGAGCGAAACGTTGCCACAAGAAAATGTCACATTAGTAACACTTGTGTTCTTTTACCTAACATATTGTCAGTAATTCTACAACATTAATCATAGTAAATATTAATCTTGTTCTCGATGGTGACAGCCACTTATGTATATATATATATATATATATATATATATATATATATATATATATATATATATATATATATATATATATATATATGCGTATTCATATGTATATAGGTGATCAAATAGTCTAAATACATGTATATATTTAAAAATTATACAAGTATACATACCTACATAAATAACTCTCACATAGGAGACCTGGACCATTACCTAGTTACATGGAAACACAAAAGGTTGATAATAACTTACCAGATGGCAACCCGTCACTGGCTTCTGAAGCAGTGTCGGTGTTTGTACTCGTGATGTACAAATATGTGTGTGTACTCACCTAGTTGTGGTTGCAGGGGTGTGTGTGTGTGTGTGTGTGTGTGTGTGTGTGTGTGTGTGTGTGTGTGTGTGTGTGTGTGTGTGTGTGTGTGTGTGTGTGTGTGTGTGCTTTTTTCGTGTGTGTGTGTAGGATATATATGTGGAAATACGGAATTGATTGTATAGAAGAGTGCTCGCTTCTGAACCTTTGCTTATCATGTAAATAAACAAGATCAATAACGATTCAACAGATAACTGATAACAATTAATTACAGTTACCAAGTATGGAACACAAAGTTCACACACAGACACTACTCTACGCACATAAAAACGTTCGCAAATACACTTACACAATTAAATAATTGAACAAGCTAATAATTGACATAGGAACAATATTAAATATAAATGTATGTTCAAAATTATCACTGAGTGGCCACACCTTGGTGGACTAACTGGGATAGAGATCTCTCTTGTCTCAGGTAGTCGACGTTCGGGTCTGTCCAGGTGGATGTTATTACAGAGCGCAGATTTTCTGCGTGTCCTCCTCTGTAATAACATCTACCTTCGTATACTGATATTAATATATTTGTGTAATAATATCATATATGGACAGTGCTTAATGGGTAGCTAAAAACTGCTGACCTCAGGGAAGTGGTGAAGGGTGTATACCTGGACCCACGGACCTGGGGTGGGACTTGCTAACCTCATGGAAGTGGTGAAAAGTGTATACCTGGACCAACGGATCTGGGGTGGGACTTGCTGACCTCAGGGAAGTGGTGAAAGGTGTATACCTGGACACACGAACTTGGGGTGGGACTTGCTGACCTCAGGGAAGTGGTGAAAGGAGTATACCTGGACCCACGGACATGGGGTGGGACTTGCTAACCTCAGGGAAGTGGTGAAAAGTGTATACCTGGACCAACGGATCTGGGGTGGGACTTGCTGACCTCAGGGAAGTGGTGAAAGGTGTATACCTGGACACACGAACTTGGGGTGGGACTTGCTGACCTCAGGGAAGTGGTGAAAGGAGTATACCTGGACCCACGGACCTGGGGTGGGACTTGCTGACCTCAGGGAAGTGGTGAAGGGTGTATACCTGGACACACGAACTTGGGGTGGGACTTGCTGACCTCAGGGAAGTGGTGAAAGGTGTATACCTGGACCCACAGACCTGGGGTGGGACTTGCTGACCTCAGGGAAGTGGTAAAATGTGCATACCTGGACCCACGGACCTGGGGTGGGACTTGCTGACCTCAGGGAAGTGGTAAAATGTGCATACCTGGACCCACGGACCTGGGGTGGGACTTGCTGACCTCAGGGAAGTGGTGAAGGGTGTATACCTGGACCCACGGACCTGACCACAGGGGGGTGTGTATACCTGAACCCACAGGTCTGGGGTGGTACTTGCTGACCTCAGGGAAGTGGTGAAGGGTGTATACCTGGACCCACGGACCTGGGATGGGACTTGCTGACCACAGGGAAGTGGTGAAATGTGTATACCTGGACCCACGGACCTGGGGTGGGACTTGCTGACCTCAGGAAAGTGGTGAAGGGTGTATACATGGATTCAAGGACCTGGGTTGGGACTTGCTGACCTCATGGAAGTGGTGAAGGGTGTATACCTGGACTCACGGACCTGGGGTGGGACTTACTGACCTCAGGGAAGTGGTGAAGGGTGTATACCTGGATTCAAGGACCTGGTGTGGGAAGTGGTGAAGGGTGTATACCTGGGCCCACAGACCTGGGGTGGGACTTGTTGACCTCAGGGAAGTGGTGAAAGGTGTATACCTGGACCTACGAACCTGGGGTGGGACTTGCTGATCACAGGGAAGTGGTGAATGATGTATACCTGGACCCACGGACCTGGGGTGGGACTTGCTGACCACAGGGAAGTGGTGAAGGGTGTATACCTGGACCCACGGACCTGGGGTGGGACTTGCTGACCTCAGGAAAGTGGTGAAGGATGTTCGGATGAACACTTGGAACTACTGACCTGGGGTGGGATCGGGTGAAGAATTTCCTGAACTTCAAGGGAAGGGAAGACATCCGGGGGCCCACGGATGAATTCCCGGGGAAGGCTTAGATGCAAGAGTTGAGAAATTGAGTACAGGATAGGAAGTGGGGAAATGAGAATATCAGAGGGGACACAGATGGACTCCTGGACCCATGAACCTGGGGAAAGCATCAAAAACACAGTAAGTGGGTGGGTGGACCTTATTGACGAACCACTGGCCTCCACGTGGCAATGTCTGGTAACTCAAAGATAACTCTGAGTCTGACAGTTGTCGCAAACTTTTGCCCTATACTACACATACTACTACTACTACCACCATTAATAATAATATCATAATTATATATATACTTATACAACTATTATTAGTTTCACCTGCCGTACAGGTGTAAGGAAGCATGCTCAATGTTGACGGAGCTTCATCAAGGTATAGTATGTCCTTTATTCAAACGTAAGTAACGTCACACATCACACATTCTGTAGTTATGGAACTGATCCCAACGATTCCAAGTGTTTTAATATCCTGTCTGTAAGTTGCATCAACCATTACACATTAACGCCGTTTTCTTCATCAACTCCTCACAGAGTAAGGAGTAAGTGGGTGAGTGACCTTCAAGACGAACCACTGACCTCCAGGTGGCAGGGTCTGGTAACCTAGAATTTACTTGGAGGTTGACAGCAGCCGCATTGTGGCCTTATATCCCATAGTAGTAACAGCATATATCAAAACTATTGTGAGTTGATTGAGTATGAGTAATGACAAGGAAATAACATCAGTCTGAATGACAATAAAAATACAATACGGTATTGTATACCTATCTTGCACAACTTGTCAGGCACTGCAACATCATGGTATCTTGATTCAGAGGACATCTACATGACCTTCTTCAAGACTTCTACAACTAGCCCATCAATTTGGGAAGGACCTACTTCCACTGAGGAATCCCGCCTACCAGTGACTATGCCCTCGTCTGCTACACGTCTCTCTTCACTGACGCCTATATAAGCGCCAGTCTCCTTATCTGTGCTTCAGAATCTCTCAAAAACCACGGTGTTGTAAACACCACCTCCGAGGCTGAGGGACTGATTACCTCATCTTTTGTATATAGTTCTTGTGTTTTCTAATTATGTCCAAGAATTTGTATTGATAAAGCCACTGGATGGCGAAACGTTTACAATAAAGGTAACCAGATGTTGCACAAGTGTCTTAACTTTCATCAATAAAAATACAATAAAAATTTAAGTTAGAAGTTCTCCAGGGAGACATGACCTTGTGACCCAACACACTTTAGCTCCTGATGATCCAACATGGCCACCAAGCTTCCTACGTTCTTTCATGCTGTTCCTTTTTCTTGGGAGGGAGGGTTATATGTTTTACTATTTTATGTTTTATTTTGTCATATATTTTACTATGTTGCATTATGTTATTTTGATGTATTATAAAATATTGTATTAGGTATAACATTGTGTTATTCTGTTGTAATTGTATTATGCATACACAAAATTTGCAAAATTTAATTTATTTAATGATTTCGCCTGTTGACAAAGTGAAATGAGACCCAAGAGCTGTAATGTGGCACATGAGTGTTTAGCAGCAAAAATTGTGTTATCCTGGGAACTTAATTTTCACCTCTGTAGTCTTGTAAGCAGTTGTAGGTGGTAAGGCATACCAGGAGCTATAGGCCCAGGAGATATAATACAACCTATTGTCGCTTAAATTTGTTCACTAGGAACATTGTAAAAATATCCCTATGTCAATATCATTTTAAGACTAAATTTGCTTACATTACATACAACCCTGAGGTAGACACTTCATTTATTCACATATGAATGGTAAACTTGATCCGAGGAAATGGAGCAAGGGGAAATATATCATGAAAAGATCGAAAATAATCGAAAAAAATGAAGGGGGGGGCCTCCTTAAAATTGATCCGAGGGAATGGAACAGGGGCGGTCTTGATCCAGGAACTGGAGCTCGACCCGACCGCTTTTGGGACAGACCCCCCTAATAAAGGAAAAATTTAAAAAAATCGAAAATTCGAAAAATATGGCAGCCCTTCAAAACTTGATCCAGGGAAATGGAACATGGATGGAGTTGGAGCATGGGCGGTCTTGAGTAAGGAGCTAGAGCTCGACCCAACTGCTTTTGGGATAGATCCAGTAAAGGAAAAATTTAAATCGAAAAAATTCGCAAATTTGAAAAATTTGGCAACCCCTAAAAAGTGGATCCGAGGAAATGGAGTTCGAGTGTTCTTGATCCGAGTAGTTGCAGCAGGGATGGGAGGAAGGAGATGCCCCTGAGAAAGGAGATGCTTCTGAGAAAGGAGATGCCCCTGAGAAAGGAGATGCTTCTGAGAAAGGAGATGCTTCTGAGAAAGGAGATGCCTCTGGGAAAGGAGATGCCCCTGAGAAAGGAGATGCCTCTGGGAAAGGAGATTGTTCAGTGCTAGGAGATCGCTCTTCCCTAGTAATCCTTTCCATGAAAAAGATACATAAATAACCCACATGTAGGAGGGTTATTTGTTTATTGTTCCAGTCACGGTATTATGCCTTTCTTGTTATTTATGAAAAAGATACCCAAGTGCTACACACGTGTCTAGTTTATCATCTCATCGGTTCTCAACCATTTATCTGGAGTATAATAACTGGAGAGAGTTCGGGGGTCAACGCCCCCGCGGCCCGGTTTGTGACACAGTAATGAATCTAATGATAACTAAAAATGAAAAAAAAAAGTACTCCTGCTCTCGTCTCAACTTAATACAGTTTTTTAGGGTTTAATACTAACACGCCTCATTCTGTGAACATTTGTTGACAACTGCCTCGTTCACCCTTCAGGTAATTACCGGTCAGTGTTGCAGCCTCTTGTTACTCGGATATGCAGCTGGCAAACTCTCAAAGGGGTTTGTTGATATATTAAGCGCTTGTCCAGATGTTTTATATCTTGTCTAATTATCAAACACTCGAGTAACAATTGAAGAAGAGCTTGTCATTTTAGCCAGGTGTTGGTGTTACCCCTGGCGGTACACACTTACCAGAGGCAGGGCGGTAAACTCTGGCTGGGATGGTCGACATTACATTAAACATGTCTCTTACTGCCTTTAACTTTCACATTTTCACTCGAAACATTAAATAATTGTCCTATACGTATCACTTTCAATGATTTTTTCAAGATTAGTTCCTTCACCATGCACGAGGTAATTTACTACACAACACGGAGGACCACCACTGTGTCAAGACAATCACTGGGTGGTCCAGCTAAGTGGTACCTGGTTCCATTGCTACCACCGCTACGAAATTTATATTTACTCTAATATTCTACTTTTTGAAATTATAATATTCTACTTTTTGCAATTCAAAATAGAATTTAAAAAATCACTCAAAGAAATTTAAAGTGACATTTCAGAGTCTACAACTTTCAACTGCAAAATAATTGTTCTTTCTTTTTTTATAAGAAATTTTTCTGCAGTCCAGTTTTTCTACAACTCGGTTAAATGTCCTCCTCAGGGGTACTCCAATGTTCCCAGGAGTACTCAGTCTTATCTCTTGTTAATTATTGTCTATTATCCTTCTCAGTGTCGGTTAATATGCCTGATGACGCACTGAGGAGTGCAAAAGTACTTGAGCTAAAGATTTCCACCCCCCCCCCATGGCTTGTCTTGCATAGTTAAGATCGCCTGTCTGCGATTGTTAGTATATATATATATATATATTTATATATATATATATATATATATATATATATATATATATGTCGTGCCGAATAGGCAGAACTTGCGATCTTGGCTTAAATAGCAACGCTCATCTTGCCATATAGGACAAGTGAAAATTTGTGTATGCAATAATTTCGCCAAAATAATTCTGAACCTAAGGAAAAAAATATATTTCACTCTGTTTGTTTAGTATTAAATTATTGTAAACAAATCTAAAATATATTTAGTTGGGTTAGGCTAAAATAAATTGCTCTTGTTATAATAAGGTTAGGTAAGTTTTCCAAGAATCTTTTGATGCAAAATTAAAATTTTTTACATTAACATTAATGAAAAAAATATATCTTCAAACGTATAAGAAAAAATTTCAGAAAGGACTTAATTTTAAACGAGTTCTTGCTAATTGACCAGTTTTACATATTCGGCACGACATATATATATATATATATATATATATAATCAAACACCATCTTACTGGATATCCAATTACTTTACTAACATTTCGAAAGCTTCTTCATTCACAGAATCCAAAATATATTGCAATAAAAGTATCAGATTATTTTAAAAATATTTAAAGCTCTGTCTACATCATGAGTGATTTTGTATTTGTATACAAAATATTCATACAAACACTATTACAAACACGCAGAGCAGAACAAGGGCAAGACAATCACAATACATATGCACTATGCACAATATTAATGATGAGAAAATAAGTCAGACTGAAATCTATACAAATCAGAACCAATTAGAGGAGGAGTGGTTACATCCAGTGTGTCTTACACTCAGCCGGGCAGGCTGAAGTGATGTCACCTTGGCTGAAGGAGCCGGTTTCCACGTAAGTGGCAGGTTTGAACTGAACAGTAAGCGCATCAGTGAGGCCCCGGAAGTGCTAGTTCACTGGTCAAGAGGGCGTGCCGAATGGCTGAGTGAAGAACGATGAATAAAATGTAACATACGCGGCGCAAACCAACATATTGTTAAAGTTTGTACTAGAAATTTCAGAACTAAATTGAATAAGGTAGAATAACTCAAACCCAAATTGTTCAGTTTGGCTCTGAGATTTCTAATGCAATCTTTTTTAAAATATGTTGTGTCATCGGCAAAAAGCAACTGTGACAACTCCCACTTTGTATTAGATTCATTGTCTTTTGTAAGAATCTCATCCCTCTCGTAAACGCTAAAATATTCACTTCTTTACAACCACATCCTTAAATATGTTTAAGAACAATGATAACATCACACATCCCTGTCTAAGGCCTACTTTTACTGGAAAATAATCTCCTCTCCCGTATACCCTAACCTGAGCTTCACTATCCACATAAAAACTCGTTACTGCTTTAAGTAATCGACCAGCTATTTAATAGATTTGAAACATCTTCCATATTGCTTCTCTACCCATCGTATTGTATTCTTACTCTAAATCCGTAAAAGCAATGAAAAGTTCCTCACTTTTATCTAAGCATAGATGACTTGTATGCTTCAATGTAAACATTTGAGTTACACATCCCTATCCTTCCTTTTCAGTCCTACTTTATATCTCACCCATAATTCTTTCAATAATGATTCTACCATAGACCTTATCTGGTAAACTCATCAGGCTTATTCCCCTATAATTTTTACATTCTCATTATTCTCTTTTCACTTATACAAAGGAATATGCTCTCTACCAATCCCTCAGTACCTTACCCCTTTAATGCACTTATTAAACAAGTGTGTTAACTACTCCAAAGCTATATATCCTTACCTACTTTCAACATTTCCGTCTAATTCCTATATATCCTAGTTGTTTTACCCCCTTTCATTCTTCCCACTTCCTCATGTACCTTCCTCGCTCTAATATTTGACTCTTCCTCACTCGTACAAGATGTTATACCTCGCTATCCGGCGAAAGAAATCACTGCTTCCCTCTTTTCATCAACATTCAGCAACTTAAAATACTCCCTCCATCGTCTCGGTATCTCCACCTCTCGCATAGCGGTAAGAAAAATCACAGTCAGTTTAAGCAACAAACTCAGCATCTGATTCGGAGTCTGCTTCTGACTCTCGCCTCGGCAGGTCACAGCAGCTCTCCTTACTTGGTCAGTCTCCCTACGATATCCCAGTTGGGAAAGGGAACCTCTACCATCTCCACGATGTCTCATCGTGTGAGAATTAAGCCCAAGTCTGCTGTCGTCGACGACGCCACGAAGCTCGAGCTTGCAGCTTCACTCAACACTTGTCTTCACGCCAAATTCTCCAAGATTACTTCACTGAAAGAAGCTTTCATCGTCACCTTTCTCAATGATGCTGAAGCTGACAAAGTACTTACAGCCATGAAGACATTAGATGACCGCGGTTTTACCATCTCCACGTCACCATACATGCGTGCAAAACGCTCTGTGCTCATGAAACGCCTTGACAGGCTAATCACGAATATGTCTATCTAGGAAATTACGTCATCACTTGAAGACCTCAACACTTGGGCCAAGATTGACTCTGTTGTAAAGATCCCCAACGCTTCTTCGATGCTCAAGGTCACGTTTCTGGACGTTACCATGACGACTAGAGCACTGTCTGATGGCCTGGCCATCTCTTACTACTTCATCAACCCTCGACAGATTGAGCCTGAACGATTCACTTACATAACACCTTGTTGGACATGATACTCGTATAGCCACTCTACTGCTGATTGCCACGTGAAGAATAAGAAGATATGTTCTACCTGTGGGTCTGCAGATCACGACTTTCGCTCCTGCACTTCCACTGCTGCTCCCACATGCATCAACTGCAAGAGTGATCACCATACTCTTGCAACCAAATGTCCATTACGCAAGGATATCCTCTCTAAGAAACTGAAAAAGAAACTAAGAAGTCTACAGGAAACTCTCCTACTTATGCTGCTATAGCTAAGCTTCAGACGACCACCACCAAGATTCTACAAGCAACTCAGCAACTTCCACCACCCACAGCCTCTCCTCTACCACAAAATTCTACTACAACCTGATGTATGCACACATGCAAAATGCAGCTAACCCGGGTTGTTTTAATACAACTATGAATGATATTCTTGCCCTCAACAAACTGCCATCATTCAACTTCCCAGCTAGTCCTGCTTCAGCTGATGTTTTGAAGATTATCCCAAAAATCGTCAGTTTCGAGGCACCAGATGACTTGCAAGATTTGATTTCTGCAGAAGCCACCTGCTCTACTTCGCAATCCACCAATGAGAGACCACCACCTTCTCCAGCCACCGCAACTGCCAAGAACCAATCAGAGCCCTCACTGCTTCACGTGCCTCCACCTTCCTCCACTAATGAGAAACCGCCTCTAACGCCAGCCACCACATCTATCAAGACACGAGCAGCGTCCTCGTCTTCCAACACCAACAAAACTGACCAATCATCGACTTCACTTGTCTCTCACTCTAAGGATAAACAACACTATAATCAGATACGTGGAATCGATTTCCACACTACTCCTGAGTATCCTAAAAAAATGGATGCAGAGACATTGATCCCCTCCTCCAGAGCGAAGAAGTCAAGTACTTCTGTAGTCCATCACGTTTTCTCTTCCTTAGAGAACTCATCAATCTCCTCAATGCTCCAGAAATCGACCCTAACCGCAAATTTAGACTCATGCACATGCCAATACCGAAGTTCCAGACTCTTCTTAATGGGACAGTAGCCTAACAAGCCTCAAGCCAACCACCACCAACACAACTCATCCTGCTTGCTGCCTTCTGACAGTCCCAGCTCCTGTCGCCGCCTTTGCCATCCTCTCCTAGTGAGCCAAGTACCGACATCATTCAAGCCTCTCCATCTACGCCTCCAGTACTTACGTACCACATGTCCCAAAGTGGTTGGGCCACTTGCCGTGTTTCCTCCTCTTCCCCTCCTTCCCATCCTTTTCCAGTATTTCCATCCTTCCTCATCCTTCTTCCTTCCCATATCACGGCAGCTCTGGTCGTCTTCCTCGCAGTAGTCACTCAGCATCTGGTATCCTCATGGCGCTCTGGTACGGAAGAGTCCTAGTAGTAAATCTTTGAAAAGTGAAGTCACTGGGAGATGTTTTGGGACTCTTCCTCTGCCCTTTCAAATGTGAAATTATCTCTTCAACTAGCAAAAAATAACTGTTGTATTAGATCCGTCTTGTCAGAAGTCTTATCTGCTAAACGCTAAACTGCTAAACTGGGTGTACCCCTGGGCTGTGAAGCTGTCACCACGGTACACGAGGACAAACTGAATGATGTGAAGAGAATGGAAGAGAGGATAAGGGATCTCGATACTCAAAAAGCTTTGTATCTTGTCATTTTTTGAGGTTTTCACCCTCCATTGGCAACCAGAAGTTGAGTGAATACGATGAACGCCTGGAGATCAATATTCAAGAAGTAAATCTGTTACTGGAAGGTCACTTCTGAGTTCAATCAACATTTCCAGTGAGACAAGAGGGAACTCGAGTTCACAAGGCAACCTAGCATTACCTGCATTGCTATCCAAGTGCATTGCATCCACCAAACTAATGAAGGGGAAAGCTTGTAATGTGCTATAGAACACATGACCCTAGGTTTATAAAACCTACAGGGTAGAAGGATATCCTTGCAGACTCTTCAGATTAGCTATATCCAGAGACCACGACAGTCCCATCGTGACAGCCCCAGTGTAGAGAAAATCGACAAAATATTGATCGACTGTCTCAAGCATGGACAAAATTCGCCTCCTATCGGTGAAGGTGCCAAATGCTGAGAATTTCCTCTTGGCTGTCTCTGATTATTCCTTGGGCATTTGCTTCAGCTCTCAGGCCATTTGAATAGTGTACGTCTGCTCCTAGTAACCCGATTCTCACCGAACACAGGTGTATATGTGACAACGTATTGGCTCCATGGTCTCACCCACCTTAAGTTAAAAGGAAAATATGTTGGACACGAAGAGGTCAGTGATATTTAGCAAAGCTTCGACACAATCCGTTGCCCATCAGAATGGGAACCTCAGGTAATCAGGCATGATAGCATCTAGATGCGCCAAGATACAGTCACATACCATGTTATAACTTCATTTCAATAGAATCGACGCATGGGGTAAATGCGCACTCAAGTTCCTGAAGAAGCAAGATGACAAACCCATCAGGGTAAACAAGGACCCCAGAGTGGCCGGCTTTCTTTTTTCTGATTCTCGTAGAATGAAATGGTTATAATAATAACCATGATTTTTAAAGAGGTGGATCGGTAAGCCAGTGGAAGGCCTCGGTCAGATGCCTAAAAAGCTTCAGTGGAGGGTCATCATATGACTAAGACCCGCGTCAGGAAACACTTGTCCTGTTTCCTGACAAAATTTACCTAACCTAACCGAGACTCACTGCTCCGGTCCAGAGAGAAATTCCTGCAAGCATCCTGGACACACGTCCTAACTCTGGGGAGCCGAATGAAGTGTTTCAAACACAGGTTTCTAGGATGTCATATTCATTTCCTAATTAAAGTCTTTACAAAGTATTCTGTACGTACGTAGCTAGTGGCAAGGCAAGAAAATACTCAGATACTTCTGGGGAGACATCTTTAGAATCTACATAGGTATGATTGGGGCTAACAAGGGAGAGGGAACCCAGTTGTAACCACAGGAGTGGTGGGGCCATTAGAGGAGAGTCGAACCCTGTGAACACATTTAGGTGAATTTTAAGTGAGTATGCCTACACTCTGTGTGTGTGTGTGTGTGTGTGTGTGTGTGTGTGTGTGTGTGTGTGTGTGTGTGTGTGTGTGTGTGTGTGTGTCTAACTACTTCAGTTTCAGGGTGGTCAGGAAAGGGAATGACCGTGACGAAGATGCGGTGGAGTCAAGCTCTATACACAGTTAAAAGAGCATGTAGAAACGGGCCCACGAGTCTAGGGGTGAGTAAATCAGGCAAGTTGAGAGGCAGGGCCAGGAGCTCAGACTCGACCACTGCAACCACATGTAGGAAAAAAAACGAAAAAGGTTCAAAAGGGAGTACATCAGAAATGCCGAGAGCTGAAGGTGAACCCCTGCAGACACAACAAAAAGCACACACACACACACACACACACACACACACACACACACACACACAACAGAAGCATTACAACTATATGGAACACTGGACGATATTGAGAATAACACTGGTATTGTGTTGTATTTCTCAGTCTTCACTACCCTCCCTCTTGTTGACACTATTGTGATGAATTGTAGGTCACTGGGGCTTTTATGCAGGCACACACACGAGCACACGAACACACACAGACACGCACAAACGCTGGGTGATCCAGAGAAGGTAACACATTCACTATCAGCTCATTTATAATTCTAAAATGGCTCTCTCTTTTTAACAGAGACAATATGTAACAATGGATATAAATGCACTGGAAAACGTACAGAGGAGCATGACAAAGTTGATCCCATGTATCAGAAATCTTCCGTATGAGGATAGACTGAGGGCCCTGAATCTGCACTCTCTCGAAAGGCGTAGAATTAGGGAGGATATGATCGAGGTGTATAAATGGAAAACAGGAATAAATAAAGGGATGTAAATAGCGTGCTGAAAATATCCAGCCAAGACAGGACTCGCAGTAATGGTTTCTAGTTGGAAAAATTCAGATTCAGGAAGGATATAGGAAAGCACTGGTTTGGTAATAGAGTTGTGGACGAGTGGAACAAACTCCTGAGTACAGTTATAGTGGCTAAAACGTTGTGTAGTTTTAAAAATAGGTTAGATAAATACTTAAGTGGGTGTGGGTGGGTGTGAGTTGGACCCGACTAGCTTGTGCTAATAGGTCTGAAGCCTTGCTTCTTCTTAAGTGGAAGTGACCTGACTGGGTGGGTCATTAGGCTAATTGGGGGGAACATGGACCTGCTTCGCATGGGTCAGTAGGCGTGTTGCAGTGTTCCTTCTTTCTTATGTTCTTATGTGATAAGAAATTTTATAGTGGAAACGTTTGCTCTCCAAGGACTTTATCAATCCCATGGGTGAAACGTTTCCATAATACATATACCTAATATTGCATATGTTTCTCTTTTATGCCTTTGACTGCATCATTTGCTTGTTTCTAACAGCCCAGTTTGTTACAATAACATAAGACTCAAATTCAACATGTTTGCTTGGTAGAGATTGGTAAAGAACTAAGATATTCTTTTAAAAGGCCACCACCCAGTAACCTCTGGGAAAAGTAGACCATGGGGTAAGCTGACAAGAAATAATGTGGAAGCCTGTCATGGCCTCTTTCACCTTTCAATTTGCCTTCGCAAATTATTGCCTTCGCAAATTATTGCCTTCGCAAATTGAGGTAATAATCTTACACAAATTTCCTGTATATGTACTTATTCTTCTGTATAAAAATAGTCTCCATTGAAAATAAGTCGCATTGTTTTACTTCATCGTGTCATACATACTGGACGTCTCATGAGCCCGTAACATCTGTGTTCCCTCAGGACAAGCGAAAAAAGTAGATGTACCCAAAGCCTAAATATAAACTTACTTTCTCGAAGTACCAAACGTGAAACAGACTCACTTAAGATGTGGAAACTGTTACCTAGCGTAGGTAGGTAACAGCTGTGTAGCCCGTTACGAAACTTGTATATAAGGTCTGTGGTATTAAAGTCAACCCTTGTGTAGCGAGATGACTGGTTATTTTCATGGGTAAGTTTAATGAGAAATATGTTGCCTAAAAGCAAGGAAAACATGACCAATAAAATATTTAAAAGAAAATGATGCTACAGATTTCCTTATTTGGGCGAATTGCTTTGATGAGACCCTTGGAAACTAATGAACCTATGTATGCGGTGGGCAAAGAAAATCGATTTAAAAGAAATTTATACAAAGATTTCTAGCAACACAAGTTCTGACGCTCAGAGACCCGAGTCTATTTCATTAGCTGAAAATTTCCTAGGTCATCTATGTACTTCTATATAGTGGACTTGTAATTTGTAGGAGTCGACACACAATTTCTAAATTCTGAAAATCTGCAATCCTTGTAATTCATATTCCCCTTAAAGGCAACAATCTGATATATAATTCTTCAGTAATTCAGTTAAATGTTATTTAGGCCATTCTGAATTGATGATAAAGCTTAAATCTCATGATGAAGTGTTCGTGTTTACATTTTAAATTAAAATGGTTCCCCCTGATTCAAGCGCTTTGTTTACATGTTAATCCTCGGTGGGAGATTTGAGCTTACGTAAGCAAATTCCCCCCACCCCCACACATTTTAAACAACGAAAAATTATTTTTTTCGATTTTTCACCTACAGAAGGGGTTTACGTCGTTTAAATAAACACGCAAAAATCATATCGGATATTTGTATGCTCTATACGCAGTGTTTTTTGCATCTCTTTGTACCAAACTGACTGTCCGTGGACGATCCCCGGCACAGGTGGAAAGGGTGGACAAGTTTCCTTACACCTGGTATCTAGTGTGTTAGTCGACTGTTGTGGGTCTCATCCTGGGGGACAAGATTAAAATGACCTTAATGGAAATAAGACAGTGTGTCCTCGATGATGCACTGACTTTGTTGGGTTATCTAGGGTGGCTAACCCTCCGGGTTAAAAATCCGAACAAATCTCATTTTATTTTATTTCCATTCTAATAACGCATTTAGGGCAGTCCTTGTTCTACATTGGTAATGTTTACGTTTTCTCTGTGCCGAAAAGTAATCGATAAGTTGCTCCCAGTATTTTCCTAATAGTAAGGACATGAATCTCCTTTAACTATTAATATTATATGTCCTAGAAAACCTAAGGAAAATGACAGACTACACTAAATAGATTAACGGGTTAATGACTCAGTCAAAAACAGCTCTAAGAGTTATTTAGTAACCATAATTTAAATTTTGTAATGATTTGGAAATGATTTATTAATGGCTAAGAGAGAGTTTAGTAAAGGATCTGGAGCAGAATGGAAAGTAGTGACGGTGGGATTAGGAAAGTATCATAGAACTTGAGAATAAGGGTAGGAGGAGGTAGGAGGGAGGGATATGAAGTAGGAAAGAGGGAACAGGAAAGAGAAGTAGGAGAATAGAGGGGTAGACAGAAGGATAGAAGGAACAGAAACAGATGAAAAAAGGGGTTGATGGAGAGAAAGAGGGGCAGAAGCGAAGAGGGATCGATGGTGAGAGGAACAAATAGTGTAGACAGCCTGTACTGGCAGAGCACACAGCCTAGCCGTCTGCTCTGACTAGTTCATATTTCGCGGCATTCAGTGCTGCCCTCTGTAGGCCTACCTAGGTCGGTGGGACACACAGTCCACCCTCTCTCACTCCCGCTTCGACCGACTTGAGGTACACAGGTACTCCCCCTCCACGGACTGGCTTGCGGTCACTTCCTCACACTGCCCGTTGTGTACTCACTCCTACCCGATTAAAGCCAATCTAGTCCACGGCCGTATCATTGCTACCTACGCTACCTTCATCGGCACTAAACCGCTGTTCAACAGTAAGAACAGCAATAACAGTGGTGACAGCGGAGTCAGCGGCATTGTGAGCCTTTTCAGGGTGGAGGGGATCGGTCGACACCAGTCAACATCATCCGTCGTCATCCAACGCACCTGCTAGCCTAAAGAGTTATCTGCTACTCCCAGCGTCTTGACGGGACCCGAGATAGATCTTCGTCCTAGATTTTTCCCACAAAATCTGGACATAGGCATCACGGCGTCATCTCCAGCCTTAGCAGTCACGTGTTCACCTCATCACCCTCTCTACAGCCCTTCAACACTCTCCAGCACCATTCTCCTGCCTCCTACAGCGTCCCTACGCCCTTCTCAGCTACAAGAAGTAGAGTTCCTCCAAGAAGTTCTACCGGGCTTAACCACGTGGGAACCCAGTTGGCTTAGCCCCTAAGCCAGCAAAGTTCAGCGTCTACGGCAGCTCGTGACTCATCATAGTGTCTACTACTACTCAGCACCTACGTATCTCCAGCCAGTGCAGTTTTTTTTTTGTGTTGCCCAGTTTAAAAAATTTTTTTTTCCCTTTCCTTTGTTGTTTTATTCCAAGTTCATCACCAGTTCTGTTTTCCCCAGTGATTTGTTACAGTAAAACTTACTCGTCCCAGTTCAAAGTTTCACTTAAGCTTGTTTTTAGCACGTTCGAGTAGTGCAGTAAATGTTTTGTTCTCCGTGTGCTGAAGCCGCAGTCAGTCAGCGCGCCCAGACACGCTTGCCAGTGTAAACAACCATACACCAGCTCTGGTTCACGCCGGGTATCCACGTCTCTTAACTTCTTATACCTCCACAGAGTTACTCCGGTCTTTCCTGTTCTTCCCAAGTCTTTTCTGATATTTTTTTTCTACGACATTGAAGCCCCATAGCAGTATACAAATGCTACGAGGTGTGTAGTGTTACTGGAGCGTCACTGAAAGTTCCAGGACCTGCCGTACCTTCGTCCATCTGCACTCAAAGTTAAGTAAACAGTGACTTACCTAGCATTTCCTAATATTTTGTGACATTATTTAACTGTCCTGCACCAATACAGTTAGTTACTGAAGCCATACTTCAGTAAATTGTTCAGTGTCATCAGTGCACATTTTGCCATTTACCTACAGCTTATTAAATTTTGTAAATTTATTTTTGCACTCCTACATTTTAAATTCCAGTTTTTTTTTATTATTCTGCTTCTTGCACCTCAGTTATTGATTTAAATTGTTCAGTGTTGACCATTTATACAATTTACCTCTCACATACAGTTTTCATGTAATTCCTGTGTGCTGTTATTTTTTTTTTCTAGTTGCACCTGCAAGTTAGCCACAGATTGTTGACACCCTTGCACTGTTTTGTTTGTTAGTTCTTTTTTTTAATAAGTGTAATCTTCAAGTACTTAAGTATTAGTATATTCTACCTGCAGTCATACAATCTGTGCCTAGCCCATTAAATTTTTTTTTCTGTTCCCCCATTTATTTTTGCTCTACATATATTCTATGTTTTATCAGTGAATATTCACCTATGTGCATTGCTTTTTGCTATTTTATATACCCAAGTCATTGAGTGTATTTTTGGGAACCTGCTTATTTACCATTAATTACCAAAATTCCTTGTGAAGTTAATTAATTTTGACCTTGAGATTGTGTAAATTTTTTTTTCTTTTTGCCAGTGTACACCCTGCTAACACCAGTTAACCTTTGCCATATTCTTGAATTTAATAATTTGCATTTTTATTAATTTTATTTTGTGTGCAATATAGCAATTCTGGTCAGTGTATTTTTTTTTGTGTGATTTTTGGCACTATTCCATACTCTGATATCTTTTTTGTGCCAACTTCCCTTGTGCAAGTGAATTACCTTTTTTTTTGCGTTTCAATTTGCTACTGCTAGCACCCGCAATCTTTTTAAACTGTGATTGCAGCACAGTTTAGTGTTGTGTAGTACCTGATTTATTTTAATTTTGTGCAATTTTTGCTACCAGTGTTTACAGTTCAACTCCTTTTCATAAATTTTGTTGCCAGATTCCTGGTGAAATTATTGACTATCCTTAGCTTCATTTTGTGCACTTCCCTGTAGTACATTCACTTGCATACATCTCTTATTTTGTGTTCAGAGTGTATCACTATTTCCCTTTTTATTGTTGTTTTGCTCAAATTATTTCTATCACTAAGCAGTTTACCTAGTACTGTGGTGCTGAGTTCTCTTTGACTCTGTTTTGAATTGTAGCCAGTGCATACCATTTCTTGCTCTGACCTGTTTACCATCTTCGTGACCTACTTGCATTTCAACAATCGACGTCATGACTAGGACACGCAGTGGCCATGCCGATACCCCAGATTCTGCTGGTGCCAGCAATGGTGCCTCAGCCAGCGTGAGCACGCGGCAGGGCATCGAAGCCCCAGCGACAGTTGGTCAACTTGTGGCTCACGCCTCGACCACCAGTGGGCCGGCTCGTCGTCCACAACTGACCCTTATTTTTGACGGTCGTGCAAATAGTTTAGAGCCATGGCTGCAGTCAGTCGAGGCGACTGTTCAGGCTCTATTTGATAGCCCAACAGATACACAGTACATTCGTGCTGCTGTTGCAGCAGTGGATCTCACCCAGGGTGATATAGGTGCCTTTGTGCAGCTCAAGCGCGTTTGTAAGATTCAGTCTTGGGGTGAACTTAAGGAGGAATTTAGGCGTTATTTTCGGCGTAGTCGCCAACGCCATTACATTGACATCGTTACCAGCGTCTTGGCCGAATGTCAATACCGGCACGAAAGCCCCCTGGCTTGCGTTTGCCGTTTCGAGCAAGCCGCCACGGACTTTACTGATGCCGTCAACTCCACTAAGTGGGCGGATGGTGATGGCCGTATGGCTATTAAAGACATCATCCCCATGCTGGCTGTCGGCATCATGCGGAGGGATTCCGCCCCTAACCTCTGGGCTGCCATTGATGCGCTAGGACTCGGCCCTCAGCACGACGTCCTGGGTGCATATGACGCCATCGACTCGCTCAAGCCGCCTTCCGAGCAAGGCAAGGTTTGCCGCTTTGCGGATGATCCCCTACCCATCCTTGCAGCGCCGTCCGCAGTGACCCCGCGGTCGCAGCCGGAAGTCACTTTTGCTGCTGCTGTCAGACAGCCAGCTCACAAAGGTTCTAACCCCAGTCCCACTAATACGCGCCTAAGTAAAAATAGCGACCACAGTAACAACAGTCGGTCTTATACAAAAAAGCAGTCATCGACTTCCTGGACCAGGGCGAAACGTCGCCAGCAGACACCACCCCCAACCTCACCCGCTAAGCGTGTAGTGACTTGTTTTAACTGTGGCAAACGAGGGCACTACCGATCTGAGTGTTACAAACTTAAGTCCCCGCAAAGTAACCGTCACAGTCCCCATGCTCAGTATCAAGGTAACCGTCACCGTCCCCATGCCCAGTCTCGCGAGGGAATCTGTGTTTACCACAATACTTCCAGTCATACCTCCCATGAGTGTAACAAGCTGCGAAGTATGCTGACAGCTGAGTGGAGCAAGCAGTCGTCGCGCAATGCACATGCTCGTAGAAGCCCTTCCACTAGTTCGGGGGAAGAGGCGCGTCCGCAAAACCAGCGAAAGACGTAGTAACCCTGTCAGAGTCGCTGTATTCCGTCCCTGTCCGCAATGCATTCGCCGCCCTGGGCAGTGATACGCTTGCCGACAGTGAGGAAACCGAGTGTCTTGACGTTGTTGCTGAGACTCTTACCGTACCTTCCAGGTCGAGCCTCGTCAACAAGTGTCGAGCCTCGAGCAGCTGTGACTCCGGGGATCGCGTCGGCCTGTCATGCCTTCATGTTCGGTATGACAACCCATGTGGACCGCTCATCGAGTCCACTGTCCACAATAAGCCTGTTCAGCTTTTCCTAGACACAGGTTCGGTGGTTAACATTGTCCGCTCCACCTTTTTCCGAGACATTGGCCTTCACGCGGCCATGTTGACAGAGCCATCTGCCATTCAGACCTTGAGAGGAGTCTCAGGTAAACCGCTGACGGTTCGCGGTCGCACAACGCTAGAATTTGTGGTCCAGGGTCACAAGCTGTCCGCAAAATTCTTAGTCGTGGATGGTATTGTTTTCCATGGTGACCTGCTCATAGGGTTCAAAACCATGGCAGATCTTAGGATCCGTTTAGATCCAGCTGAGTGGAAAGCGGAATTCAACGGAGTGGATGTGCCCTTCTGGGGCGTGCGCTTAGGATCCACTACGTGCTACTCCGTCTCAGAGTACGCACAGTGCCTAGAATCGTTGGAAACTGGTGGTTTCCATAGCACATTCTCCCCGGGGTCGGTCTCTCGTCCTGATCGACCTCGTAGTAGAGCTCGTTGCCCATCACCTCCTGGCCATCAGCGCATAGTTACCAGTGAAACCCAGTCTGGGGACGCCCAGTCTAACCTTCACTCTAACTCTGACGCTGTTGTAGAGACCAGCAGTTGTCAAGCCGCAGTATCCCTGTCGGCAGGCGACTGTCTGACTCGTGTCATGGCATCAGCGAGCAGAGTTACTGCTTGTACAAAGTATGACGTCACTTTGTCAGCTAACTCGCTCACTCCTGTTACGGTGTACGTGAGCAGAGCTTTTGAAGGAGACCATGTGCTGGTTGACAACGACACATGCCGAGTCAAGGGCCTCTCCCTTGAACCATCCTTGCACACAGTGCAACGTGGTAAGTTGCAAGTCCTTGTTGTCAACATGCATAGTCGAGAATTTCCCCTGCGGAAGAATACCTCACTTGTTGACCTTGTCAGATTCCCTCTCCCGGTGAGAGTGGAGGGTGAAGCCCCAGCTGACTTCCTTGTGAGTGCAGTTCTCCCAGGCGAGTCTGCTGCTGACTCTTCCAACACCCGGCCAGTGCAGGAAGATGATCTAGCTTTGACAGACTATCCTGAAGAGGTTCCAAAACTTCTCCAGGTTCTCAATCGTGCACGTTCTGCAGTTGCACTAGATGGTGAGTCAATGGGTTTGACCCCACTGATCTCTCACCGTATTCCACTTGACAAAGGTACTAAACCCATTTATGTACCTGCGTATCGCCTGCCACATGCGCAAAGAGTCTTCGCCGAAGAACTCATTACACGGATGCTCCGTGATGGAGTTATTGAGGAGTCCACTTCCCCGTGGAATGCTCCCCTTATTCTGGTTCCCAAGAAAGACGGAACCTGGCGCCCTGTTATCGATTACAGGAAACTGAATGCATGTACCATCCCAGACCGTTTTCCATTGCCAGTTCTGAACGACCTGTTGCAGAACATCGGCGATAATAAGGTCTTTTCAACTCTTGATCTTCTTCAAGGGTTCTGGCAGATCCCCCTCGATGATGAGAGTAGAGAGTTGACAGCTTTCTCTACTCCAACTGGTCATTACCAGTTCAGGAGGATGCCCTTCGGCTTGCGCGGAAGCCCAATCACGTTTAGTCGTTTGATGACGACAATTTTCCGTACCCTCCTAGGTGGCACGCTCATGGTCTACCTGGATGATCTCATAGTCATGTCGCAAGATGTCCCGTCACATCTTGAGAAACTTGACAGGGTATTGGACAGGCTAGCTCAGGCAAATCTTAAGGTAAAGCTCTCCAAATGTCATTTCCTCCGGAAGGAAATAAAATTTCTGGGTCACGTAGTAACTCAGAATGGCATAAAGACGGACGAGTCTAAAATCTCGGCCGTGCAGAAATTCCCCAGACCCATGACGGCGGATGCAGTCCGGTCCTTCATAGGCCTGGCGGGTTTCTACCGCACCTTTATCGCAGGTTTCTCCACCATTGCGGCACCCCTGACACGCTTACTCAAGAAGGATGCCCCTTTTGAGTGGACGTGCGATCAGGAACGAGCTTTTGTCATTCTTAAGAACAAGTTAACATCAGCCCCAACCCTTAGATTCCCTGATTTCACCAAGGCATTTACCTTGACGACTGATGCCAGCAAAGTTGGCATCGGTGCAGTCTTGTCACAAGAATCTAATGGGAAGCAACAGCCTATTGCCTATGCTAGCCGTGTTCTTACTAAAGCGGAAGTCAATTATTCAGTGACAGAGCTAGAAGCTTTAGCCATTGTATGGGCCCTGAGTCATTTTCGGGATATCATCTATCATTATCCTATCAAGATTTATACAGATCATTTACCCTTATTGGCCCTTTTTGCAAATAAGAACCTCTCGGGAAAGCATGCTCGGTGGTCGCTCACGTTCAATGACTACAACCCTGAAATTTGCTATGTCCCAGGTAAGCAAAATGTTGTAGCTGACGCCCTGTCGAGACATATAGCATTCGTGAGTGTCGGCAATTCGTTCTCTGTTGAGGATCTCGAGAGAGCCCAACGACAGGACCCTGTGTGGTCTCCAGTCCTTCGTTTCCTTACCAAGGAGGACGTTGACTTACAGGTCAAGTCTCCCGTTCCACTGAAGGATTTAGTGGTCAACCAAGGAGTACTGTGCCGTGTTGCACAGCTGGTGGACCCCGGCAGAACCGTATACCAACTGGTGATACCAGAGTCCATGATACCAGCTACTCTTAGGTTGATCCACAATGTCCCAGGTGTAGCGCACCCCGGGAAGGACCGCAGTATCAAACAGGCACGAATGAAATATTTCTGGCCTAAGATGGCATCGGACATTGCCAAGCATGTACACCAGTGTGTTGTCTGCCTACAGCACAAGGGTACCATTACAGGTCCTAACCCCATTCTAAAGTATCCCATTACAAAGGAGCCCTGGGAGAGAACTTCTGTCGACCTGTTGACGAACTTCTCGACCTCGGAGAAGGGAAATAAGCACCTGCTTGTAATGGTAGATAACTTGACGCGGTACAGTGAATTAGTACCCATTCCTGATAAAACCGCTGAAACGGTCGCTAGTGCTTTCCGTGAGCATGTTGTTCTTCGTCATACTTGCCCACGTGTCCTTCTGTCAGACAATGGGTCTGAGTTTATAAATGGCATAATGCAGGATCTTTGCTCCAGATTCAACATTCATCAAGCGCCAGTAGCTCCACGCCACCCTGCGAGTAATGGTCTTGCTGAACGTACAAATCGCAAAGTCCTGGAGGTGCTCAGAGTAACCGTTAACCCAAGTTGTACTACATGGGATGAGGCTATCCCAGATGTTCAGTGTACATTAAATTCCTCCCTCAACAGCTCGATCGGTGAGACACCTCATTTTGCTTTGTATGGCTATGACAAGCGCTTACCATATGAAATTCTGTTTACTCCACCTAGACCTACTTACGATACTGATAACCCCAGTGTAGTAAAGATGAGGACAACGCAGCTTGTCTTCCAGCGGGTACGAGAGAACCTTATGAAAGCTACTGATAGGTTCACGTCAGAGCGCAATGCCCGCGCCAAGGAAAGCAAAGTGGAACCAGGTTGCAAAGTTATGTTGCTCAACCCAGTGCAGACCCCAGGTATGCACAAACTTGTCCCAAAGTTTGTGGGTCCTTACCGTGTCCTACGACAGCTCCGTGGCAATAAGTTCGAGGTGAGGGAGATTGCTACGGGAGCTATCAAGGAAGCCCACCTTGATCACATGAAGTATGTGGACCATATGCAGGCCGAAGTAGAGCTGGAGGCGCGTGCGTTGCAACGCCACAATCAGACTAATGTTAGGGACAAACCGTCTACCCCTTCTCCCGCTACTGCTGGTACGGAAGACGGCCCAGTAAGGCTCCATACTTATGGCCTGCGACCCAGGACAACAGTACATTTCTGTGACATTGACGTACCTACTGACTTGTCCGACTCCTACGCTAGTTATGCTAATTGTTTGCTTGCAGAAATGGGTATAAATGCACACACATTGTATAGCTAGTCGATAATAGAGTCAGGGTGGACAACATCATGTAATTATGTAAATACTTTTAGAAGGGTACCCAGAGTGTAATGAATTCCATGGATATAGTATTATTGTATGTATGTGCACCAGTGTTTTTTTTAACTAAAGGAAAAAGCCTGTATTACGGTCAGGGCAGTGCTGCCCTCTGAGTTACATGTCACACCTTAGGAAATGCTACTGTCAGTCATTGTTTGCAGATGTGAGCGTGCAACAACGTTAGTAGACGAGTGGTCAACTGATGTTCAGCCCTGCGGACAACCTGTATATAGAAGATTTTAGTTCCAGTGCTGACGTCTCCCGGCTCTCTACTCGATGAAACAGCGCGGGCAAACCAGTTTTCTCTTCCCCTGGATGGGAGAGTTTTTTTTTTGCCTGTTGCATTTTTTTGTCCATTTTTTATTTACTAGTGAGCGAAAGCCAGTCCCTCTCTGGGGTAGCTAGTGTAATTCCTTTATACCTATGGGCCCACCAGTATTGTCGCGTCGGGACGACGCGAGGTGCGTGGCCGAGCAAATGTAGACAGCCTGTACTGGCAGAGCACACAGCCTAGCCGTCTGCTCTGACTAGTTCATATTTCGCGGCATTCAGTGCTGCCCTCTGTAGGCCTACCTAGGTCGGTGGGACACACAGTCCACCCTCTCTCACTCCCGCTTCGACCGACTTGAGGTACACAGGTACTCCCCCTCCACGGACTGGCTTGCGGTCACTTCCTCACACTGCCCGTTGTGTACTCACTCCTACCCGATTAAAGCCAATCTAGTCCACGGCCGTATCATTGCTACCTACGCTACCTTCATCGGCACTAAACCGCTGTTCAACAGTAAGAACAGCAATAACAATAGGTAAAGGGATAGATGGGGGGAAGGAAAGATGGAGTAAGGGATAGATGGGGAGAAGGATAGATGGGGAGAAGGATAGATGGGGAGAGAGATCTGAAGGGGAGGGGGAGGAGAAGGGGATGCTTTGTGAGAGGAATAGCGTATTTGATTTGTCCTAAAGGCGTGCGTGACCCGCCTCGTTTTCTGCAAGGATCCAAATTCCTTCGGGGTCCTGATTGAACACTGGATCGGCAATTTCCAGGCCGACGGTCGAATTTCCGAGGATCTTCAGGCTTTTTCGTTAAAGATCCGAATGGAAGGGAGTTCGCTGACTCGAGGTTTCTAACGACTCTCCAGTGACCGAGTCTAAAATTTTAGGTAATGTGGCATTACGGTCAGTTAAGTTTAAGAAATTACGATTTTTAGGGCGTGGAAAAGTTATGATACTGTATTTTAAAGCATTGTAATTTTAAGGCACTGCAGCTTTTAGGATATTGTAGTTTCTGAATGTTGTAGCATTATTATTATTATTATTATTATATTATTATCATTATTATAAACAGAACTAAACCCACATTTGTAGCATAGTAACATTTCAGTTTCACGATATTATTGTTTTAGAGTTCTGTAGTTTTAGGATATTTTAAACTAAAGGTTTTATAATTTATGAACATTATAGTTTAAGGGTACTGTATTTTTAGAGCACTGTATAATTATTATGATGGGAAGTGATCGATATGATAAAAATTATAATATCAAAATGGTATGCAATACCGACAGGTTCGTAGGTAAGACACATAGGCAACAGTTAGGCAACTTTATTCCGAAACGTGTCGCCTACATAGTAGGCTTCTTCAGTCGAGTACAGAAAGTAGGCAGGAACAGTAGAGATGTGAAGACGATGTAATCAGTCCATCACTCTTGAAGTCGTAGATTTGAGGTTGTTAGTCCCTCAGCCTGGAGAAGTTCTGTTCCAAAGTCTGGAACTAACTGAAGATCAAGCGACAGTGTTGAGACTTAAATACTACTGTCCGAAGGAGAGGTGCAGAGCAGTAGTAGTGAGAATGTAGCCACTGAGCGGTCACGTCCCTCTCAGATCAAACAATTCTCACTTGAAAAAGTTGTCCAAGGGTGATGGACTGATTACATCGTCTTCACATCTCTACTGCTCCTGCCTACTTTCTGTACTCGACTGAAGACGCCTACTGTGTAGGCGAAACGTTTCGGAATAAAGTTGCCTAACTGTTGCCTATGTGTCTTACCTACCAACCTGTCGGTATTGTATACCATTTTGATATTCACTCTGTCAGACACTGGAACACAATGGCATCTTGGTACAGAAGAGAAAACACTTTGGACAACTTTTTCCAGTGAGAATTGTTTGATCTGAGAGGGACGTAACCTCTCGGTGGCTACATTCTCACTACTACTGCTCTGCACCTCTCCTTCGGACAGTATTTAAGTCACAACACTGTCGCTTGATCTTCAGTTAGTTCCAGACTTTGGAACAGAACTTCTCCAGGCTGAGGGACTGACAACCTCAAATCTACGACTTCAAGGGTGATGGACAGATTACATATCTTCACATCTCTACTGCTCCTGCCTACTTTCTGTACTCGACTGAAGAAGCCTACTATGTAGGCGACACGTTTCGGAATAAAGTTGCCTAAATGTTGCCTATGTGTCTTACTTACCAAAAATTATAATAAATAAGCACTGAAGTCGAATTTATTATATAGCCATTATGGTTGTCTAGTTTTTTGAGTTGTGTATTTTTAGTGTATTGTTTTAGAATATTACAGCCTTAGTGTACTGTATTTTATTTTAGGGTATTGTATATTACAGTGGTGTACTTATAGGGTAATGCAGTTTAAATATATTACTATTTTCGGGTATGTTCTTTAAAGGTATTTTAGCTTCAGTATATATGTATTGTAGCTTTACATTAAGTTTTAATGGTGTAGTTTTAGGGTAGTGTGGTTTTACATTAAGTTTTTAGGTATTGTAGTTTATTGTGGTGTGTTTTTACATTCAATTTTAATATATTTTATTGTATTCTAGTTTTAGGGTAGTGCAGATTTATATTCAGCTTTAATGTACTGTAATTTTAGGGTAGTATAGTTATAGTGGAATTTCAGGATAGTGTAGTTTAGGAGAGTGTAGTTTTAGAGTAGTGCAGTTTTAGGATAGTTTTCTTGTAGTTTTTGGGTAGTGCAATTTTAGGATAATGTTCTTATAGTTCAAGGTTCTATAGTTTTATGTGATATGAGTTTAGAGATAATCATAGAATAATACAGCTTAATGCTACTGAACCATCAGTCGTATATAAATTAAAATCCTTATTACATCAGTAATTTATATCCGACATAACACAGAGCAATATGATGGATTCAACAGTAAAATATTTAGAGTTACACGACATTAAAGAATCTTAGACATTCAGGAACGGTCATTCACATGTGACATAGTGGAAAATATAACTAAATTAGTCATAAGGAATAAAAGGGCACAATACTGTGACTGTAACAATACACAAATAAACCGAACATAAGAGAGGGAAACTTATGAAGACGATTCGGTCCTATTTTGACTTCTCTACTTCTTTCTTTCTCTCTCTGTCCCGTCCCTGTCCCCCTCTCCTATATATACTGGCTCCCTCAACTTCGTGTGTTAGTGTGACTTGTAAATGGTAAAAGTCGGATTATCTGTGTATATTAGTCAACTTGCAATGATCAAACGATTCGTTTAATGTCGCTTCGTCAACGAGACAGAAAAACCTATTCAGCGTTTGGTGTGAAGGAACTCAAAAATACAAACATTAACTTCCCCCTCAACTGTTTATAATTTTTTTTAATTACTATGTTTGCTAGCTTGTTTGTTTGCATGCTTGCTGGTCAAGCAACGCCTTTTTTAATATTCACGTAATTTCGTCGATGCCGACGACTGAAGACGATAAAATGAAAATGCAAACGGATTCTGGAGAAGAAATTACAATCCAGAAAATGTGGAGGAATATTTTTTTCCATCTCTTCTTTCCTTAACTATACAGACCCAATGGGAAAAGTTCCCGTCTTGGGGTGTGTTTTCCCCTCGTTGTTACAAGGTTTGCTTATCAAGAAACTTTTAGTTGGTTATACCGTGAAAGTATTTTTAACACTGTTGGTAGCTGTTTTCTTGTGTAATTATTTTTGTAATAGTTGTCGTAGCTTTTTTTTTCTCGTTTAATTATTTTTTAACAGTTATAGTAGGTTTTTCTCGTTTATTTTTTAAAGTAAATAGTTTGGAAAGTAGGTTTGGTTTATAGTGTTTTTTTTTTTATTTTATTTGCACTTACACACTACACTTATTTGCGAGAATAAGTACATAAGAACACTTGAATATACAGGAGGAAGCAATATGAGGTGAGACAGATGGAAATTGATCATTTGCATTAGGTAAATGAACACAGATGCAACTAATGACACATTTTATTGTGGAAACGTTTCGCTCTCCAGGAGCTTTGTTAAGCATAACGACTTGACAAAGTTCCTGCAGAAAGAAACACTGCCACAATAAAATGTCACATTAGTTGCATCTGTGTCCATATACCTAACACTTTGTCGGTAATTCTACTATTGCCATTTGTATTAGCATAAGGTATATTAGAAAATACGTTTACTGCATAGTGTATGTGAACAGTTTGAATGGGTTAAAGTGTTGATAGATGACTGGTGTTGATAGATGACTGGTGTTGATAGATGACTGGTGTTGATAGATGACTGGTGTTGATAGATGACTGGTGTTGATAGATGACTGGTGTTGATAGATGACTGGTGTTGATAGATGACTGGTGTTGATAGATGACTGGTGTTGATAGATGATTGGTAGTGATAGATGATTGGTAGTGATAGATGACTGGTGTTGATAGATGATTGGTAGTGATAGATGATTGGTAGTGATAGATGACTGGTGTTGATAGATGACTGGTGTTGATAGATGACTGGTGTTGATAGATGACTGGTGTTGATAGATGACTGGTGTTGATAGATGACTGGTGTTGATAGATGATTGGTAGTGATAGATGATTGGTAGTGATAGATGACTGGTGTTGATAGATGACTGGTGTTGATAGATGACTGGTGTTGATAGATGACTGGTGTTGATAGATGACTGGTGTTGATAGATGACTGGTGTTGATAGATGACTGGTGTTGATAGATGACTGGTGTTGATAGATGACTGGTGTTGATAGATGATTGGTAGTGATAGATGATTGGTAGTGATAGATGACTGGTGTTGATAGATGATTGGTAGTGATAGATGATTGGTAGTGATAGATGACTGGTGTTGATAGATGACTGGTGTTGATAGATGATTGGTAGTGATAGATGATTGGTAGTGATAGATGACTAGTGTTGATAGATGACTGGTGTTGATAGATGACTGGTGTTGATAGATGATTGGTAGTGATAGATGACTAGTGTTGATAGATGACTGGTGTTGATAGATGACTGGTGTTGATAGATGACTGGTGTTGATAGATGATTGGTAGTGATAGATGACTGGTGTTGATAGATGACTAGTGTTGATAGATGACTAGTGTTGATAGATGACTGGTGTTGATAGATGACTGGTGTTGATAGATGACTGGTGTTGATAGATGACTGGTGTTGATAGATGACTGGTGTTGATAGATGACTGGTGTTGATAGATGATTGGTGTTGATAGATGATTGGTATTGATAGATGACTGGTGATAGATGACTGGTGTTGATAGATGACTTGTGATAAATACAATATGATTTCAGTGGGATCACATTATAATTGCTCGAGTAAATTTTCTTAAGTAAAATAACCCGATGCATAACTTTTTCGTCTGTGTCAACATCTTTTATCTTTGATGAAAATAATTTTTTGCTGTATTCAACACTTATCATAGGAACCAATCTGAATACCGCGTCGTAATACTTTGAAGAACACATACGAAGTGCACAGGAATAAATCTGCTATAATACTGAAGATATTTCCTTGCAACAGCTGGCTACATATGTATTTCGAATTCCATAGACATAGTATAGCATGTCTAAAAACGATGTTGATCAAGAAATGTTATGCACATTTTCTGAAAAAAGTCACCCCACTTTGAACTTGATATTTGCGACCCATATATTTTAATACAGAAACAACAACATATGCACAATTTCTGTTACTCGTCTCTGAGTCTCGGGGCTTCTCTACAGCTGTGTACTTGATCACAGCTACTGCAGAGGGATGACGTGAACCCTGAAACCAGTCATGCAGGGGTTTGTGTCAACCCACGCGACGGTAGCCGTGGTAAGATATCCTTCGGGGGAAGTAGCTCGTAACATGGAGACACATCTGAACGAACACATTACGATTGCAGATGTAATTACTTGAATAATGCTTGCTTGCTACAAGTGGAGTGATACCTGCTTAGTTATTAAGGAACTATATACTCGTAAATGCTTGGAGGCTACTTTGATTTCCGTCTTAGGCATGGTAACACAAACATGGAAAGTTTCACCACTTAGAGAAAGTAGTATAGATCATGTGAAATCATTGCACTCTAAGATCATTATTGCTACTAGCTCACACACTGCCACTATTACCTCTATTAATATTACCTCCAAAAATGTCCCTTTATATACTGAAGAACCCATTCGTGGCGAAACGTTTCCCTTAAATGTTCTGAACCCTCCATAAATGTTTTTATCCACAAACCGTTTTCTGTTTACACTGTATATTATTCCCCTTGATTCCCCTACCTCTTCTGTCTCTTCACCTCCGCATTCCTAAGGACTCCACGGGTGAACTTTTCTAAGCTAAACAATCATGGGGTGTACTATATTCCCCTGATGCAGCTCTCTGATTTAGTAAAAGGATTCCTGAGAGGGAAGATTGCTAATTCAGGCGAGAGGGTCTCCTCTTAATCAGTTTCACTTTCTCAAGATGTCTAACACTGATGAACTTCCATAGGATATTGCGTATATATTTAGTTTTACTTTCTAGGGAATTCTCCCCTTTTGATTGAATTATTAAAAACAAATCAAGTAAATTATATCATTTATATCATTTATTATATTCTGTATTTGTTAGAGTAGTATATATTAGTTTCTAATCATATTAGTATTAGCGTACATTAATAATAATAATAATAATAATAATAATAATAATAATAATAATAATAATAAAGAAAAACCTAGCCTATCACGTTATTTGTCATAGTTTAGCTGATATAATATACAATTATATCATACATGGAACAAATGTGGTTTACAATACGTCCTCTTGAATAGTCAGAAGCAATTACTATCAAAAATAACATGAGACACTTGTAAGAAAATATTAATCAATCATGCGTATAACACTAACATCAAGAAAACTTTTGTTTTGATGGTAAGGGATAACGTAAACTTTCAGTGTTTATACACTCAATGTTACACACACATGTCTCGGGATATATTCATATATCCTGAGAGATACACATCTCTCGGTGTATATACCCTGAGAAATAAACACACCTCTCCAAGCTTATACCAAGATTTCTTGTATTAAATAATGGCATTAAAGTATAGTATCAATTTAGACTTAGACTATATCAAATCACTGCCTCACAAAATACACAGTTAGCAAGCCCATATGACGCAGTATTCCTGGCAAAACATAATCTAGTTTTTAGTTATCTTTCTGTAAGTTTATTACATGGTTGTTAACAGCAGGAATTTTTAAAAATATATTGGATACAAGATAATTCATTAAATGTAAACAATTGTGATTACCTAATTAAAGTGTAATTGAATCTAAATTATAATCTTACAATACTGTACAATATAATACAATACAATGCAATACAATATACAGTAGTTACCTGAAGTTTATTCCAGTAGACATGGATATAAGAAGTTATGTATACTTCTTCGTAGAACGGCTGTCTTAACGAACGAAATTCAGAAGCAAGTATAAGAGGATGAATAATTAATAAAAACTCAAGAAGCATATTTCGAGATGTTTTGATCATATAATAGCAAGAAAGAGCTTTTTAAAACAGTAGTTTTGAAGTAGGAGGCAGACAAGGTACCTTTGGAATCTCCTGGCAGAGAGTTCCAAGTTCTGGGACTTTTTATGCGTTCTGAGTTTTTACTTACTGAGGAAATTTAAACTTTGGAAGAGGGGGATGGGGTACTTGCCTGAGTGATCGTACATATACTGGCTTTATGTTGAGTTACTATCGGCTTTAGGTGCTTTACTCAGGAACAAACGTCATAGACGAGATAAGGATAGATTAGAGAGTAGCACAGAGTAAGTAATGTTGTTTGAGGAACGTATATTAGACAGGGTGCAAACTGTTTTGAAAATGTTCTTGGCTATGTGTTTGATGCTGGTGTTGAATTTTAAAGTGCTGTCGAAATTTTTCCATCATTTTGTATTACAATGAATCATTTATCATTTTAATGAATTATATATTAACCTTGTCTCCAAACATTATGAGAATCGTCTTGTCAATATTAGGTGTGAGTCTATCGGTAGTGATAAGAGTATATATCTTTATCAATTCATCATTAACTGTATTACTGAGAGAAATCGGATCTGGATGAGACATGACACAAACTGTGGATGCATTACGAAGGTCACAGATATAACAGTACACGAGGGAACAGCAGAGGGGAAAGAACACTGCCCCGAGGCATATGAGGAATCGAACTGACGGGCGTGTTAGGTGATTTAATATTTCCATCCATCCTAGCTGTTATATAATATCAATACCAATGCAAAAAAAAAAAAAGACTGAAAAAAGCGTGTGAAGAAATTACTTTTTTTTAAACACAGCAGCGTACTGCTGAAAGTAATAAATTAAAGACATGGATACAGAACAAGTTTTTTTCAGACAACGTTTCATCCTGTGTAAAGATTTATCAAATCATTTAGTTGAAAACTTTGCAAGGTTAACGTGGTCACAGTAAAATATTGCTCTACACCTGTGTCGTCTCAATAATATATTTTTTAAGTAGATAATGTAGCCATCAACAGAAATAATATTAAAGATATTTTAAAGTTTAAGGAGATAACTATTTTCTATGCATTTTCGGTCTTCCACCGAGATAAGGTGACCCCGAAAAAAGGAAAACACATTCACCGTCACTCATACAATCACTGTCGTGTCAGAAGTATGATGTCCTTACAGTTTAAATGGCGCAGCGAACTGCAACCTGCCCACCCCTCCTTCAGACTTTAAAGTTGTAAAAGCCACTTGCCTCTACTTACGTTCTAGCACAAGCCTGTTGGATGTTCGGTCACCTAGGATGATACATGTCGTATTGGTTTCACTAAAATGAACAAATCACATAAATAGTTTCAGTTCACAGCCTTTTTTTTTTGTGTGTGTGTAGTCTACTAGTATAGTTATTTAATTTTCTCAATTCCTCTAGAAAAAGTTAGTGTTCTGATGATTTCATGTCTTTTGTGGTCTGTTCGGATTGTTGAGTTAGTGGTCTGTCTAATTTAAATTGTAGGCGGTCTATTTAAATACTTTATAGGTACATGATGCAAGTTAAATGCTTCTGTTATTGTCTGATTTAAATAGTGTATTAGGTTTAAAGCCTGATGACCGGACGTGGGTCATCAGTGTTGCAGATCATCTGTAAAATATATAATCCCTAAACTAGGGATTCAAGTAAGATTTTTTGTATTTATGCTTAGAGATACACACCTCTCGGCACATAATTCCTCAGCAATACACACCTCTCGGCATCGTTTTGCCGATGGTATACAATAACGACAAATGAAGCTTGGGGGACTGACCACCACCTACTAAGAGTGACAGACTGCGTCAAAACCGCTACTTCTGTCTCCAGTATTTATTCTCTAATATTCAACTGAAGAACCTATTGTCTTATTCATCTTCCCTCATAGTGTACACACCCTGAGAGACATGCCCAGAGAGATTAACAGCCTTGTGGGATGTGATCCCAAGACACAGAGAAATGATGTGACACTCTCGGTCTTTAATAGAGCATGTGTCAGCTTCTGCTCAAGTTACTTGAGGGAAATGCTATTCACCTGGGTGTCCTTATAAATATATTAATGTTCGTGAAAATCCGGATAAAATTTTTAATGAGAAAACCAGGTACCATCACAGCTGTTACATTTAACTGAAATATCTCGTTGTTTCAGGTTTTGCCGATAGTTATGGTATACAGCAAGGCGCCAATACTTGCTTAGCATGCTTGGTGCTTTCTATAGTTACTGCATGTTACGATGATGACTGTAGGCTTCAAGGTCTTCGCTTCGCTAATCGAAGGAACGACCTAATTAGCAGTCTAGCAGAGGTTGTTGAGGCCTGGAGTGCCGAGGTTGAAGGGTTGCGGTGCTTGAAATGTGGAAGGTTGCGTGCTGGGGTTGTAGAGGACTGGAGTACGGTTGTAGTAGCTTAGAGTGCTGGACCTGTAGAGGTGTAGGGCGTTGGGGTTGTATAGGTTTGGAGAGTTAGAGCGGTGGAAGCCTGACGTACTAATGTAGTGGAAGCCTGGGGTGCTAGTGTGGTGGAGGACTGGGGTGCCTGAATCATGAACCAATCGCTGGGCTCCAAATGAGTCTTTTAGTGTGCAATATGAGGCTACTTTGCCCTCGTTACCTGCCTCCTGCAGCCCAGGACCAGACCCACCAGCCAGTAAAGCGGTGATTTAAATCAGGCGAACGAGGTCAATTATTTTTAGCGTTATTATTTATAGAAATATTAGTGTTGTGTGGTTGGTTATAGTAGAAGTTGCCGTGGCGATGGTGGTAATGATGATGGTGGTGGCGGTGGTGATGGTGTTGGTGGTGGTGATGATGGTGATGGTGATGGTGGTGGTGCTGGTGGTGGTGATGGTGGTGTTGGTGGTGATGGTGGTGGTGGTGATGGTGGTGGTGATGGTGATGGTGTTGGTGGTGGTGATGGTGATGGTGGTGATAGTGGTGGTGGTGGGGATGGTGGTGATGGTGGTGGTGGTGGGGATGGTGGCCGTGGTGGGGATGGTGACCGTGGTGGGGATGGTGGGGATGGTGGGGGTGGTGGTGGTGGGGATGGTGGTGGTGTTGGTGGTGGTGGTGTTGATGGTGGTGGTGTTGATGGTGGTGGTGGTGGTGTTGGTGGTGGTGTTGGTGGTGGTGGTGGTGGTGGTGTTGATGGTGGTGGAGGTGGTGGTGGTCGTCGTCGTCTTAACAATGCTCTATGATTTCAAGTAATTACCAATTAAATTCTTTTTCGAAGAAATGGTCACTTGCCATTATTAACTCAGTTTCGTCTGATCGCAGCCTTGTCTACCTTATTTCAGCCTCGTCTATCTTATACCGGCCTTATCTATCTTATCCCAGCCTCGTCTATCTTATCCCAGCCTCGTCTATATTAACACGATTTTCTTGTTACAGTAGTGGATGAGAGTTCGAAATGCCAGAAACATAGTCAGGAGAAATAGGACTGTCATGTTAATGTCCTTAATAACCTGTCACTATCAACCAGAACTTTAGTTTATTAAAATTATACACAAAGTTATACATAATGGAAATCACAATAAAGTCGAAAAACTGTTTTATACATAATGTTAAAGACATGAATATAATTTCTTCGTAATATATCTATTAAATTTATACAGTTAATACTATGTATAAAATATACTTTATATCTTTTCACGAAGTACAAATAAACAAAAAATATAACTAAGAAAAAGTAGGTACAATTTCGATAAATGCAATAACAAAATTATATAATAATGCAAAAACTAAATGAATACGACATTCACCTGAAGTTCTTATTAACAAAAGTGCTCAGCTTGACCCGAGAAGAATGTTAGTAGGCCTAGCTTCACTTTCAATCACACTAGGAGGCATAGATATCCGTAAGGCATCACAGACAACACTCCTTGCTCTGTTTTGCTTCCTGCAAACTTTTGAGAGCGATTCTTCCTGAATGTTTCAGTAACAGTACTGGGATTCACGACCTAGAGTTCATTAATAGAGTCAAACTCGGAATACTCCAACACACTCCTAAGCCAGGTCACTCTCCTTAACAATAACAAGGAATCGCACTTAGTAGTGGAAAATATAGCCTTAACAATGCGTGAGGATGTGCCAGCGAAGAATAGAACTCGCCTCTTGGCAGGGAGAGCTCCTCATGCGGGATTTTTTCTATTAGTTGTCCCTAAATCCTCTTCAGGCACACACCTCGTCCCACAGATCATTTGTATTGGTGTTGCAAGTCTCCTTGCTTCTCCTAGCCTCGCAGAACACAGGTTTATCGGCAGAACGAATAGGGATGGCCTTGTTTACCAAAATCTAAGGGAAAGATTGTAAAGTATGAAGAGGTTAACAGAATTAAGAGAAGCGTTACAACAGCTACATACCCAGCAATAACCTGCCCTAATTCAGCAGATATGATGGCAATCTGAAGTCCGAAAGGAATTACCTTACAAGGGTGGATAGATGGCAAGCAGGTGATGTGGATCACGCGTGCACACCAACAATGAATGACAGCGGACGTCAGATCCGTTTTCGAATATGCAGCGCCAGAATGGAATCGCATCTGATAAAGTATGTAAAGAACTTGGAAAAAGTGCAAAGGAGAGACTAGACAGGCTGATCCTGACCACATCAAAAACAGGACCAGGGATGAGATGATTATGACGTACAAAATACTGAGAGGAATAAACAAGGTGAACATGGCGAATCTGTTTGAGAAGCGAATCTCAGATACACGAGGGCACAGCTAGAAGTTAGAAACGCAGATGAGTCACAAGAATGTTAGGAAATACTTCTGCAGCCTTAGAGTAGTCAGGAAGTGGAATGGCTTAGACACTGAACTGGTAAAGCAGAGAGTCACACACAGTTTTAAAAAGATGTAGGTTAAGAGTCAAGCAGTCAGGAGTGAACCCAGTAGCGGGTAGAGGGAGAGGCTGGTACAGGAGCTGAGACTTGACCCCTGCAACCAGAAATAGGTGAGTATGAATAGGTGAGCACAACTTTCTCCATCAGAAGGGATGAAGGAGGGGCAGTTGAAGACTTCAAAGAGTCCCAGAAGTCTAGAAAATATAGCTCTCTTCTCCTCGTGGGAGAAAAGAGCATCCAGGTGCCTGAATGAATTAGACGAAAGACTAATCTGGAAACCTGAGGATCCTAGAGCAGCTAGTTATCTTGTTCCTGTATCTCAGTGTCGCAGTTCAGAGACGTAATGCCTGTTGTATCTAAAGTGCGTGCCCCAGCTCTGAGGAGATGGATTAAGCATTTGAAATATAATTGCTGACAAACGCGTCTGCGTATTGGTAATATATTATTTAAACCTATGTACAATCAGTGTATCTTTAAACCATGTGCATATACATCGAGAGGGATGTATCACTCAGTGTATATCCCCTAGGAGTTTAAATTGTATTTTAGGAATTAAACCATTGACGAGTTTCGTGTAGTCGATGGTTTTATTCTATTATTAAATCAACTAACCAACCCTTTGAATCTCAAGATTTATCACCCAGTGGAACTAATCATTCCAATTATATTAATAATAATTGTATGAATAATTATATCAGCCGGTAAGTAAAAGAAGCTTTAAAAGTTTTAGTAGCACGAGTGTGACATGCAAAGAGTACGTAACCTTTATTCGGCGCATGTACACACCCTCATTTACAGGCTATCTTCCCCAACCAGCGAACCAGGTGACTGAGGGTTGACGATGGGGCCCCGTCGTTCAACCACTACCCAGGTTCCAGCCAATGAGAAGTTGGTTTTGGCAATCGCAGAGGTTATGTGGGTACCACTCTCCTGTCTGCCCTTGTCATTCCCATTCTAGACCTGGTTGAAGCACGGTCTGCTCTCTAGTGGCTTCTATTCTGCCTTACTTACCGTGGAGTGCACTAATACCTATCACTGTACATAGTGTATATAGTGTACATACTTCTGTTCTAAATTGGTGAAGGATAATATAAGTCAAAAGTTTTCTGCTGTGTTTATTTTGCTCCCTTTACACCCAGGATAACAGGCCATTTGGACTCCTGGGTTGTAATAACGAGTATTATGAATTTTAATGAACGTATTCATCAAGACGAAAAGAGTAATTGAATTAACATTAACATTAATTTAAATTAGCAGGAGTTATTGTATGATTATCATTAATAAAATCAGTACTAGTGCTATATAGTGGTCAGAGGAAGTATAGCAGTAGCAGTACTGTAGTAATATTCTGTATTACAGAAGACAAAGGAAGCAGTAGCATTACTATAATGTTTTACAGATTTTAAATTTACGGTGAATTACAGACTTAATGTTAGAAGTTCATTCGGTAATACACTGAGACACTGTAATCAATTATATAATGTAGTACATAACATGATTCACGATCTGGACTTCTGGTATAATTATGTGCGTGTATCCCATTATTTTGCTCGCTTGACTTAAGCAAGCAGGTTGTGGTTGGAAGCACACAGTTTTCATTTCAATCGTGAGAATAATCGACAAAATGACTATAAAAAAAATAACATCTTCAATATTCATGGGGAATAAAAAAAAAAAGTCCCCAAATTATCGACACATTAGTTTCACATTAAGGACAAAAGAGAATAAACTTTCACGAAGAAAAAAAATTACTCGATGTACATTATGAATTTCACAATGAAAGGTTTAGCCTAATGATTTTGTTGGAAAAAAAAATATTTGCATATCCTTCCAAGAAATGCAATAGGAAGTGTATTAAATGTTACAGAAAACATTGACTATTACATCCATATAAAAGACTGTTAAATAATCTCACACAGTAACGGAGAAACACGTTAGGTAAGGTTAGGTAAGATTCGTCAGGACACAGTATGCTTCCTAATGCGGAACATATTTATATGAAGACCCACAGCTAGAGCTTTTGGTCATCTGACCGAAGCCTTCCGCTTGGTATGGTATAAACCTTGATAATTGATACCTACAACTGGTTTTAAAAGACGGGTGATCAAACACTAGGATATACGTATTAGTAAACGTTTCGGTCTTGGGGTTTTGATCACTTGATCGCTTCAACGTCCTAGCATCAAAAAGTTTTCTTTTAAATATACCCTAGTGTTTTCTCACTTGTTTTTTAACAGTCTTAGTGTAAATAAACGCATTTGAGGATTTTAAGGCATATACTGTGTACATGTGTGAATTTCCGTATTCGTTTGTGTTGATCATGAATTTTAACTTGAATTAGTGGTCGGTCAAGACTGATCCTGAAGAATAACACACTTGTGCAAACTCTGGGTATCTTATAGACGTTTCGACATTCAGCGGCTTTATCAATACATACATAGACATAATATGAAAATTATCGGTATTGAATACCACTGATATATAAGCTTTATCCTATTCTGAAGTATGTGTGATTCGGTCGCTGGAGATAAAAAAAAAAATACCGACACGATGGAAAAATAAACACAAGAGGATCGCATTATATTGCATTTGTGATTTGGGTCGCTTGAGCGATAATGCAAACTCTAGGAAACTGATATCCAAATTTCATTAATGAAATTAGCAACGTTTTACGCGCACAGCCCCATAATAATCCGAACCTTCCTATGAGTAAAATGCAACAGAACTGAAAGTTTTAAGTGAAGTTAACGCACAGTAATCTGAAGTTAACGCACAGTAATCTGAAGTTAACGCACAGTAATCTTGCAGAAGTATTTGGGGATGCATAAAAATGCTTTAAGAAGAGTAATATAAATAGTAAAATCTAAAAAAAAAATCGTTGATGTCACGAGATACTTGAAAAATTGAGCAACTTTTTTTAATGTCGACAAAATGTAAATGAACTAACTTCAAAATAGCGTTCAGCACAGAACAGAATATCTGGAGAACTAGAAGCACTGAGGAGAGAGGATGAGGATTCACGTGTGTTCTAAAGCAACCATCTGAAGCACCTAATATATATCTTTGAGCGAGTAAATGGATAACAAACATGACACTTCTCAGAGCTAGAGATTCGAGCACAAAACTCGGTTGATATTACTAACGCACTGTAATTCATTTGCCAGACTTCGCAAAGAATATGCTCTAAATTTCTGGTGACAAATTACATACACTTAAGCAAGAACGAGGGACATGACATTCATTTGATTTGGGCCACCTCCCCCCCCCCAAAAAAAAAAATCGAAATAGATGAAACTACTGAATACTTTGAAAATGTTTATTTTAGATAAACATCGTATCAAGAGTAGGGCTCTCTCTCTCTCTCTCTCTCTCATATTTCTAAAAGAATAATTCTCATAAGCTAATTCCAACGTTTTCATTGAATGTAACTTTGAAAAGACGAACCACCTGTTAAACTCCAAACAGAAGCACCATTTAGGTTCAAATTAGAAACCACCTTCTAGGTTCACATTAGAAACCACTCTCTAGGTTCCGATTAGAAACCACCCTCTAGGTACAGGTTAAAAACTTTCTTCAGGGTTCCAGCAGACATGTGAGAGGTAGTGAAGGCGAACAAGAGGCAGAGTAAGGCTGAGAGGTTAATCACAAGTAGGAACATAAAAGGTCAGGGGTTAGTTCTTGTTAATAATCGCTAACCACCAAGCCTGCGGGATAATCCCGCCAAGATACGGGTAATGTGGTGCACTGCCTATTCTCCACTATGGGATACGAAGGGAATGTACGGTATACGGAATGCAGCGTAACACGCATTCTGCATTACGTTGTACCAAACTTCTTAAATTTCGTTTCTCTACGCTCAAGAGCAGTTGTTTTTAATTAGAAAAAAATACCCTAGCGTCTTTTATGCAATAATTTCTGACTTGAAAACATTTCACTTAAAAATGTGAGCATCTATTCTTGTTTAATGAAAATTTTAAGTTTGGGTTCATATCACATAATCCTGGTTAATATCAAATAGAAAATGGTGCTCAGGAAATCGAGGACGACGGACGTGAAGTTTTTAAAGCAAAATGAAAGCTATAAAATCAACTTTATGTCTTACTACTGCAAGGTTTATTACTTGCTACGAGTTATGAGAAGTCAGTGTGACGTTGATGATATTGACACTAATGTTCATATATATATATATATATATATATATATATATATATATATATATATATATATATATATATATATATATATATATATATAATCACATCGGCCATTTTTCAAAAATGAAGAAACACTTTCATTATTCACTCCATCACTGTCTTGTCAGAGAACGCCTACATCACAGTTAAAAAACTGCAACATATCTACACCCTTCGTAGCACAGGCAATGTACCTACTAACTCCAGGACTCAAGTCCAGTTAAGTTGTTTCTCAGAATCCCTTCATAAACGTTACTATGCTCACACTCCAACAGCATGAACAAGTCATAAAAGCCATTTGTCTCCACTCGCACATATCTAACATGCTCACGCCCACTTGTTGTAAGTCCAAGCCCCTTGCGCACAAAACCTTTTTTATCCCCTCCATCTAACCTTCCCTAGAACTACCTATACCCAGACTTCCTTCCACTACAGATTTATACACCTTCCTAGTCATTCTGATTTGTTCCAGCCTCTCTAAATGTCCAAACCACCTCAACAACCCTTCCTCTGCCCTCTGGATAATACTTTTAGAAACCCGCACCTCCTTCTAATCTCTAAGCTATGGATTCTCTGCATTATATTCACGATGCATATTGCCCTCAACACATCTCCACTGCCTCATGCCTTCTCCTTGTTGCAACATTCAATACCCACGCTTCACACCCATATATGAGTGTTGGTACCACTATACTCTCATATATTCCCCTTTTTGCTTTCATGGATAACGATCTTTGTCTTCACAGGCTTCTCAGTGCATCACTCACCTTTTTCTCTTCATCAGTCCAATGATTCACCTCGTCTCTCATAGACCCATCTGCTGACACGTCCACTCCCACATATCCTCCGTATCCCTTCCTTCCAGTCTAATAACCAGCCTTTCATTACCTAAATTTATGTTATCCCCATCATTTTACTCTTTCCTATGTTCACTTTTAATTTCCTTCTTTTACATACCCTTCCAAACTCGTCCACCATCCTCGGCAACTACTCTTCAGAATCTCCCAAAAGCACAGTGTCATCAGCAAAAGCAACTGTTACAATTTCCACTTTGTGTAAGATTCTTTATCTCTGAACTCCATCCGCGCATCCACTTCTCTTACAACCCCATCTATAATTAAAGACCTGAAACGAAACCAGGGCAATGTTTATAAAATACATTTGTTCTTCCATAAAATGAAAATCTAAACGTAGTTCCAAAAGCATTAAGGCACTTTAATGGAAGCATTGTTTTTAATTAAAATGAGAATAATTTATCACTTAGGAACTCTCTTACAACATCACACAGAAGTCAGCATTTATGAAGTTCTCTATAATCAGTGTGACAGATTTTACATCAGACAGGCAAATTACTTTTAACTAGGCTTAACCAGTTCAAATACTCTATGAGAATCAAGGAGCAGTATAATGCTATTTTTACCCAGCTGAACACATTTTCACATTCTATTGATTGGGTAAAAGAACAAATTATCGTTCCTAATGGATCTCCCACTGCATGCAACTAAACTGAATCGTTGTAAAGTAAGCATGTGGTCAAATTCCTCATGAATTAGCATTGTGGGTTTTATCGTCTGGATAATTCCATAATTGAAAACAACATTCACAATTTGAGAACTATTTCACAATATGGAGTAGTGATCACCCTACTGTAAACATCAGATGAAAATAGCAACAACTATGAACTGTGGGGTCATAACTATTGCATAAGAAGGGTTAATATTGTGTACACAATAAAACTCCATTACCTACCTGGAATTCTAGTTAATTTTCTTTGGTTAATGTGGTGATTTTATGTTCAGTAGTCATATAGTCTATTTGACAACGGAGGTATTTTGTAACTATACAGATGTTTCAATAGCCCAGATGCTGCCAGTAAGGCATAAATATGTCCACCTGGGACCTGCCATTTAGGTATATTAACGCCAAAATTCTAGGGTATTCAAAATGGTCCTGTTCGGCGAAAATAGGTCTGTGCCGATGGTGTGTAGAGTATAAAAATTAATGTGTGTAGAGAACATAACAGAAAACATATTTCCAGAAAATACCTTTCCTTTATATATGTGTGTAATATATTCTATGTGGACTTTATTTAAAGACAAAATACATCGACATAAATACAATAGGGAGTAGAACATAAATAACATCTCAGAGCCTACATCTCGAATACTTCGTCCAGCTCCCCTGCGGTGGGCCGCGTGCCCAGAATGCTGCAGGCATTTTCCCTCTTGATCGCATCACTGAATCTCTGAAAGAGAAAACTGACCGCTCTGTGATCCTTAGTTTCTGTGATGAGCCTTTTACCGAGCTCTTAGAGGAACTTCAGAGCACACTTGCCCCATGCTGCAAGGGTCTCTGATCCTACTGGGATGAAGTTATAGCATGGGGTAAGGATATTCTGGGTCTCCTTGTAGCTGGCAGCTCCAACCCCCTTCAGCTTCAGAGTATGGCAAGTAGGTGTCCCCCAAAGTGGCAGCACAGGTGTAGTCCCAGGCAATTTGTTTACAACCCTTCCAGGGTAACAGTATCTCCATCTGGACGCTTTTGACTTTCGTCAGACCTCTGTACTTAGGGTTCCCGTTCAACTTGGGCAACGGGCTGTGACGAGACTTCTTATGATGTCGTTGACCTCCTGTCTGGCATATTTTCCTTCTGATGTATGACACACGACACAATGAAGTCCGAATTAATTTGCCGACGCCCTGCCGCAAATACACCTATGTTCGGTCAGCAACACCACAGCATGGGACACCCTTGTAGAGAGTAGCATGGCACCAGGCTTGTTGTCAAAGTTATTTCATCAAATCCTGCCACATGCAGTGGACAACGAAAGAGATTTGAAATGCTTAACAATTCGCAAACGGGCAAAATTATTTACAAACATTGTCTCTGCGTCCACAGTAGAACTCGAACCTGCAAACACTGCATCAGAGACCACAGTACTTTACCACGGAGTCAGATAAGCATGGGCGCCTAACTGAAGCTAGACGATGTTTCCCTATACCCCGGGGCACCAGGCTTGTTGTCAAAGTTATTTCATCAAATCCTGCCACATGCAGTGAACAATAAAAGAGATTTGAAATGCTTAACAATTCGCAAATACACGAAATTATTTGCAAACATAGTCTCTACGTACACGGCAAGATTTGATGAAATAACTTTGAAAAACAAGCCCGGTGCCTTGGGGTATGGAGAAACATGTTATTATTCACTTGAAACAACAGAATCCAAGAGGGACCATAAGTATGAGAAAATATACAGTAAAAGGAACTAGAAACGACAGAATGAGTTAGCGGAAAGACAGGCTGGCTGGCCTAAGGAAAGTCGAGACTGAAAACGGAAATAAACTGGAATGGAATATGAACAAGAAAATGGGAGCATTGGAAGAATGAGTAAAGACGGTGAATTGCTTCTAATTTTCGCATTATATCATTTTGCATATTTTCAGTACAGATCAGGCGAGGGGAATATTATAACAACCACTAGTAATATATTCATTAGTAGTAGTAGTAGTAGTAGTAATAATAATGGTGGCGATAGTGGTGGAAGCAGTAATAGTAGTAATGGTGGTGGGTGGGGGTAGTGGTGGTGGTGGCGGCGGCACTAGTGTAGTAGTAGAGGTAGTAGTGGTAGTAGTAGTTGAGGTGGTGGTAGTAGTAGAAGTGGAGGTAGTAGTGCTAGTTGAGGTGGTGGCAGTAGTAGTAGAGGTGGTAGTAGTAGTACTGGTAGTAGTAGTAGAGGTGGTGGTAGTAGTAGTAGCAGTAATAGAGGTAGTAGTGGTAACAGTAGTAGTACTGGTAGTAGTAGTGGTGGTGGTACTGGTAGTAGTAGAAGTAGTAGTGGTAGCAGTAGTTGAGGTGGTGGTAGTAGTAGTCTTAATAGAGGTAGTAGTGGTAATAGCAGTAGTAGTACTGGTAGTAGTAGTGGTGGTAGCAGTAGTAGTACTGGTAGTGGTAGTAGTAGCAGTAGTAGTGGCAGTAGCAGTAGTAATAACAGTAGTAGTAGTAGTAGTGGAAGTAGTAATAGCATTAGTATTAGCAGCATAAAAAAATAATAAGTAGCAATAATAATTATTATTATAAAGACAAAAATTATTAGTATGGTAATTTAAGAAAATGTTCACAAACGTAATGTGATGAAATTCAGGAGAATTTGTTTGTAGCGAAAAAATTCCATGAAGGAAAGAGATTAATCAACAATAATAGGAGAAGCTTTGTAACCACGTTAGTACAAGAGTCTCTCTGCAAAAATGTCGATGCAACTTATGCATCTTCCCTGAAGTAATTACCTTTTCCCTGAAGTAATTACCGTATCCCTGCTTTAATTAAAGCCTCCCTGCTGTACGTTACGCCATCTTGAGTAGTCAGGATAGATTATTGTTGATTTACAAAAATAAAAGAAAATATTAGCCATGTGAATAAACTCCGAAACATTGTTTGGTGGTAAGGTTATAATTTACTTGAATTGTTATTATTAATCTAATCAGAAGGGGAGAATTCCTCGCTAAGTGATAAAAATTTAATATCCCAGGGGAGTTCATCAATGTAAGGCATCTTGAGAAAGCGAATTTGATTAAGAGGAGACCCTCCTCACCTGAATTAATAATCTTCTCTCTCAGGAAGCCTTTTAATAAATCAGAGATCAGCGTTAGGGGACTCTGTACACCCCATGATTCTTTAGATTAGAAAATATTCACCCATGACGCTCTTAGGCATTTTGGTTGATAGGAGAAAATATGGAACAGGGGATAGTCAATGGGAAAAATATTCAATGTACACCCTCTTGTAGGCGATGATTTGCATTTCATGGGCTTTTAGAGGGTGTTAAACTTCAGGATCTAGACTTCATGAGTGCTGAAATAAAAAACTTTCGTGCCTCGTGAGAGTGCTGACTTCTAGCTCGTACCTATTGAGATTTTTAAAATTCTTTGATCTGAAATTCCTTGAGGTACAGAAATGGAAAAGCAAATAGTTTTTAAAAATTAGTAAATTAAACCTACACAGCCCAGAACACATCCGAATCTTCCTATAGGTTTTATATATATATATATATATATATATATATATATATATATATATATATATATATATATATATATATATATAACCACTGAACAGACGTTATTATTTCCTTGCACCGAAATAATAACGTGTTTTCAGTAACAGTTGTTAACAGTGGTGTTGTAAAAGACATCCTCTGATCCAAGAGTCCATGGCGTTACTTTTTCAGATAAACATCGTGAGACCAGAGTAATATATTACCGTAAATACGTAACTAAGACAAAGGTACAACACCTGTGTATATTTAGTAGAGAGAGACGTTTAATCCTACATGCATGACCTACTTCCGTTCGTGGGTTCCACCCACCTGTGACGATGTTTTCAACCGGTCAAGACTCATCATTACTTCTGGGAACAAAAACAAATAAAATTACGACAATCTCAATAGGCAGCCTGTCCAATTACAGCCTTCAGTTTCCTCACCGAGTTACACTTTGTTGATTTCCACTCTATTTAGCATTTAAAAAAATCATATTAGTCACTCTAGGTTAGGTAAGCATATATTAATCAATTACACACTGGTGTACCGCTTGGGTGTCATTATTTGGAAACGTATCGTCATGCAATAGCTTCGTCAGTTCAGTATAGAGAAAAATGGTCGAAGATCAGGAGTTTGAGGTACCGTTTATCTATAAACGTATATTAACCATATTATCCTATAATTAACCGACAATAATGAAATAAACTAGCAACTTATAGACTTATCATAGTACTTACTGGTGCATTTTGGAATACCCATAGAAAACAGGATTACTGATTTCAACTTCAAATTTTCCTTGCTAGAGTATTGCTGCTGGTCTATGTAGTGGCAACGTCGTTACTTTTCTTAAACTGGGATGTTAGGTTCTATGAGATACATTCAGGATGTCTCTTCCAATCGGCTTCAAACTTTCAGTACTGAGGAATCTTATCTAACGAGAGGTAAGGATACGAATTGGAGTTCTTGGGTACCAGTTTTGGCAATATAAACAAATACGGGCATCATATGTACCCTTCTGGATTAATAATAATAATATTATTATTATTAATTTAAGCGTTAAACCCTTAGAGTCATACAGCATTATTATTATTATTATTATTATTATTATTGTTGTTATTATATTCAAAAGGATTCGGTAAGCTAGTCAGGGTTACGCAGTGCAAGAATGGGAGGTAATTAACTTTAATCACGATCACGATCCCTTCACCGGCACCTCAGCACCCAACATGAAGGACTAACCTACTGCAGCACTACAGAGTTGGGATGTCAACACTGAACTCACAACTCCTCGTATTTTCTGACCCTCGCGTTCTGCTAACGATGCTCCCAAATCAGAGCAGAAATTTTTCAAGCAATGCTTTCTAGAAATATTTCAGAATTTTTGCCACCGTTTGTTCCGTCTGATAAGCACAGTTAAATATTTATTTCTTATTTAGCATGTAAATGTGTTATTTTCGTGGAAAGAAAAGCTTCTTTACAAAAATTATTTAATAAATTCATCTGATTTTAATAACTTTCTATGTTTTTCTAAGTCATTATAGGCTGCAACTTCAAACAACATTACAAGTTACATTTTTTTTTTGTCTTAACATTACATTATTCACTTTTGATTTGTAGACTTCTGTCTCATCTAGAAGAGCATGTAGATTTGTTTTTAATTTTAGATATTTATGTTTTGTAATATATCTTTTTCTAGCTGATATCTCATAAAAGTTTCATTATAAAATTTAAAAAATATGTGTTTTGATCCTGTGTAATATAGAGTACTTGTTCAATTTAGGAATAATTTACTCAATTTGTAAATGTCTTCATAAAATATGTCTATACACATAAGTCTTGACAATATTTCCAATTAATTTTTACATTAACATTGTCTATTCTATTCTATTCTATTTGATTCGCCGGTAATCCCGGCCCGGGTCTCTTCCATTTTCGTGACCCGGCATTGGCTCCCCGGGTAGGGAAGTGACATTTATCGTTACTTGCACCTGTGTGGCAGGTCTTCAGCAGGAAGGGGGGGGGGGGTACCTCACCGGCCCTATGGCCAGATGACGTACCAAACGTTAGTGTGCACTAACAGTGGCTGGTGTGCAGTGCAATGGAGGCCCAAAGCAGGCCCTCGCAGCAACTTCAGCGGGGGGGCGGATGACATGCAAGGACTGGAAGTAAGGTTTCCAAGTCCCTGACAGCTAAGTACACAAGATGTGCTGCCTCATTCTCTCGGGTCTGCCCTACTGGGGTCATTGGGAAGTGTCTACGGCGAAGGGGCATCGTAGCCGGGCAGTCTAACAGGTAGTGCACCAAGGGCTGCGGAACCATTCGGTCACAATGGGCACAGAGCTCCTCTCGTGCCCGTTCAACAATCCGCGCAGTGGTGGGATACCCTAAGCGTAGGCGGTGGATATGCACCCTCAGTTCCCTGGACTGTGTCCGAAGACTTGGAGGGGGCACCCTGTGGGTCGCCCTGACATACCAACAGAGGCTCCGTGACTCCCCAGGGTCAGGGAATGGGCGCCTCGCCGCACCAGCAGCCAACAGCGCAATCTGGCTGAGGCTGATGGAGATCGCAGCATGTGGCTGTGCCTCGAGGGTTGCAGTCATAGCAGCCTCATCTGCAGCATCATTGCCAGGGATACCCACATGGCTCGGGATCCAGTTGATGGTAGCCCTGCGACCCTGGGCCATGAGAGTCTGCAGGTCACCCCGGATGGATGTGATTAAGTGTATGTTGTCCTTTGGCTCTCTGTGCATAAGCGCTTGGATTGCTGCCTTGGAATCAACGTGGATGATGGGGGGATGCTGATGGTCTGCAAGAGCATGCCGCAGAGCTTGTTGGATGGCAAAGAGTTCGGCCTGGAGGATGGTGCAATGGTCTGGGAGGCGCCAACCTGCTGTCAGATTGCTGTGGAACATCCCAGCAGCTGTGCGGCCTGCCACTGGGTCTCTGGAGCCATCAGTGTAATATGGCACACACCCTGGGCCTTCCGCACCCACAATGCTAGCCGAGGCAAGGTGGTGCAGAATGTCCCGGGTGCAATGCCTCTTGCTGTCTGGTAGGGTTGTCCAGCTCACCGCAAACAGCTCTGGTGCCCAAGGGGGTGGCACCGTGTAGTTCGCTGCCAGTCTGTCGCAGCCTCCCGCCTGGAGCAATGTCATGGGCAAGAGCTTCTGTGTGGCATCTGCTACCGACCACATCCATCGGCGGCCGGGATGCAGTGGAATGACCTGTCCCTGGCGGACCCGTAAATCTCTCATCAGTTTGTCAGCCCCTGGGAGTCGGAGATACTTTGCAATCCTCCTGGCAGCTACCAGTTGGATCCTGTCTTCAAGAGGCTGTAGCTGCACCTCAAGGTTCAGAGCCACTGCATTGGCCCACCTAGGAGCCCCCAGCATGGCCCGCACAGCTGTGTTCTGGATGACACAGAGGGATTTGATGTTTGTGGGTCTGGCGTGAACCAGAGCAAGTGCCCCATAGTCAACGAGGGAACGTATTGCCTGGATGTAGAACAACCTCATGACCTCGAGGCTGGCCCCAACCCTAGGGTTGGCCATGGCACTCAATGCCCTGACCCTCTGCAGAGCCCTCTCTTTAATGTGGCGCACATGTTTCTGGAAGGTGAGGTGCCTGTCAATGTAGATGCCAAGGTACCTATAACTGTGAACCCACTCCAGGTCGATGCCCAGGACCCGCAGCCTCTGACTGGGCACCTTGGTGCGAAGGATCATGGCTTTGGATTTTGCTGCAGATATCTTGAGTCCCAAGTGACGGCAGGTGGAAGCCAGCAGATCGAGGTCCTCCTGGGCATGCTGCAAAAGCCGGCGCTTCCTAGGTACGACAAGTGCTAGGTCATCGGCATAGCTGAGGAGGATGGTCCCTTTGGAGAAAGGCAGGCACACCAGCTGATGCATCAGTACATTGAACAGGGTGGGACTAAGCACCCCGCCCTGTGGAGTGCCGTTGTCCAGGGTCTTGAGAGAAGAGGCATGCCCCTGGAAGCGTACCTGGGCCCGCCTGTCCTGGAGATAGGAACGAAGCCATGAAAGCAGCCTGCCTTTAATCCCCCTGCGGGCCAAGAGTGAGAGGATGGCAGGTGCACTGGCTAGCTCAAAAGCTTTCTCGAGGTCAAGAAAGACCTCAATGTGGGCTTGGGCGTCCGACCCAATGCCGGTCAGTAGAGTGGTAAGGCTTTTGAAAGTGCCCACTCCTCTGGTGAAGCCATAGAGGTGTTTATGAGGAGGGCCAAGCTTCCACCTCAGGCGCTCCAACACCATCCTTTCAGACACCTTCGAGATGCAACTGGTGAGGGAGATGGGTCTCACACTGCCAGGATCCCCAGGCTTAGGAATCGGTATGATGTCAGCCTCCTTCCATACGACAGGGAGTTTGCCAGCTCGCCAAGTCTGGTTGATGACTCCCAGGACAGCTGAATGTCCAGAATGGCCAGACCGAGTGATCATGCCATAGGTGATACCATCATGCCCCGGAGCAGTGTCTCGATGAGATGTGAAGGCTGCCTGGAGCTCCTGGTCGGTGAAGTCTTCATCCGTGACATCCCCAGCCTGGCATGCTGCTTGGATCACCATCACCCTTCTAGGAAGGAGGGTGGCTTGGAGGTCCTGGAGATCCTGAGGCAGTTGAGCCATGGCCGCTCTGGAGGTGAATAGGTCCACCAGACGCTCTGCCTCCGTTGCGGGGTCTGGGTGCAACCGAGCCACACTGCGACGCTGCCCAGTGGCCAATCGTAACTTGGTCCAAATCTCAGATAAGGTGGAGGAGTAGCTGAAGGAGGCACACCACTCGAACCATTTAGCCTGCCGGACCCTGTGGGAGACATGGCGTGCATGCCGCACCACTTCCCTGAGTAGACGCATGGACTCAACCGTGGGATTACGCCTGTGCATCTTGCGTACAACATTGATGCGGTGGTTCTGTTCCCTGATGTCCTCATTGTAAAACCACCAGTCACGTTTATATGACCCTCCGCCTGTAATCTTAGGTATTGCTGCCTCAGCTGCACATGTGAAGGCCACCTGCAAGCTTTGAGCCGCCTCATCTGGGTCTTCTGGAAGGGGAGACTCCGCCCACCAACGCTCAATGACCTCCTGGAAGCACTGCCAGTTGGCCTTTTTTAGATTCCATCTGGGGGTAGGTGTGGGGAGCGGGCACCGCTGGACCATCAGCGTAGTGACCACTGCAAAGTGATCACTGGTGAGACGGGGGTGGACCTCCCATCTCGCGCTCGAGAGCAACCGCCTAGAGATGAGTGTGACATCCAAGCGGCCACCATAGTGATGGGTTGGCTCACCATTATTGAGGAGGGCGATCTCGGGGACCTCCTCCAGCACAGCCGCAAGGTGCCTCCCAGCTGCGTTGGTAGGAGAGACAGAAGAAAGTATTGGGTGGTGGGCATTGACATCCCCAGCCACAACAAGACCCTCCCGTGGGGCGAGTGCTGCCACCTCTGAGATGTCAAGGGTGTACCGAGAGCTTCTGTAAATATTGTAAACCACGAGAGGTCCATCCGCCAGGTGTAGGGTGACAGCCTGAACCTCTACGCCCTCCCCACAGACGATGGGGTCAGTGGAGATTGAATGAGGGATAGTGGTCCTGACGTAGATCGCCGTGCCCCTGCCAGTCCCTTCCAGGCGCTGAAGGTAGGCAGAGAATCCCGGAATACGTGGCTGCATTTGACGTGACAAATCGATGAGTGTCTCCTGAAACAGGAAGACATCAACCTCATCCTGAACTGCAGCTTCAATCACTAAGTGAATTTTCCACTGCAGCCCACAAATGTTCCACTGGAGGATCTTCAAGGGCCGCAGAGGTGGCTCACTGATTCTATCTCTGCCTGGGACTCGTCGTCCGTTGTTGGCGACTCCGGGGCCTCCTCCATCACAGACTGGAAGGACTCCTGGATGATGGCTTGAAGTTCCATTGAGTCTTTCCTGTCCAGTAGGACCACGCCCAGCATCCATGACAGGAGCTGCCTGCAGGCGCCCCTGTCCTCTGCCGACGGCAGCAGGCGACAGAGGAGCGCTGAGATGACCCCGATGGTTTTCTTCAGTCGATCCGGAAAGGATTCGACCATTACCTCTGCAGGCATTGAGCTGGACGACCCGTCGAGGCGGGGCTGGGTCACTGGGTATGTCTGGGTGGCTGTCGACACTGCAGCAGCATAAGCTGGGTGCACCCTGGGCCCGGCATGAGTGGCCATGGGCTTCCAAGTCCCCTGGTGGGGAACCTCTGCCTGACGCTGGCCGCTCACAGTAGGGGCCTGTCCTTGGGAAGAGGCCTGCTGGCCGTATGGCAAGGAATGTTGGTGCCTAGCTGGGACCTGCTGGGCAGTGTACCTGGCCTGTGGCTGTTTTTCCCAATGATTCTGCCTTCTTGGCCACCTTGCCATCTGATGCCGCAGTTGACCGCGCTGCTGCAAACCAGTGTCTGCCCTCTGATGCCACCGCTGGGAGCCCAGTGCTGGGAACTCGCTGGTATTGCCCTCCTGCTGTATCCGGGGAACCGTGATTGGAGCCCATGCTGACTGTTGCTGGGCAGTTCCAAGGCTGGGTGGCGTCGGGGCTGTCGGGTCGTTCCGATGACGAACCTGCTGCCAGTGCTGCACCATCACAGGACAGCTCCGGTTCCAGGCATGGTGCCTCTTTGAGCAGTTGGCACACTTGGGCTCTGGCCGAAGGGCTTCGCCAGGTGGATGTTTGAGGATTGCAATGCAGTCCTTCGAGTCGTGTGCCTTGCTGCACACGCCACACTTCTTCTCTCGCTGGCAAGTGGCTGCAATATGATTGAACCCCTGGCAGTTGAAGCATTGTACTGGGCCTGACAGGTATGGTCGGGTCTTGAATCTTCCCCAGACCCCAAGGTCCAGGTGCGTGGGAAGTGGACCTTTGTGGTGGATCAGCACCTGGCGGGTGGGCACCTTGTTCACCGTTGCAGTGAGTCGCTCCGCCTTGACAATATTGGGCACTTCCAAAATGGGGTCCAGTGGGAGGGGCACAGGGACGTGTAAAAGCACCCCCTTGTACACCTTCTCCGAAGCAAGCAGTTCCACCATGCTGGGATGGGTCACAACCAGCCCCTTCAACTCCTCGTAAGAGTCTTCGTCCCGAGGGATGACCAGAACCTCGTTCCTGAGAGTGAACTCGCAGCGGAACTTGAGGTGGGGGAGACCTTCCAGATACCTCACAAACCCGTAGTTGGGAACCTTGAATTTGTTGAAGGCCCTGGTTGCTTGTGCCCGAGCTGAGCGGGAACTCCTCCTTCCACGTGGAGTCAACCAGTCCCCGTCCACTGTGGAGGCCAACGCAACTGGTGTAGGGACCTGGGATGGCTCCATCCTTGCCACTTGAGGAGCTACATCCTCCTGGCTTCCTTCCACGACCCCTATGGCCATCTGGGGGTGCAAGTCTTCTTGGGTAGGGGCTGCCGACGGACCTAGTGGCAGATTGGTAGGTACAGTAGCCTCCACTGCATCCTTGGCCTTCTTGGTGGGGGCTCCCACCTGCCCCACGTCGTCCTCCAACTCGTCCCCGCATTCCAAGGAACGTTTAGGCCGCTCTCCTGGATCTGTCATGGTGACTGTAGGTGTGGGGACAGAGCCAGCAGCAGAGCTGCTGCCTGTGACCTCACAGCCGCCCACACTGGGTGCAGAGCTGTGAGGCTCAGAGCCCCAGTCGGGGCCCGTAGCCACCCTCTCGTGGCTCACTGCTCTGAAGCACTGAACACAGTCCAAGGATCACCAGGAATGACGCTAATCTGTGCGTAAACTAACACAGATTTACGAACACAACACACACTGTTTTCCAATCTTCGTCCAGTCGATAATCCTTATGAATTGAAATTCCTCTGTCCTCTCTCATCCTGAATGTCGTTAACATTGTCTTGATTCAAGAACAAATATGGAAGAAAATTTCAAAACAACGTAATATTGCCTTAAGTCTATGTTATTTTAATTTTTATGTAATTCCCTGGAGTCTTTTTTTTTCTCACACGATATTACTTTTTATTTTGCACCCTGGAATAATTCGTTTAATTATGTATTTACAAAATGTTTCGCCTTAGCATATCCCCAGACGTAGGAAAATAATTAGTGAATTTCATAAATATTAGTTTCTTAGTTGTAGAGAGCGATTGGTTTTATGTTTTCATGAGGTTTAACTGGGTTGAGTTCCAGCTCTTGGGTTTCTTGAGGGGTTGATCTGCAGGTGCTGTGCCTCTTTAAGATATTGATTTGCAGCTCCTGGACCTGACCTTTTAAGATGGTTAATCTGTAGGTGTCAGACAGCTTGAGTGCCTTTAGTGAGTGTTGATTTCCAGCTCCAAGACTTATTGGGAGGTGAGTTATAGCTCTTAAGTCTCTTCAGAAAGTTTTGAGCTAAAGCTACTGGGCCTCCTGCGTCCATTGAGGTGCAAGGGAAGGGGCTAGGAATATGGGACATACCATTCTAGAATCATGCAACGACCCAAGATTAGATTTTGCCCCCAAAGAGGGTACTTTATTGTGCACATTATATCCATCCTGTGAACTGTAGCGTAAGAGCATATGGATACACAAAAAGCCTAGGAACTAGCACCCGAAAGGGTTTAAAGAAGTACATCTGGAAATATATATACAATTTATGCTTTATCTATAACAAGCAAATTTGAAATATTTGCTTAAAATGTTTGGCATCTTATTTTCATTAATATGACACCTTGACAAATCACACACATTACTATTCTCTCTATATAGTTCTCAAGAAGCGGAAATGAAGCGTAGTATTCAAGACTGACCATACTTCGCATTTACTTTGATCTTCTCTGTATACCAAACTGCCAGAAGTTCTTGAAACTAAGCATCAGTCTGGTTACTACAACAGTCAATCTGTTTACAAGTTGCTCCATAATAGTGTTTATCGATGTTCATTATATCATTGTGAATTATAGCTCTAATCAGTATTTTTAACTGTAGCTCCATGACATTCTGGTTTATTTACTTCTCTCCTAAATATTATTTCTAATGCTTGATAGACGTATACCAAAGTTATATTCTCTTTTTGTTTCTTCTCTGCTAATTTATTAACTTTATCAAGGAGTAAATCAATGCATAGCACGTAACCACATCTAAATCTCTACATTACTGTCAAAGATCAATACGAAAACGCAAGTGATACTCAGATTATTTATACTATATGTATGTTGTGCATTTTATGCAGACATCGGATTTTGACTTATAAAGTAGCGATCGTTTGCCTAAAGGTTAGAGTGTAAAATCACTGTTGCTATAACTTTTCTAAAGCAAGTCTTAATAATCACTCCTCTGCTGTTTCATTGGAGTGTTAACCAGCTTGACATGACATGGCGCGTTATCGTACTGGAAGTAGCCACTGGAAGATGAATAGACTGTTGTCATAAAGTGATGCGCATGGTCCGCAACAATACCCTGGGTAGGCTTTGGCATTTAAACAATGCTCAGTATTATGAGGCTAATGTGTAATAGGAAAACATTCCCCACACCATTACATCGCAAGCAGCAGCCTGAACACAAGCAGGATGGATCTACGGATTCATGTTGCTTTCGCTTTAGCTCAAGTACTTTCGTACTTCTCAGTGCGTCTCGGAATATTCCGAGAGAGGCTGAGGCAAGTGACAAACTTGCACTGAGTTACTCTGAGAAAACTTCCCCTCACTCCTTCAGTTGCTGCCTTGCAACTTTGCACTGAGAAGTGTGATGGTACTCCCCGTGGCTTGTCTTGCATAGTTAAGATCGCTTGTCTGCGACTGTTTGCATTGTGTGTATATATATATATATATATATATATATATATATATATATATATATATATATATATATATATATATATATATATATATATATATATATAAGTGTAATACTACCGTCTGGAAAACACCAGGAATATGTACCTCATTTTAAGAGTCCTTGGTTATGAGTAGCCAGGGCTTTAAAAGTAAAACGATTTGGCTCATTTTCGAATTTGGAAGCTCTTGGGACACACAGAAGAGTAAAGATCTCGTGAATTGCTTGCCTTTGCAGATTTTCTTGAAGTCAAGAGGCCAAGTATTGGTGGGGATGGAAGGGCAACGGAGGAAAGAGGTGGGTTAGAGGAGGAGGAGGAGGAGGAGAGAGAGAGCAGAGGGGAAAGTGAAGATACTCCTCGTAGACACCACTCCAGCTGATTGCTCTTCCCTTCAGCTTTTGCTCAGAGTTTTCTTTTCACTCTGGCTGTCACTTTCTGCCTGTCGCGCTCCCTCAGTCACTTTCCGCCTCATGCTCTGTCACTTTCTGCCTCTTCCTCTTTCACTTTCCGCCTCTTCCTCCTTCACTTTCCGCCTCTTCCTCTTTCACTTTCCGCCTCTTCCTCTTTCGCCTTCTCCGTCTGCCACTTTCTGCCTGTTTTCAAGACCCTTAACCTGCAAGGCTGCGCTGTTAACAAGGAAGCTTGCCTTGGAAAGCGTAATTATGAAGTCTTTTCAAGGCTTCAGATATCAATACCAGCATTATTGTTTGTTTAAAGATGTTTTAATTTACCTCTCAAGCATTCAGTCCATCAGTAGTGAAAAAGTGAGTTCTAATTTATAATTTATTTACTCTTTGCATATAAAGAAAAGTGAACTTGCAAAACGAAAGCCTAATATATTTCTTTTGAAATATTGGGTATGAGAGTAATGGATTATATAAATTATTGTTTCTGGTAGTTTTAGTCTCTTGCTCGGTATATATGATATACTCGGTATATGTTGATATAGCGTATGTGTTATGGCATATGATAAGCATGCTATAGTTTATGTTATGGTATTTTAGTGAATGTTATAACATTTAGTGACTAGAAGAGCAAATACTGGATATTATTAGACATTGCATGTATTTCAGCCGTTGAAACTGTATTGCTGTCGATCAATACAGGAAAGTTGTAAAATACTCGTTCCAAGTGTATACGTCCTAACTGCTGTTTAATGCATGTTCCAAATAAACAATATATGTTCGAAATGCTAATACACGTTTCAAGTGAGGTATGACACACGTTCCAAGTGTTATAAAATACACATTCCAGGTGCTGTATTATACGCGTTCTGGGTATTGTATCATACACGTTCTGGATGTTACATGATACACTTTTTGGGTGTTGTATGAGACACGTTCTGGGTGTCGTACGATACACGTTCTAGGTGCTGTGTAATACACTCTCTAAGTAATCCATAATACACGTTGCAAGTGTATATACTTCACAAGTGTTATTATAATTACTAGTTACTGCATCTTTAAAACAGCACGTACCGATGTATAACCGAACAATTAGCGTTTAATATTTTTTGTGAATATGATAATAAAATTAAAAATAAATAAATAAATAAATAAATATATATATATATATATATATATATATATATATATATATATATATATATATATATATATGCAAAACAACCACTCTGAAAGAATAGAGAAATTCCAAGCGCTTTCGTGACTACTCACATTATCAAGGAACTATGAAAGTAAAGCATCCAAGGAAGCTATATAAGGGGTCTGGCCAGCACCTCACTATCAGATCCCACAACGGTTAAACACCTGACGCGCGCCGACCCAACTTGGATAGGTCCTTTGCACAACTCACCCACAAACTATTCTACCCAAGAAAATTTAAAAATTATTATTTGTCCAGTGTATTATTAAATTCTTCCCAAATTCTATTAATTATAAATGGATCTAATTTACATGAGCCAAAGGAAATATTCATATTATTGTCAAAACTGCTTTTTATGAAACAAGATTCAATTATATTCCTGTCGACCATGGACTTGCTTGATACTAATTTCTCAACTTTTTGAAAATCAATTGGATGGTTAAAATCTCTTACATGAATAAATAGAGCATTGGAATCTTGTCCAGTTCTAATGCTATATTTATGTTGTTTTAATCTTAGTTCGAGATTTTTACCAGTTTGACCGTAATAAACTTTATCGCAAATTTTACAAGGAATCTTATAGACACATCCATCAGCATTTTGGGGGGAATTCTTTATCAAAAGTTTTTTTTACTGTATCAAGATTTTTGAATACAACTTTAATATTAAAAGTCTTAAGAAGAGAAGGCATATCAACCAAGTTGTCCCTTTTTGGATTGTAAAAAGTATTTCTAGCAACTTTAAAAGATTTATCAATTACATTTCTTGGGTATTTTAAATCATTACCTATTTCATAAATTTTGGATATTTCCTCATCTATGAACTCAGGACTACAAATTCGTAAAACTCTCAAAAACATTGATGAGAAAACAGACAAAATTTGTATTTAATGATAAGTTTTACACTCCGAAGTTTGGTATGGCAATGGGAAATCCTCTTTCACCTGTTCTTAGTAACCTATACATGGAATTTTTTGAAACAAGATTGCTTAACACAATCCTCCCTAATAGAGCTAAATGGTTCAGATATGCTGATGATATTTTGTGTCTTATGCCCAAAAATGTAGATATACACCATTTCCTTGGAAAATTAAATAGCTTAGCCCATTCCATAAATTTACTGTTGAGTTTGAAGAAAATAACTCATTACCTTTTCTAGATGTTTTAATTATTAAGGATAATAATGAATTCAAATTTAAAATTTACAGAAAACCTACAAAAAACTGTTTCTATGTCCACTATTATTCTTCGCATCAAGATAGAGTCAAACTGTCTGTTTTCTCATCAATATTTTTGAGAGCTTTACGAATTTGTAGTCCTGAGTTCATAGATGAGAAAATATCCAAAATTTATGAAATAGGTAATGATTTAAAATACCCAAGAAATGTAATTGATAAATCTTTTAAAGTTGCTAGAAATACTTTTTACAATCCATAAAGGGACAACCAGCCTTATTCAACTAAAAATATGTTGGTTCTCCCTTACCATGAAAACTTGGTTGATATGCCTTCTCTTCTTAAGACTTTTAATATTAAAGTTGTATTCAAAAATCTTGATACAGTAAAAAAACTTTTGATAAAGAATTCCCCCCAAAATGCTGATGGATGTGTCTATAAGATTTTTACCAGTTTGACCGTAATAAACTTGCGATAAAGTTTATTACGGTCAAACTGGTAAAAATCTCGAACTGGACAAGATTCCAATGCTCTATTTATTCATGTAAGAGATTTTAACCATCCAATTGATTTTCAAAAAGTTGAGAAAGTAGTATCAAGCAAGTCCATGGTCGACAGGAATATAATTGAATCTTGTTTCATAAAATGCAGTTTTGACAATAATATGAATATTTCCTTTGGTTTATATAAATTAGTTCCATTTATAATTAATAGAATTTGGGAAGAATTTAATAATACACTGGACAAATAAAAATTTTAAAAATTTTCTTGGGTAGAATAGTTTGTTGGTGGTTGTGCAAAGGACCTGTCCAGTTGGGCCGGCGCGCGTCAGGTGTTTAACCGTTGTGGGATCTGATAGTGAGGTTTTGGCCAGAACCCCTTATATACCTTCCTTGGATGCTTTACTTTCATAGTTCCTTGATAATGTGAGTAGTCACGAAAGCGCTTGGAATTTCTCTATTCTTTCAGAGTGGTTGTTTTGCGTGTATATATATATATATAGATAGATATATATATATATATATATATATATATATATATATATATAGATATATATATATAGATACCCAATAAGATCAGAGTAAACATATCAGAAGCGCTTCGTGATTTCTGGCATTATCAAGGACCTGTAAAAATATCAAAACAGCAGAAGGCTATGTAAGGCTAAGATATCACGTTACGGTCACGTCCGGTGAAAGGTTATCGAACTTCAGAATGAGACATGATCTTTTTTCCTTGGATCATTCCTGTTTATCTCTCATTCAGAGGTGCTGTATAGCCTCTAAAGGTTTAGCATTTACTCACTGCAATGACATTACCAACATCCAAAACGGCTGAGTTTGGAGACAGGCATATGATTCTGGGCGTTTTATGTGCGTCCCTCTGAGTATTTTTTTTTTTACAGTGTTATTATACATTTTATTTTCCTAGTTTGTATGTCAACTTTTGGTAAAAAGAAATTTTCAGTTCCCAACGATAACCAGTCTTATGATATATTAAAACGGACAGCTTGTATACAAGGTCCTCGTGGTGGTACTAGTATCATATTTTGAAAACGTAAATTCAGAATGGTATTTACAAAACTCACAACTGTTAGCACATTCGTGTTTTTTTTCTACTACACTCGGAAGCCTCCAGTCACAGATGAGAACTTGTAATGAGATCGTTCTCAAAGCCTCACGGTGAACGTATTTGCACCCTGAGAACTTCTGACCACAACACTAAGTTGGTTACTGGAGCAACAAGCGGGTATTAAGGCAGAACAGCCCTCCATTTTCTAGGTTTTGCTCTGGATGGAATTTTGACAAGACTTGATGAAGTAAAGCTCAATCCAAAATAAAATTTCGTCTAAAATAAAGGCTTGATCTGCATTGCGTGTCTTTAAAGGCGAGATCAGAATGGAAGATGATGGGTATATCCTCCCAATGATCTAGATTTCAACTCATGAATGGATGGAAAAATTTATGGTAGATTTGATGGCAATACCTTCCATGGGATGGGTTCTAAGAAGAACCAGGTTGATGACCCTCGCTAAGGAAGAGATCCGAGAGGGACAAGGTTGATGGACCTCCCAGGGAAAGATATTTAAAATGAATGCGGTTGATGCACTTCCTGAAGTGAGATGTCTGATTCAAACACAGTTGGTGTACAACTCGATGAGTGAAATTTGAGAGGAACACAATGGCTGTATCTCCCAGCGAGAGAGAGAGAGGTATATATCTGAAGAAAGTAGTGGATATATCCTCCTGAGAGGAAGAGCTGAGAGCAGCATAGTGGGTATGGATGTGTAGCAGGAGGCTCCGTGTAGGATATGAGTAGCTGGTCTTTGTGTGGAAGTCCCGGGAGAAATCAGGCACACAGGAGTCCCAGGAGGATGTGGTGATCAAACACGGGTTGTGAGTATCCCACGCTCTCAGCCTTGCTTTTTGTCCACGCATTCCCTGACGTAAAGCTTACGGTGCTACTTCTCTGAATTTTATGGGGCCGTTTTTGGGTTTACATGTCAAGCTAAAAATAAAAAAAAAAAAAGAAGAGGATATTCTAAAGTGCTTTTATTTTGTGTTTGAATACTGTAATTTGCATTTATAGTAGTTAGGAACTCGGTTTGTCATGTCTCTTCACCAGAGAGTTTCAACAGCAAAATAGTTTGCCGTAGTGTGGTGATCAGTCCCCTATGATGGCTGATGTTTCAATTAGCCATCATAGAAAACTTCTACTAAATTAAAACAAAAAATCCCTTCACTGGAGACTCGCACTTTTATAGCAGGTAAAGAGAGGTACTTATAGTTAGTACGAGTATAATGACCTTGATAGGTGAAATTAGTTAACTCAGATTTTTGGAAGAGTTGATCTCAGGTTCCTGGGCCTACCATTTATATTTAAATTTGCGATAGTGGTTCAGTTTTATTACACGTGCTGTTTCACCCGTCATGGAGTGAGAATCTGTCCTGTAGCCTGTAGCTCACTCCACATTTCTGCTACGTTCAGTTCGTCACTGTTTTTCAATGTTAAATCAGCTCTGTCAGTGCTTTAAAATATTTTGTATGTTGTGAGCATATCTCCTCTGCGTTCCACCACGGTCGGTAGGGATCCATTTCACACAGTTTTCATCATGTAATTTTTCACCTCCAGTACCAGCATGGTGGCAAAGTTGCGAGGTTACTTCAGCTCCTTTGTGCCTGGCTAGGTGATAGTGGTATATGCTATTGCACTATGAAGTAAAGCATTTTGATGGATTTCATATTTAATTAAATGTACAAGCTTGCAAATGTGTAGGCTTAGGTGGACAGGCTTAGCTGACGCAATGAATGTCTTTGTCAGGTTGTACACTGTATTTGATTGTCGTCGCCCTGTACCCTCGCTCAGTAGTATTTACATGTATTTGCACTTAACTCTAGAAGTCATATGTTTGACTATTCTTGCAGCCTGTGTAAGCCTTTCTCTAGGTTCCTCCAGACGTCCTCAGTTCGTAGCCTCCTCAGCATTTTTGAATCGTCTGCGGTGACATTTAGAAATCCCCTCTCCATCGTGGATCTTATGTGTATATGCTTAACAATATTATTCCAGTTCATCTGTGGGCAATCCATTTGTTACTTCTGTCGAACCAGATTTTTTTCATCATTTAATGTAACGTCTCGCTTTCAGTTCTGATTTTATTCATGGTAGCACATTTTTTGTCACTCAAGGAAAAAGTTGAGTGCTGGGTGAAGTGTGACAGGGGTATGACCCTCGCGGTGATGTTGTGGGAGTGATGTGTCGTGGGTGTTCGAGTGGGGAATGCCGGCTTGTTATCTCTCTTTGAACCACTCTTCTTTCTTCACTTTTATACTCCTTTCTTAATTTCATGCAGTGCTGCTTTCCTTTCTCCTTATGATATTACCCCATCCTCACGAATTGTAACTTCCAAGCCTCCTTTAAAACCATTCTTCCCTATCCCATCTACTCCCTCTTCACTTCTCACTCCTTACATATTCTCACTGTGTTTGTTGCCTGCCCCCTCCCCTCCATCTCTGAAGCTTCTTGCAGTTAAAGTATCGCATCTGTATATCTATTTACAACACTTTAGATTATTTTGAATACTCCTGAAATTTTTTTCCTCAATCTCAGCATTTCGTCAGCTTGGAACTTCGACGGTGATCCGCGTGTGTAGGCATCCTGGTTTCATACTAGCTTCCTAGTAGTATAGGCATCCTGGTCTCATACTAGCATCATATTAGTGTAGGATGCTTAGTCTCCTCATCCTAGCCCCCTAGGATGAGTAGACCTAATACTTGCTAGCAAAAACGCTCCCTCTGAATGTGTTTGCTGGGACTTTTTCCTTTTTTCTGGAACACTGCAAGCTCCTGTAGTAAGGAAGTAGTCATGGGGGTTCATTTAGGTATGGGTACACATATGCGGTTATCCTAGGATAGCCCATAAGAAATGCAGAGTGACCTATTGAGGTCCTAACCCGTCTAGGTACAGAGGTATAAGGTACACAAGGTATACATAGTTGATTGCAATATGGTGATTGCAAATGAGTTTAGTGGCTTACTAAATCAGGTTGTTGGTAATATATTAGAGTGATAATAATAATGATAATAACAGATGATAGTTGATAATAATGATAGGAATGTTGTTATAAGGAAGAAAGCCTGAATAGGAGAATTAACACAGACATATTAACTGACACTGAGAGTATTTCCTGAATATTATGGAAGGTTCTGCAACACCGGTTAACAAAATGAGGGATTTTTCCCTCAATTTTATTAGCTAGAAGGGTGTAAATGAAGTTATGTAAATGATCCACTATTGTAATGTAATTTTTTACGTCACATGACCTGTTCCAAGCGGTTAGAAGCTTAGGGCTGGCTATTAACTATCTTCTAATTATTTTACCCCATGCTATCTGCAAACTGAGGCCTACTACACCCGACCTCATATGGGGTGGGGTGTGGGTGGACCGGTGTGGGGTTGGCATTCCCCTGGGCCTCTCCTTCAGTCAGAGACTTGCTTGTGCCACCGCGCTACCATACTCTGAAAACCTACCCTACTTCTCCTGCTGTTGCCCTTGCAACATTGCACAGCTCCTGATGACGCAGTGAGAAGTGTGAAAGTACTTGAGCTAAAGATTTCCACCCCCTGTGGCTTGTCTTGCATGAGATTATATATATATATATATATATATATATATATATATATATATATATATATATATATATATATATATATATATATATATCAGCCAATTCATTTATTTCCAGTATTGAATAAAATATCAAAGACACAGCATTACGCCATCGTCTCACACCAGTAGAATGAAACATTGGCATCCATATGAAAGTTCAAACATTTTTGCATATTGGCAGTTTCCCTTAAGACTAACTTATAAAAGGAAAATATCTTCATCACTCATTTCCAAGCTGTCTTTCCAAACGAGTTTGAATTTCACACTTCTAACGGAACCGTAAGAGCCTCACCTGTCAGCGTGCACTGTGCTTCCCACCCTTGGAACTTTAGCCTGGCTATATTGCTTCCCTAGAAAGTAATGAATATATTCATGAGGAAGCACCAATACAAACAGGGATCGCACAGCGTCTGATTAGTGGGATATAAGTTTGAACCAAGAAAATAGGGTAGTTTCATTTTCTTCTGTAGAGTTCTTCAACGGCATAAAGGCACTCCTCCTGCACGGCTCTTTGAGATAAAACTATAGATAAATAAGATCCACTGGTGGCCTCTCCGTCTGCTTCCATAAGACGAGGCTTTGTTTGGTCAGGTCACAGGTAAGAAGCTCCTCCTCCCTCGAGTGTTGAATCAAGACGCAAGGAAAACTGACTCGGGTGGAGAACGTTGGTTGGGAAGGGATGAATAGGGTGAACGAGGCAAGGGAAAAAAGGGGCTGCTGGTGTTGGGAAGGAAGATGAGCTAATGGAGTAGGAAATGGTGAAAGAGGGATTGATGTTTGGAGTTTAGGGAAAAAAAAGAGAGCTTTTGGTGAAGGAAGCGGTTGAAGAGTTGGTGTCCTAGTGGAATCGAAGTTGTTGGTGGGGAAAGGGACAAGGAGTTTGTGTACTAAGGAGATGGAAGGGGAGGGGAGCTAGTTGTATTAGGTCAAGGCAAATGGGTTGAACAAATGAGGTTAAAGAAGTGCTGGTGTAGAGGGTAGGAAGGAGGGGTTTCCAGTCGAGTGCATCAGAAACAGAGGCTGGACAAGGTGGGGAAGAGAGAAATATGTGTGGAGGAGCTAATAATGGACCAAATTAACGATCAACACAAAAATATTTTTCCCAGTAACGATATCAGATAACTTTAATGTTTTCTCATCAAAATTTGTAAAAGGATGATACAGGCTGCTTAACGTATGCTCTTCTCTCCATATTTTGTATTACTCATAGTTTTATCTGTACCTCCTCGTGCAACAATTACGAGTTAATTTGCCTGTGTGACCCTGTGTAAATGTTCTCTTTTTGTCCATTCATATTACCTGGTCCTTATCAGCCCACATACCTTATCGGAGCTTACGTTAATACCTCATATCGTTTGAAGCATTATCAGAAACAGATCTTGGTAGGTGTGGCATTCAGAGAGTATGTAACCTTTATTCGGCGCATATGCACACCCTCATTGAAAGGTTATCTCCAGCAACCAGTGAACCAGTACTGGGGTCGGACGATGGGGCCCCATCATTCCATTACTACACAGGTTCAGCCAATGAGAAGATGGTTCTGGCAATCGCAGAGGTGTTGTGGGCACCACCCGCCTGTCTGTCCTTGTCATTTCCATTCTAGAGCTGGTTGAAACACGGTCTGCTCTCTAGTGGCATCTATTCTGCCTTGCTTACCGTGGCGTGCACTAATACCTATTGGTGTACATAGTGTATATAGTGTACATACTTCTGTTCTTACTTAGTGACAGGTTAATATAAGTCAAAAGTTTTTCTGTTTTTATTTTGCTCCCTTTACACCCAGGATAACAGGCCTTTAAATTCCTGGGTTGTAATAGTAGACAACAGGCGAAGGTCGATCTGCGTCTTCCGTTTGTCACACCTGCAATGCCAGGAACTGCCCTTGAAAAACATCTCATCCTCCTCCCTCTCCCATCCTCAAGTCAAATCAAGCCTGCATGCGGTAGAGAGCAATTATGAGACAACAGAGAACAGATTGCTGACGGAGTCCTGAAGAACCCAGTTATGGGGTTGGAAATTACTTCGCTATGTCAAGCGCCAGTGACGTGTGTGGGCCTGAAATGAATTTAGCCTGTCACTATTTTCTTTTATTTTGTGATGTACAACACTGTATGTGTTTTTTTGAAACCATCTGTCTGGATTTCCAGTTAAACCCACTGATGTTTCGAGGTAAAACGGTATATTAGGGGTGGGGGTCTTCTGAAGGAAGGTTAGGGATCGCTTAACGTATGCCCTTCTCTCCGCAGTTTGTTTTGTGAGGGTGCAACCTAATCGAGTCAGAGCGTAATAAACAGAAATTTGTGGTTTACCCAGCGAGTATATGGTATCCACTGATCATGGAGCTCATGACAAGGTAACCTAAGTCTCCTTAAGGCGTCGTTGCATATATTTTATTGTACTTAGGTTTTATTGTATTAGATCCGCATTTTATTTAAATTATGAGTATCAAAGAAGGCCAAAAAATAATTGTACTTGTGTATAAGGTTAACCTCTGACCGGAACACCTTATTACAGTTTCTAAATATAAGATTACTAGTCAGTTTTTTGTGTCAGGGCTAATATCGATTAATAGTAATAGTAGTTTACAAATAAAATAGTCATTTTTCCTTTTAGGTTAATACTTAACCCATACGAGTATATTTACATGACTACTAATTTAGGCCATGTGACTACTATAGTATATTACGAGTAGTCTTTCAATAGTGCTACCATAAGAAATGTAAAAGATCTGCTGGTGGAAAAAAAAATCTCTAATTTTTCGAGACGTTGGAATAGCTTGGTGAGAGAGAAGAAAAAGAGTGAAGCGCCGACCACCTCCCCATGGAAGGTGTTCAGTCTGCCGAGAAATAATTGCAGTCGAGGTTCTTTTCGGGGCGGTAATATTTTTGCTATTGTCCCGCTGACAGTTAACACGACTCTCCAAGTTTCTTGCTTCTCTTCCTCGATATTATTTGTACCTCCAAAATCACCCAGCGAAATATTGGAACACTGTCCGTGTTACTGGAGGGAGGCGTGCCTGATGCTTCTGCTGATCTGAAGAATCCACCAAAAATTATTTCTCTGCTGCTTCTACGGCGGTTGCACAGATATTACTGTTATTAGTATATTCAGGAGAGAGCGCCTAGGGAATGGAAGGTAATCAGGTCTAATTCAAGGAAAGGGAAAGCGGACCTACTCCCTTAAATCAAGAGCCCTTCACAAGCATCAGCGACACTGTCCACTGAAGGATGTGCATCATTGATGTACATGTAGACCTTTGGTATCGGTCTTCGCCATTTTCTATCGGTACAATAATCAAGTTAAATATTTTTCGTCTATTAGGAACTGCTTGCTGTAATATATTAGCAACCCTCTTTCCTTCCCTCTTTTTTCCCTCCCATTCGTCTCTTAACACAAGAAATCTACAAATTTCAGGATGAGAACTGCTACAAGCATTAAAAAAACAGAGATTTTTTTTTCCCATCGCCTCAAGTGATTACGAAGGTTGATCCAATAGATCCACAGTCATGGTGCTAGCAAACACTTTCCTTGTGTTTGCTTCTGATTCGGCATTTGAGTTCTTTGTAATATGTGCTGCTGACCTTTACGATTAGGTAACTGACGAATACGACACATGTATAGCACTTGGGTATCTATATCTGCGATGGCGAAACGTTTCGACAATAAGATAGCCAAGTGGTGCATATGTGTCTTAGTCATCAACTTGTCTGCATTGTATACCATTAATAATATAAAAATACCACAGTGAAAACAGAAAAAAAAAACACTTCAGCACTTTACTGTTTTCACACACACATCTCTCACACATATTCGTCTGAAGATGTGTGTGTAAACATGTGAAAACTTCTAGATATATTTTTATTTATTCACTGTAACGCGTTTTATAGTGATTTCTTCCTCTATTAACACTATGATTAGACGACTACTTGGCCTGGTGACTACAGATCTGGGGAGGCCATACAGCGAAAGGGAATTATACGTAATAGGTTCTAGTTAAGGAAAGAGAAGACAGCTCCCATTCCTTGGATCAAGGTTACTTCGTTGGCATTACGCAGTGACTCAAACCCACAGCATCTCCACAACAGCTTGCAAAGCAAGGGTTTACTGCAGGTAGGTGAAGCGAGAGCGGTAATGTTATACAGAATTTCCCAGCCCCTTACACAATGTTCAGTAATTGGCATGCAGCTGGACATCAAAGGTATCTCCTCTGAACTTTTGCCTCAGTGACAACTAAGCGACTTGTACCAAGCCCGTGACTCTGAACTGACTTCATGCGTTGCTGGCTAATTGTCATGCCAGTCAGTATGTCTGTGTTTCCGTCTCTGTTTCCGTCTCTCTGTCTCGGTCTCTCTGTCTCTGTATCTCTCTCCCTCCCTCTCTCTCTCACACCCTCTTTCTCTCTCTCTCCCTCTCTCTCTTTCTCCCTCTCTCTCTCCCCTCTCTCTCTCTCTCTCTCCCCTCTCTCTCCCTCTCTGTGTCTTTACTTCCTCTCCTTTCCTCCCTCTCAACTTACACGATTCTGAACAATTCTCTTTCTAACATTCTGATATATCTCTACCCACTTTTCAGCAGGAAATCAAACACTACGTGACGTTCCCCGAACAATAAGTTATTTTTTCTTCAGGAAGATTCTCTGTATGATGTAGTTTCAAATTTTCCAGGAATCCGAAAAGTACAGTCGAGCTGTCGCAACATTTTGACACCTTCATTTATATTCCTTCGTATACAGAGTTGCTGCGTGAAAGACTTGGCTCCGCGAGGGAGTGACTGACTCACTCAATACTATAAATTGAGCATTGTTATATAGTTATATTTTTATCTTTATTATAAATTATTCGTGATGACTTAGGTTTAGTGAAAATTTTTGATCTCTCCCGCCCCCGAATAATAATTAGTGAAAAAAGGCATAATGTACAGTCTTGCCGTTCATTATTTAAATATCGGTACAGCATTTGCCATTTTCTGTTTTATCCACTTTATTTTTTGTAATAATTCTTAAAAAATTCCAGGACGGATAAATTGTATAAAGTGGCTTGAACAAATCACGACTAACACACAATTCTGAGAGGAAACAAATATCACTCGTTGCTTGAAAATGGTTTTGTATATAATTCAAACAGGGTGTTACGATATATATCGCACACATAGGAGAGAGAAGCTTATGACGACGTTTCGGTCCGACTTGGAACATATACAAGTCACACTAACACAGGAAGGTGAGGGAGCCAGTATATATAGGAGAGGGGGGGACAGGGACGGGACAAATAGAGGATGATATGATGTCTCTTGTTATACCCATTACTAAATACTTTACATCCTGGGACATTTCACTGTGCTCTACCTCGGTTGACTGCTAGAGATTTGAGGCTATTTCTTCCGTAAACACATCATCGAACTTTAAGTTTTATATCTGAGAATTTCTCCGCTGATCCGATGATTTCGTCTTTGATCTTTATTCATCAATCTTTATTCTTCGATCTTTATTCTTCGATCTTTATTCTTCGAGTGTGTGTGTGTGTACTCACCTAATTGTGGGTGCAGGGGTCGATACTCAGCTCCTGGCACCGCCAATTCACTGACCGCTACTGGGTCCTCCCTCTCCCTGCTTCATGAGCTTTATCATACCTCGTCTTAAAACGATGTATGGTTCCTGCCTCCACTACATCACTTTCCAGACTATTCCACTTCCTAGCAACTCTGTGGCTGAAGAAATACTTCCTAACATCCCTTTGACTCATCTGAGTCTTCGCCTTCCAATTGTGGCCCCTTGTTTCTGTGTCCCATCTCTGGAACATCCTGTCTCTGTCCACCTTATCTATTCCACGCAGCTTTTTGTATGTCGTTATGTCACCCCTGATTCTCCTGTCCTCCAGTGTCGTCAGTCCGATTTTCCTTAACCTTTCTTCGTAGGAAGAAAGGTTAAGGAAAAAGGTTTGCAACAAGGCTGGTTCTGGAACCAGCCTTGTTACAAACCTTTGCACTTTCTCCAGTTTCTTGACGTGCTTGACCAGGTGTGGGTTCCAAACTGGTGCTGCGTACTCCAGTATCGGCCTGACGTACTCAGTGTATAGAGTCTTGAACGATTCCTTACTGAGGTATTGGAACGCTATTCTCAGGTTTGCCAGGCGCCCATATGCCGCAGCAGTTATTTGGTTAATGTGTGCTTCCGGAGACGTGCTCGGTATTATACTCGCCCCAAGATCTTTCTCCTTGAGCCTATACTCTGCAGTCTTTTTTGCCCTTCTATGATCTTCATGACTTTGCATTTGGCGGGGTTAAATTCTAGTAGCCAGTTGCTGGACAGTTGCCTGTTCAGGTCTCTTTGTAGACCAGTCTAATCCGCATCTGATTTAATTCTCATTAACTTCGTATCATCTGCAAACAGGGACACTTCTGAGTCTATCCCTTCCATCATGTCATTCACATATACCAAGAATAGCACTGGTTCCAGGACGGACCCCTGTGGGACTCCGTTCGTCACAGGCGCCCACTGTGATACCTCATCACGTACCATGACTCGCTGTTGCCTCCCTGTCAAGTATTCTCTGATCCATTGCAATGCTCTTCCTGTTATACGTGCCTCATCCTCAGGCTGTGTGTACTCACCAAATTGTGGTTGCAGAGGTCGAGACTCAGCTCCTGGCTCCTGTATGTGTGTAAGTGTGTGTTATATATATATATATATATATATATATATATATATATATATATATATATATTGCTAAGGCCCTTCATCTGACATAGATATTGCTGCTGAAAGTGAGAGGGGAAACACGATGTAGCAGTGGCCGGGGCTGCCCACTCTGCTCAAGAGCAGGACTGCGATTATCGGACGTAGGCTCGAGCCTATACACTCCTGGACCTTCATGAGCCACACGGGTATAATGCTTCACTACATACTATGAGACCTTCGAATGTTCTCACAGCTGAGCTGTCAGATCCCAGCTGATCAGAGACACGAGGTTATGTCCCTTTGTCCCTGCTTCAGTAGTGTACTTAGGTAACGTCTCTCTCTCTCTCTCTCTCTCTGGTTTAGCGGACGGAGGCTCGAGCCTTCACCTATCCTTGCTCCGACTGACTCACGTGGGTTTAACGCTCCGGCAGCAACAAATTAACACACATACTTGACACAGCAACTTTATTTGGTATCGTATTTTTGGCTACTCGATAAGATCATCGGCAAGAATAGGGAAGAAATGAATGGGGGAAGGAGAGAACAATGGGAAATAAAGTTTGAGAGTAGACAGGAAGAGAGGGCCAAGAGAGGCTAATTGGCCTGACCACTCTGGGTGTGTTTTAAGAGTGTGGTTTTTGAGACATTGTGACGAGTGTGACATCATTTATCTTCTTACACATAGCAAATCCCAATTACTATCGAATGCTAGTTTTAATGCCTCTTAAAAGGGCAAGGAATGTGCAGTTATGCGCCTGTTTTAAGGTAAATATAAATATATTTTTAAATTTACAATTTCATTTACATTATCGTATTGATTACTTTCTTTGTAGTGAGAGAAGGATCACTGCTTATAGACATGTGTTAGATAGAGCGTGTGCACACATACAAGTGCACGCACACACACACACACACACACACACACACACACACACACACACACACACACACACACACACACACACACACACACACACTACTTCCAATGTTATCATCAATAAATGAGTTAATATTGAGTTGCCAGCGGCCAGTAGTCAGCAAAGGTGGTGTCAGTTCCGTCCTTCAGACGTGGGGTAATCGGGGAATCTTGGGAAGAGTGTTCTTGGTTGCTAATATGGCTTGTTCAGTGAACCTTCAGGAGGAGCGCTGCCATGTTTTAGCAGCGAGGAGCTAAATGATCTTTTTTTTTTTTTGGGGGGGGGGGGAATAATAAGAATGAATATTAAGGTAATAAAGATAGTAACTGACGCTGAAGATCGAAGAAACAGGTCTGAAAAAGCTTACAGCACTTCGACGTATTTCGCATCTACTCGACAGTAAGGGTTGCAAGATTCTGTACGAGCACAAATACGCTCACACCTTGATTATTCTCCACTCTCTTGATTTGTCTGCCCCTATCTCAACTGCAACTCCTTGACAGAGTAGAGAACAAAACAAGACAACTCATCTCTCGCCTGGACCCATCCTGGATCTGTAATTTTAGCACAGCCTTCAACACAGGAGGGATGTGGGCGGCCTTACTGTCATGTACAAAGCCAACATTGTCAAAGTACCACACTTGGCTCCACTCCGAGGATAGCGAGTTCATCTGAGATCATTTATTCGCAGGTTGACTCGAGTATGGAACATGTTCGTACAGCATAATGATATCAACGAGATTAAGTCAGTTGATGAAATGAAAATGCTGGCCCACAGATGGCTCCAACTTCATCCTGTTCATTACTTGAATGTTTCATATCAATAAAAAGGTAACAGCTCTTAGCTTGTCAATAAAGTTAGGAATCCTTAACTTGTCAATAGGTTATCAATAAAATTCCTAGGAATCCTTAACCAAACCTTTTCAAAACCTGTGTAAAAAAAATGGAAATTGCTTTGCATTTCTTAAGAATGAGAAAAGAGTATTTAGCAAGAGACAATTAGAATGATGGCGATAACAAGTAAACGCAACATAATCCTCATTGATGCCAGGAGGAGGAGGCTTCGGGTCACACTGCCTCGATGACGGCAAATGTCTTGAAAAAATCCTCACTGATGGAGATTCGCAAGTTTTGAACACGCACAGACCATTCTGCAACAGACTCAAGAAGGCGAGGCTGAAGGTAGGTCTGCACAGAACTGGTATAGACGATATATGTAGCTAACAGGTTAGATAATGTCACGTCAGGTAATGGGAACAACCCATTATCAGCCTTATTACCCGAGGTATTGACGTGTGTACTGCAGGAGGAAGGAATCGCTTGCCAAAGGACAGCCATATATTTAACAAAGCATAAAATGTCACAATACCGTGACTGGGACAACACATAAATAACCCGCACATAGGAGACTGATACTTATGACGACGTTTCGATCCGACGTAGACCATTAAACAAGTCACACATCTTCAACGGGTAACAACCAGGAACTACCCGACTGGAAAACATGGCCCAGTTTGGCAGAGTTTATATCTTACAATGGAGAAGCACCACTCTCTGACTTACATCCGTCCACAGGTAGGATGGACGGGAAAGGGACAAGTCAGTCCGAAACGTCGTCCTAAGTTTCAGTCTCCTATGTGCGGGTTACTTGTGTATATATTTAACAGGGATAATGGAAGGAAACTCCCGATTATAGGTATCATTCTGCTAAGGAGCGGGCAATGAATGGATGCCTCAGACAATTTGTGTAAATTACTGGCTGTTAAGGTACCCGCACTTGTACGTCACCGATCTCCCTGAGGGAGACAGTAACGGGTCAGCTGATTTAAACCCGTGTACCGACATTGTTCCGACATTATTTCTAACGAGTATATAAACACACATATACACTCTCCATAGACTTGAAAAAAGCTTAATCATCAAACGAAACACTGTCACAATGAAGGTTTCCTCTCTGTCAGAGTTTCTCTTTTTAATCAGGTCATCTCACTGACACATGTCAACATACACTTCCAAGTATCACCATGGAAGCGAGAACTTTGGGTGACTTCAGGACTTTAACGAGACTTGACAGGTATGTTTGTGGAAGTGGAATAGATCTATTGCAGTACCCCTCTATTATGTTATATAAAATAAGTGTTGAATAGAGAGTAACGAAGGTGACTGGTGTTGAGAAACTGAAGGTCTGAATAGTTAAAATGACATATAAAATGAATAAGTGTATTTACAAACCACTTTGTTGCAAGTTACAATAACAATGATCATCTAGAGTACATTGCCTCACGAGGCTCTCATATCTTCCAAGATTTCCTTGTGGAATGCTCGGGAGTTTTATCCATTACCCGAAACTTCCCACTGTTGGATGGCACTTCAGCTGAGCGGTTGGGTGGACTGGAGTGAGGCAAAGAGGGGTGCTTCTCCATTGTAAGATATAATAATAAACTCTGGCAAACTGAGCCATGTTTTACAGTCGGGTAGTTCCTAGTTGTTATATCCGCTGAAGATGTTTTCAGGTATTCTGGTAAGAGGCACTGTGTGACTTGAATGAATGTACAAGTACAATGGATATCAGTTCCTGCAGACTGTGGTCGGCAGACATGAGCAACACTCACAGGGATGCAGCATCTTTAGTTGACTCGCTAGGATGATTTTAGGTCAGTGAGACGTGGAAGTCATGTGACACAACGTGGCTCCTCCCAGTCTCCACACTGCCGCTGCCTGACCCCCGACCCCTGTCCTCTTCTTCTGATGCTACTCCACTGTTTAAGCCAAGTTTTCTGTAAACATTGTAAAAGATGGACACAGCCCCTAATGGGCACAGGTAAAAATACAGATACACTCATAAACGTACACGTACGCTTACATCCCTTGTAACTACATATGGGAAAGTACACAAACACACACACTTGCACAGATATTCACAAACGCAAATGATCCATTCATACCCGAACAGATACACGTAAGACATGCACATATACACTCAAGCATGTACAAATACAATCAAACATGCATATATACATTCAAATTTGCATATATATATATACACTCAAACATGCACTTGGCACTATGGTACACACCAATATACTCGCCAAGATGCACTCACACGAAGGCGTTCGAAAATAAGCGAGTATAGCGACAACGCTTTCGAAGACCAGAACATTTCTTACCATCACAATGTAATGTTGAAGGTTGGGACCAATATGTAAATAGCGCTCCAGTGTTCTTGAAGGGCGTCTTAAGGAAGGAAAATCACGGAAATGGAAAGTCAATATAATTCTCCTAAAAGAGAGCATTCAAACAGCAAATTGAATGGGTTATTGATGAGGCTGGAGGCAGTGATGCCATCACTGCAATGATGGAAACCATGCCAAGACAAAAGGGTTTTTCAGGGTTAAACAACAGCGAAGTAAAAAAAAACTTCCGAAATTAATACAAAAAAAAAAAGCGAGACTGGAGACAAATCAGGTGAGGTACGAAGAAATAATTTAAAAAAATATTAAGAATAACTCGGGTAAAATCAAAAGTAAAAGTTCGGAAACTAAAACGACAAGTATAAATAATGAACAATTAAAGAAACCATAGAGAAAAAAACAGCCATAACTGTTGTCAGTGAAACCAAAATTAAAAGCATCAATATACAGACACGAAAGAGGAAAACTAATTATGAAGTTAATAAAAATAATTGAAGACTTTAGGTTCACTGAATGTGCAGATAATGACGGAAATGTATGTCAGAGTGAAAAAGTAAAACCAGATCTACAAAAATTACTTTTGCAAGTTTTAGGGAAGTAGATTAACAAGTAAGAAAGTTTTAGGAATTACGAGAACATGAAATCTTACTTTTACTGCTACATGAGCGCGCTCACACGCGCGTGTGCACACACACGCAACTCAGATGAGTCACAGGGATGTTAGGAAGTATTTCTTCAGCTATAGAGCTGTCAGGAAATAGAACAATCTGGAGAGTGATGTAGTGGAGGCAGGATCCACACATAGCTTTGAGAAGAGGTACGATGAAGCTCATGGAGCAGGGAGTGTGTGGACCTAGTAGCGACCAGTAAAGAGGAGGGGCCAGGAGCTATGACTCGACCCCTGCAACCACAATTAGGTGAGTACACACACACACACACACACACACACACACACACACACACACACCACCACAACCCCTCACACACAATAGGCCTAGTGTCTAATCGACATATGCCTAGGACAAAATGGTAACTCGCTCACACACGTACTCACAAAGACAAGTGTAGGGAGGAAAAAACTAAGTGCACCAGAGAATGGAAATGGTACAGGAGGCAAAGGACTCAGGAAAATAAAGAGATTAGCCGAAGAGCCAGAAACGAATATGAACAGATAAGGAGGGAGGCCCAGCGACAGTATGGAAACGACATAGCATCGAAAGTCAAGCCTGACCCGAAACTACTGTATGGCCACATTAGGAGGAAGACAACAGTCAAAGACCAGGTGATAAGGCTGAGGAAAGAAGATGGGGAAGTCACCAGAAACGATCAAGGGGCGGAGGCCTTTTGTTTTTAGAGATTTTAAAATTGAAGTTGAAAAATTATGGAAATTAAGGTTTTCTCACCATAAAATAGTGCAAAACTCCGGCAACATTTTGATGCAATCAGCTTGTTTCGATCATATTTCTAAGTATACTTTTTTTTTTTCAAAATGCAGTTTTTATGTTTTTGCTGTCATCAAGAGGACATGTTGGCAGTCTTTTTTTTTTTACTCCAAAAATTACTGTTATGATTGTTTCATTCTAAATACTCAACATGGCAAGTTCTACGACGACTAAAGTGAAGAGCACGGAGTTGTTGCTGCTCAGTTGCCTCTGGGCTGTCAACAATGATAGGAGTTTGCAACACGCTCAGATTTGGCAAGCCATGTCCATAGAGTTTTATAAAAACAAAAATGTGAATAAATCAGAAATAAGTTATTGACATTTGTTTTATTGTTTTCAAAGAGTAATAATAGGAGTGTCATGATTTCTTCAAACAATATTGATGAATGATGGTTCTATTAATCTTCATAGGGGATTTGCAATGTGTTTTACCAATTTGTTTTTATTGACTCTTATTCTCCCAAAAAACTCCTTAAAAAAAAAAAAAAAAAAAAAAAAAAAAAAAAAAAATGCAATCTATTGACATTTCTCGCAAAAAAAATTGAAATTTAGATAATCTAACTGTATCTTTCATCTGATGTTGACTAGAACATTGTACATCTTACAAATTTTGTAGGCCAGGGAGGGTTTTATGATAAATACAATTTTACAATATCTTGCAACTTTGCAACAAGAACTTAATACAAACAAGTGTGTAGGATGCAAACTGTTTTTTAAATCACAGGATAAAGTTTCATTTGAAACTGGATCAAAAAAAATGAATGAAAGGGCCTTCGCTCCTCAAGAGGTATGTGAGAAGCTCAGCATGAGATTAAGGAAGTATTTACAGTGGAGACAGGTAGGACTCTGGGAAGACAGAACAGAGAGGGATACCAACAAGGAATATACCAACACGTGTTGGATGACATACACACAACTGAGGAGGAGGTGAAGAAGTTGCTAAGGGACATTGATACCTCAAAGGCAATGGGACCAGACATCTCCCCGTGGGTCCTTAGAGAGGGAGCAAAAATGCTGTGTGTCACTAACCACAATCTTCAATACATTCTTTGAAACTGGACAACTACCTGAGGTATGTAAGGCGGCAAATGTAGTACCCATATTTTAAAAAGGAGACAGAAAAGAGGCACTAAACTATAGACCAGTGTCACTGACGTGTATAATATGCAAAGTCATGGAGAAGATTATCAGGAGGAGTGTGGTGGACCACCTGGAACGGAACAAGAGTATAAGCGCCAACCAGCACGGATTTGTGGAAGGCAAATCCTGTGTCACAAACCTACTGGAGTTTTGTGAAGAAGTAACAGAAGTCAGACACGAGAGAGAGGGGTGCAAGAAGGACTGCAAGAAGGCCTTCGACACAGTTCCTCACAGGAGATTAGTGCAGAAGCTAGAGGATCAGGCGCGTATAACAGGAAGGGCACTGCAATGGATCAGAGAATACCTGACAGGGAGGCAACAACGAGTCATGGTACGTGATGAGGTATCACAGTGGGCACCTGTGACGAGCGGGGCCCCACAGGGGTCGGTCCTAGGTCAAGTGCTATTTCTGGTATATGTGAATGACATGACGGAAGGATTAGACTCAGAAGTGTCCCTATTCGCAGATGATGTGTAGTTAATGAGGAAAATTATATCAGATGAGGATCAGGCAGGACTTCAAAGAGACCTGGACAGGCTGGACACCTGGCAAAGAAGACCGCAGACAGAGTATGGGTTAGGTGGCCAAAAACTTCAAACCTCGCTCAAGGAGAAAGATCTTGGGGTGAGTATAACACCGAGCACATCTCCAGAAGCACATATCAACCAGATAACTGCTGCAGCATATGGGCGCCTGGCAAACCTGAGAATAGCGTTCCGATACCTAAGTAAAGAATCGTTCAAGACACTGTACACCGTGTACGTCAGGCCCATACTGGAGTATGCAGCACCAGTCTGGAACCCACACCTGGTCAAGCACGTCAAGAAGTTAGAGAAAGTACAAAGGTTTGCAACAAGGCTAGTCCCAGAGCTCAAGGGAATGTCGTACGAGGAAAGGTTAAGGGAAATCGGACTGACGACACTGGAGGACAGAAGGGTCAGGGGAGACATGATAACGACATACAAGATACTGCGGGGAATAGACAAGGTGGACAGAGATAGGATTTTCCAGAGAGGGGACACAGGGACAAGGGGTCACAACTGGAAGCTGAAGACTCAGACGAGTCACAGGGACGTTAGGAAGTATTTCTTCAGTCACAGAGTTGTCAGCAAGTGGAGTAGCCTAGCAAGTGAAGTAGTGGAGGCAGGAACGATACATAGTTTTAAGAAGAGGTATGACAAAGCTCAGGAAGCAGAGAGAGAGAGGACCCAGTAGCGATCAGTGAAGAGGCGGGGCCAGGAGCTGAGTCTCGACCCCTGCAACCACAATTAGGTGAGTACAATTAGGTGAGTACACACACACACACACACACACACACACACACACCAACTGCAGGAAATTGAATCCTACTTATCACTGTCTGCGGATGCGAAACTAATGAGAAAGATAAAACCCAGAAGAGGAGAGAGAGAGAGCGTGAGAGAGAGAGAGAGATGCTCCAAGATTTCCTCAACACCCTGCAAACGTGGTCAGGAAAGTGGCTCTTTAATTCACTCCTGATTTGAGCAAAGAAATGAGACTAAAGAGAGGGACGGAGTGAGAAGACCATCACTGAATACAGCCTAGGAGCAGAGACGCTGCAACCAACGTATAAGGACGACGAGTGGGATGGAGTGGGGAGAGGGAAGGGGGCAGAGGGAAGGGGGCAGAATGAAGGGGGCAGAGGGAAGGGGACAGAGGGAAGGGGGGCAGAGGGGAGGTTAAATAGCCCCTCAAGGGAGGTTCCTTGATGCAGGTGAAAGACTCTTGATCAAAGGAAATGGACTTGGCCTTCCCTTCCTTGGATCGAACCTAATTTGCCTTCCATTCCCCAGGCGCTCCGTGACCCTTATGAATTTAGCTCTTTCCCTTAATAATAATAAAAATAATAATAGTAGTAGTAGTAACAATAATAATAATAATAATAATAATAATAATAATAATAATAATAATAATAATCACTTAATCCTTTACAATTACGTGCCTTTTTTATGTGACTTAAACCGGTTTTGGTCAAGTTTCACCTCTCTCTCTCAAACCTTTTCCACATTATCCCTTTCTTTTACAAACATTTTGAAAATGCCATTTAGTTTCTCCTCGTAGCCATGCAAAGTCTTTCCTAAATTTGATTCTTTACTATATTTTTTCCACGTTCTTTACTCCTTGGTTTTGTCTCCCAATAACATTAGTTATATCAGTCAACCTTCCGTACCAGACCTCGTTTCATTTTCCATATTTTTTCAACTTTTTTTTCAGTGATGCACGTTTTTTTTTTTAGCAAATTTCTCTGCTTTTATGAACTCATCTTCGGTTTTCCAGGTTTTCCCGTTACCTCCTTCCATTTTCTTTATCTTCATTTCGTCTTCTTGTAGATGACCAAAGAATGGCGCTGTGTGATCTTTTGCAGCTATGTCTGCTTCATTTATTCTAAATATCAAGTCAAGTAGTACTGGTTCACCCTCATCTTGTACTCTCGCAGTTCCTTCCTTATGTCTTAGCTCGAGGTTTTCCCTTGCCACCTCAGTTAAATTTGCTCGCCACTATCAGTCCACCGTGTTGATCCCAGTTTCCTCAATCAATTTCTCAGCGTTTGAAATCCCTTATAACCAGTAAATCTACTTGTATTTTGCTTGCATATTGTTCTACTGTCTCCAAGATTATTTTTTCCCAGCTCTTTGTTCCCTCTGTCCTCATTGTGAGTGTTATAGAACCGGTAATGTAAACTTGGACTGTCAGTTGATTAGTGTTCATACTTCGTTCACAGTTTTTAAATTCCCCCATGATTTAATTTTTAAGTGACCCGAATTGTTACTAGTTCATTATCGTAAGTGCCACTCTTCCTCCTCCTCCCCTTTTCTCTTTTTATTCTCTATGCAGTACCCCTCTGATACGATCCAGTAATTTAATGCCACTGTAAATTTCTTCACTGTGAGGTTTGTACTGCACTATATGCATTTATGACTCACACCTTGAAACATCTCTACCTCATTCTTATAGTTATATTCCTTCTGTGAGGAAGCTGGGTGTGGGGCTTTGCAGGACGTATGTAATATGGAAGTTTAAATTTAACAAGAATTTAACAAGGAAATGAATCAGTTGGAGTACATTAGGAAAGTGGAAAAGGTTTATGCTGTACATTTTCAGGGTAATTAGACCTTAAGGGCTATAGACAAGGTGAGGATGAAATACAATGTGTGTGCGTATCGAGTCGGGAGAAATCTGTAGGAGGATTGAGGAGAGGACTGGGTATCTGCTGGACGTCAGTGGTGGTGGTGGTGGTTTTTATCTGGCTTATGAGAAGTAGGCCCTACCTCCTATTAGCCCGGTAAGGGGTGTGGACTCACAAGAGAATAAGACAGGGGACTCATGATACAGAAAATGCCAAGGGAGGGGTTTGAAGGAGATTGGTGGGTGAGAGGACACACGGGCATGATAGGGGAGAAAGGGTAGTAAGAAAGGTATGAGCTGAAGTGGACACAGATAATGTAGGTAAGAGTTAATGTACGATTCATGAAATGAAGAAAGGTGTTCATAGTTGAACTTACGGGTTTTAAATTTTAGAACGACGCTCGCCTCTGAAGTTTCTGTAGGCACACAGGACCACGCAATCCTAAGCTTGCGTGGTCCAGTGGGTTAGAGAGTCATGTGGTTTTCGCTCACCATGAGGCGGGCTAAAACAACATGGGTTCGAATCGTCTGTTAGTCGCAGTGTTGTTATTGATTCAATACCACTTGTTCTTGGTTACAATAATATATATATATATATATATATATATATATATATATATATATATATATATATATATATATATATATATAAATAATCGCTGAGGCTACTTTATCCTTTACTATTGAGTTTTAAAATATTATTCTGATGTATATTTTATTTACGATTCCTTGATTATTGAGATATAAAAACTACCTTTTTCTCACCACCATTCTATGCTTTCCTCCATTCTTCATTCATTGACATCCATTTTTTTGTTTATCTGTTTCCATTCATCGCCTCTCTTAATCCATTCCTCGTATCTCTTCCTCCATTCCTCATATACTATCTACTTCCATTCCTAATACATCTTTCTCCATGCTTCATTTCTTTCCTCTTCCTCATTTTTCTCCACCCCTTCCTCCTCCGTTTCTCTCTCCATCCCACCTACCTCTTCCTCCATTGATGTTTTGCTTCCCATAAGTTCAAGCATCTGGCACTAGGTCCTTCTTGCCTCACGTTGTTATGCAAACGAGGACCTGCAACTCTGATTTATAATACAGTATGAAAAAATACCACAGTGAAAACAGAAAATAAAACCTGATCTCTTTCATGAAGATATATGTATAAACACATGAAGAGCTCACATTCTATTTCCCATTTTCACTGTAGTATTTTTCATATTTGCTGTCACACGTTTTATTGCGATTTCGTCCATAATACGGTATGTAAGCATTTTTATCTGGCATCAGTGTTTCACTGTGTTTCTGGGGTTTTCCATTGGCAACAACGTGCACTCTAATTATCGCTGCTTCTTAGCATTTTTGTCAGGTGAGTGTAAAGAATGTGCTGGTGAATGCAATCCGCTAGGCGGCTGGTATGTGCAAAGGAGCAATCACAAACAACCTGACTGGCCAGAAACTAGGCAGCGATTAGCCTCCTCCAATTCTTGGTCCAAATGACCCAAATGGGTTACAATACAATTTATTTGTATGTCACTGTCACACCACTTAAAATACAGCTGGTTATTGTAGTGCTCGTCCTCGACGAATTATAACATTGATAGTTTTACGTTTTTTAACATCTGCTGCATTATTCGCCGTGCCGTTTTCACCATTTCGCAAAATTTTGTACGAGTTGGCCACATGAATGGAATCCTGTATAAATGTTTTCCCGCATGAGTCGCATATGTGCTGGTTCACTTTGATATTTATTTAATCATTTCTACACTGGGATTAGGGACGCGCTGGTCATCATTTGGTGCGAGTCGGTGTTGTGTTGCTATACATCAAAGCTAGTAATTAAAGTGCCATGCTGAATTGGAGTTTTTTTTTATGCTTAGCTAAAACACACACGCGCACCCGTCCACACACACACACACACACACACACACACACAAAGTTGGTGATAACAGTGATGAACAATCTCCCTCCCCCAAGTAAACAGCAGGAGATCAGGACACGAGCACAACGACAACAACAGAGCGGTTGTGCACACACAATAGCGGAGGATGTCAGAAGAGCCCTCATGAGCAATGCAAAGCTGCCCATTACAAAGAGATAGACCGGCAGAACTAGAGCTGCATGGGGAGACCAGATGCTGAAGGTGGTAATGGTGAACTTCATACACCAACATGTCAGTGACAACACCATGGAGAAAGGAAGGGCTGAACCTGCAGTGCTGGACCTGGTATTCACTCTGGGCTATTCTCACTAAGGGAATATTGAATGCGAGAGGCCCCTCGGTGTTAGTCATCAAAATGTCCTGACTTTAGAATACCTCGTGGTAATGCATAGAGATATAACAGGGATAGGAAGAGATACTACACTTGAGAAGAGGAGACTACGCAAATGTGAAGAGGTTCTTGAATGAAGTACTGCGGGACAGGGAACTGGAAGGAAAGACGGCAAATGAATTGATGGAGTATATACAGCTGGTAAATGATGGGAAGCAGAAGGGATGGCAAGAACAGACTGAGCCCATGGTTCTCCAGTTGTATACAGAAATAAACAATGGAGGTGGGCTGGAGGGAAAAGGTAACCAAGCTTTACTGACTGGACGAAGGAAGATGACGAATTTGTGGTAGTGATAAAAAAAAAGATGAAGTTACTTCATGATGATAAAGAAATATATACACCAAGACAAAGGGAAAAAAGAGAAAGGGGGGGACTTCAGTAACAGCATTTTGGAGAGCTAAAAATTATGAAAATATTCAGACAAAAAGAAAAGAAGCACAGGAAAGGGAGGTAAATGAAATCCTGGTAGAAGTGGAGAGGGAGACAGGGGACAAATGAGGTAATAAATTTTTAAAGAATGCAAAAGGTTTCAATGAGCAAAGTGGGACCACTGAAGACGGTATCCAGAAAGGTGCTATTAGAGAACGAGTGCTAAAGAAGAAAAATATTCATGATAACAAATAATACAAGAGGATTTTTCTGGAGAAATAAAAAACACTGAGGAACTAATGGAAGACGTCCAAAGAATAGTGGCTAAGAGAAAGGCAAAAATAATGGTGGACACGGACCAGATGCACTAAAATCAGACAAATGTAAAGACAGATATGTAATAAACAAAACTAATAGCAGTAGGAAACAGGAGTAATGATATGCAAATGTGTGTAACAAAAGCAAAATCACATACTGTAGAAATAGCAGCAATGAAGCTAACATTAATGATAACCTGTGTGATATTCTTTCAGGAATATCAGTTGGTGAGGAGAGAGGGAGAAGAGAGGCGAAGGGAAAGCATTGCTCTTTAAAGGTATATAGAGCTTTGAGGAGATAAACAACCTTTGCAGTGGAGATTTCAGAGATTAGCGAGCAGAAACAGTGGAAACAGGAGAATTAAACTGAAGTAGCAGTAATTCACGATCCTCCACAAAACACAATACTACCAAGAAAACAACGGATCAGTAATACTTATCCCTGAGGAAAAAAAAACAGACACAAAAAGCAACGAAGGTTTAGCTATTAACTGTGGTTGGACATTAATCACAAAGAAATAATTGGGAGACCTGGGAATCTTACATAGGGCCTGAAACATGGAGAAAAACTGATGGAGGCAATAATAGTAACCTTCTTGAGTCAACATGTTGACACTACATGCTACAAGACTGGGTCTGGACTTTTCCACTTGGTCCTACATTTCGACTTCCTGGCTGAAGTTGGAATGGAGAGAACAGAGAACAAAGGGATATATGAAAAACTTAAGTATTGGAAAGGAAATTACTGAGATGAAGAAATGACAGAGGATGAAATGAAAAATTTTTCAGGATATGCCGGGAAGCCGCAGGTAGATTGGATCAGCAACGAATGAAGGGAATACTAAGAATAGTATTTCCCAATAATTAACAAAGAAGTGAAGCGAGGCAAAAGGTAGAAGTAACAAAAAAAAAAAATTAGGTAAGAGAACGGCAGAACATAAAACATATTAGAAGAACCAGGAATGATTACACAAGAAAAGAAGCAGAAATCAGTTCGAAAAAAACAGCAAAACACTGACTAAAACAGAACCAAAACTGTTATATAGCTACATCAGAGAAAAAATGACCTGAAGGTTCAGAGAAGTATTTTCCGGAAAACAGGGAAAGACACCAACGAGAAAGAAAAAGACATGAGAACTAAAGGTTAAAACAATTTTCAAGAATAAAGGTGGAGGTGAGAAAGCTTCTGAAGAATCTAATGTGAACGCGACAAAGCAGCTTATCGACTTGAATATTACGAGAAAGAGCAGAGGAACTGTGGGAACCCATAGGATATACTATAACCAGCTGATGGAAGATACGTTACTGCCAGGCACCTGGAAAACTGCAAAGGTGATCTGAATAAAAAAAAAAGCAGGATGATCAGGATATTAAGCACTAAATTATAGACCAGCATCACTGACTAGAATAATAAGGTACTATGAAAATAATATGAAGGAGAATAGTTAAGCGTCTTGAGAGAAATGGATACATAATAGTCAACCAGCATGAGTTTAGAGATGGCAAATCTTGTCTGAAAAAATATAGTTTTCTGACAGAATGATGGAAATAAAGCAAGAGAAAGAGAAAAGGTAGAGTATGTTTTATGTTCCTCGACTGTAAGAAAGCATCTGGAAAGGTACCATCAAAAAAGGCTGTTATACTGATAGGGAGTGATAGTTGGGAAGGTACTCTCTGCTACTAAAGATTAGAGATTAGACAAAGGGAATATAGGCAAAGAGAAAGACCTAGGGGTAAGTAGTGCCTGCTATATCTCCGGAGACTCACATCAACTGAACACCCTCTGTAACCAATGTTCTTTTGGCAAATCTGGAAGTAGCTTTCATGAATCTCAACAAAGAGTTATTCATGGCCTTTTATACGAATATGTTAGGCCCATCTTGACGTACGAAGCGCCACCATGGAACCCACACTGAAAAAAGTATGTTAGAAAACAGGAGAAAGTGCAAAGATATGCAATGAGGCTAGTTCCAGCATGAAGGGTTATGAGATACGAGGAGAGACTAATGGAACTGAGCCTAACTACACTGAAGAACTGAAAAACCAGAAGATACATGATAATGGCATAGAAAATACTCAGGAATTCATACGGTAGTCAAGAAATGGCTGAATGAGAGACAGGAAATAGGCGCTCGGGAGCACAGCTTGAAGATGAAAACATAAGAGTTACGGGGGTGAAAAAAACGTTTCTTCAGCCTCAAGGCTGGCAGAAAGTGGAATAACCTTCACGAGAAACTAGTGGAGACAGGCTTTATACATCGTTTTAAGAGCAAGTACGATACGACCCATTAGGATAGGAGGGAGTAAAGCTGGCAACTGGCAAGCTGAGGGATGGAGCCAGGAGCTAAACCTCGACTCCTGCAATTACATACAGGTATCATACCGAGCACATCTGAGGCGCACATCATCCAAATAACTGCTGTAGCATATGGGCACCTGGCAAACCTAAGAATAGCGCTTCGACACCTGATAAGGAGTCCAAGACACTATACATCGTGTACGCCAGGCCCATATTGGAGTATGCAGCACCAGTAAGAAAACCCACACCTGGCCAAGCACATCAAGAAATTAAAGAAAGTACAAAGGTTTACAACAAGATTTGTCCCGGTGCTAAGGGGAATGTCCTACGAGGAGAGGTTAAGGGAAACCAATCTGACGTCACTGGAGGACAGGAGAAGTAAAGGGAACATGATAACAACATAAAATATTGAAAGGAAATGACAGGGTGGATAGAGACAGAATGTTTGGAGATGGGATACAGCAACAAGGGGTCACAACTGGAAGCTGAAAGGTGAATCACTGGGATGTTAGGAACTATTTCTTCTGTAAATCTTGTCAGGAAGTGGAATAATCTGGTAAATGATGGAGGCAGGATACAAACATAGCTTTAAGAAGAGGTACGATGAAGAAGGGAGAGAGTGAACCTAGTAGCGACCAGTGAAAAGGCGTGGCCAGGAGCTGTGACTCGACCTCTGCAACCACAAATAAGTGAGCACACACTTTCTCTGAAGCACTCAATCCACCCATACTCTTGGCATGTACATTATCCAACGGAACGGAAAATTATTCAAAAGGATAAGAACAGAGTAGCTAGAAAACACGTCATGAAACCTAACTGTCCCACTCCCTTCTCTGTTACGACGGAAATTTGATATTACTCCTTATTTGTATTACTCCAGTCAACTGTCTCCAGTTACTCGGAGAGGTGGATGGCGCAAAATATCCTTAATCTATTCCTATCTTTATCTAGAATCGACTACACATTATTTAGCACTGATACATTGCTTATATTTGACTCATAATCAAAGTTCTATTACGAATTTATTGAATAGTGGTTTTGCATTACTGAAATTATGTTTCACTAGTTACAGTTATCTCGATATAATGTGTTGTACAGAGCACCAAGTTAGTGTAACATTATCATTATTATTTTAGTATTGCAATTAGCATGGGGAAGTGGTCACACTGCACATGCATGTACACGTCTGGTATAAACCTTGGTAGTAAATACCGACAAGTTGGTTTAGAAGGACACGTAAGCAAACACTGTAACATATTTATTAGAAAACGTTTCGGTCCTGGGACCTTGATCACTTCTCAAGGTCCCAGGACCGAAACGTTTTCTAATAAATATGTTATAGTGTTTGCTTACGTGTCTTTCTAAACCATGTACACGTCTATATATTTACACATCCATCTGGAATTTCTTCTATTTTCTTGATAGTTTTCGTTCTTCTTTATTTCTTATCTCCTTGGAGAAGTGGAAAAGAATTCTTCCTCTTTATGTTATGCGTATCGTAAGAGGCGACTAAAATGCCGAGAGCAAGGGGCTAGTAACCCTTTTTCCTGTATAAATTACTCAATCTACACCATACGACGGCCAGGGTATGGTTTGTTGTGGTAGGGTTTGTTTGCAATCGTGTCATGTGGTTTCGTGAGTCGTACTAAATGCAAAAAGAGAAACTTCCGTTTTTCTTTTTAGGTCACCCTGCTTCGGTGGGAGACCGCCGGTGCGTAGAAAAAATATTATCATTTATTTGTTTTTTATTTTACCCATGTAATATTTTACGTCTTCTCCATTTAAAAAAAAAGAAATATTGCCTTCTGTCAGAGAGGTCTTGTGTTATCTTCATTTTACCAAAAATTCGTCGCGACTGCTCTCCCATTTTCTGCACCGGGATGCTGTTAGCTCTGAGTTTAACCCGTAATAACTCTTCCTTTCTTGGTCATCGTTGTGAAAAGAGTAGGAGGTTCGAGGTGTTTTCTCCTTACTTTTTTAACGTGATGCTTGTAAACGTGGATAGTTAAGGCGGAATCACTTTTTTTTCTGAAGCCAATGTCGTGAAGGCTTGAGAGATTGCGTTGGGGAATCTTTCCTTTTCAAAGCGATGGAAGGAGACCTGAAACCGATGGAAGGAGGCCTGAAGCCGATGGAAGGAGGCCTGAAACCGATGGAAGGAGACCTGAAGCCGATGGAAGGAAACCTGAAACCGATGGAAGGAGGCCTGAAGCCGATGGAAGGAGGCCTGAAACCGATGAAAGGAGACCTGAAGCCGATGGAAGGAGGCCTGAAGCCGATGGAAGGAGGCCTGAAACCGATGGAAGGAAACCTGAAACCGATGGAAGGAGATCTGAAACCGTGGAAGGAGACATGAAACCGATGGAAGGAGATCTGAAACGGTGGAAGGAGACATGAAACCGATGGAAGAAGCCCTGAAAAGACTCTGGTGGCATTTTGTTTTCCTTCTAAGACAGGTGAAGACTTATCGAATCTCACACCATTCGAAATATTTATATCTCTTATCAGTGTATATTTCCTGCTAGAAAGAACGGTGAAGGTCGACCACATTTAGCTCTGCTTTGGGATTGCTTTCCTGGAAACTGACATGATGAGAGATCTAAGAGTTAACGATGTCTCTCAGCATCCCTACCGTTTCTCTTTCATGCTAATCCTCCTGTGTGTGACGGGGGCTTGAAGAAGCAGTGGTTCCTCACCCGTCCTTCAGACAGCCTTCAGACGGACCAATACAGGCGAACTCCATATTGTATTGAAAGATACAAGAGACCATCGCTTGACGAAGATGGTGGTTGTCTAGTCGTGGTCCTGATGAATCAATCACTACATCGAGTCAGGACAAGAGCTCATGCTCGTGTCTGGACTCACTCACTCACTCACTCACTCTCTCTCTCTCTCTCTCTCTCTCTCTCTTTCTCTGCCTCTCTCATTTCCTTTTCTTTTAGACTTACTGTTTTACAAGACTAAAGATGATAATTTCCACTTTATTTGGGCGTACTAATAGCTGTTATCAGCTTATTTGAGAGCCTGTGTTTTTGACACCTTCATTATTGAGTTAAATTATAGTTATACACATTAATATGACGAAACATGGTAGAGGGTGAAGTTGGAGTCATCTATGAAGCAGAGCTTTACTTTGGTAGTATAAAATATCTCGAGTTTTTTTGCTGTAAAGATGTACTTAAAATGAGAGACATTCAAAGGACGAATAATCGCTAACAATGTTCTTGAGATATGCAAAACAACCACAGTTAAAAAGAAAATGACTGCCCGTCTTCGGGTATGATAGGTGTCTGCTAGCTGCCCACGATGATGGGTTTGGTGGGCAACCATGAGAATTTAGACTTGTAAGATTTATGTTCGAAGGGTATCCTAGTCCGCGAATTCACACATATAGCACTTAGACAGTTCAACTTCTCTGGCCATGAGTGTGTTCAACATATCTGGCCCTGAGTGTGTTCAACATATCTGGCCCTAAGAGTGTTCAACATATCTGGCCCTAAGAGTGTTCAACATATCTGGCCCTAAGAGTGTTCAACATATCTGGCCCTAAGAGTGTTCAACATATCTGGCCCTAAGAGTGTTCAACATATCTGGCCCTAAGAGTGTTCAACATATCTGGCCCTAAGAGTGTTCAACATATCTGGCCCTAAGAGTGTTCAACATATCTGGCCCTAAGAGTGTTCAACATATCTGGCCCTAAGAGTGTTCAACATATCTGGCCCTAAGAGTGTTCAACATATCTGGCCCTAAGAGTGTTCAACATATCTGGCCCTAAGAGTGTTCAACATATCTGGCCCTAAGAGTGTTCAACATATCTGGCCCTGAGTGTGTTCAACATATCTGGCCCTGAGTGTGTTCAACATATCTGGCCCTATGAGTGTTCAACATATCTGGCCCTAAGAGTGTTCAACATATCTGGCCCTAAGAGTGTTCAACATATCTGGCCCTAAGAGTGTTCAACATATCTGGCCCTGAGAAAGTGCTACTTGCTTTGTCAAGTATTCTTTATTGTTATGCACTTCTTCCTCATTTGCTCTTCTTTTGACTGTCTGTCTGTCTGTGTCTGTCTGTCTGTCTCTGTCTCTGTCTCTCTCTCTGTCTCTCTCTCTCTCTCTCTCTCTCTCTCTCTCTCTCTCTCTCTCTCTCTCTCTCTCTTTATCCACGTTTTCTTCACTCGACTCTCCTCGTTCTCGTTCATTCTCGAATCTTTTCTTTCGTATCTCTCTACCTCTTTATTCCACTCTTTCGTTGTCCCTCTCCTCACATGAATCACACAAGAAAATATGATCCACGACTTGTGTCACACATTTTGACACATGCATGGAATGACACATGAATAACTTATTTTGTGTGACACGACACATGACTGTCTTATGTGATGCATGACACCAGCGTGACTATACTGTGTGATGCATGACTATCTTGTGTGATACATGACACCTAAGAGATAATCTTCCTTCTGCTACACAGATCCACACTAGTGTTACCTCCTGCTGATCTTCAACACTGTTGATGCTGACGCTTCTCACACTTGCTGTTTTTCTTACTCTTTCATGAACGTAAGCATAATTTTCGTCATGTTTCAAGCGCTGATGATTAAGACATGTGCAGCTGGGTATCTATATTGTTGAAACGTTTCGCCCCTCAGCGAAGGCTGAGAGACTCACCACCTCAAATACTATTTCTGCAAGGTTGATGGACTGAAGACACCCAACTGTTGCACATGTGTCTTAATCATCAATTTGTCGGTATTTTAAACCGTTTTCAACATTTTCAAACGCTGTTTAATTTCTAAATGGAGTTCTGTCACGTCTCTCCCTCTGTTGTATAGTCCGCTTCTGTTGCGTCTGTAGCAGCGAAATCGTGAGGGGTAAAACTTACGCTCGCTGGATTCTCTTCAACGAGAAACTCGCTGTGGAATGAAGTAATCTCCACTCGTGGCGATTACTTCTTTCATTTTTTCATTGTCTTTCATATATGTTTGTATCACAACTTCATTCAAGTTCACTGAAGGAAAAAATAACATGAAATGCATCAGATTACGTTTTCCAAAGATGGTTAATTGCAAAAACTGTTTCTGTTTTTGCGGCAATCTTCAAGTTTTTCTGACTCAGCGCTACCGTCTTTTATATATTACCACGGGAGGAAAGATCTCGATAACTGGTGTGAAGAATCGGTTGATATTACATTTTATAAGCAACCATTAAAGAGGATTACAAACAGCCAACATTCAACTACTCCAGTCAATTAGAGCAAACATTCTGACTCCTGAAGTCAGCCACAACCAACATTAACTCGTGTATTCAGCCACAACCAACATTCTTAACTCGTGTATTCAGCTACAACCTGCAGCCAACCATAACCAACATTAGTAACTTCTGTACCCAAGCACAACCAACATTCTTAACTCGTGCAACTAGCCACAACCAACATTCTCAACTCTTGCTGCCAGCTACAACCAACAGTCGTAACTCCTGCAGCCAGCTATAACCAACATTCTTAACTCGTGCGACAAGCCACAACCAACATTCTTAACTCGTGCAGCTAGCTACAGCCTACATTCGTAGCTCTTACAGTCAATAGCAAACAACATTCAACTCTTGGACTTTCAATCTTAACTGAATAATAAACGGGCGCGTCTTGCACTGTCTCAGATCCTCTTTCAACCAACTCAGCCATCACGACGGTGTTAAGCGAAATTTTACCTCAAATATCTAAAGACATTCTACATCCCTTCTTACCATAATTATTTATAGATAATCCACTTTCCGCTTTACCACAATTTTGTACAGATTTACCACATTCCTCCATGCCAAAGGTTTTCTGCACTACATTGACAGTTTCCTCCCAAGGTGAGGTAAATCAAAGGAGACACATTTTTTATCATTCATTCAGTAGATATCTATTGGTAAGAATAATGGTATTAAAGTAGACACATGTAATGCAGTACTGTCATGGCTAATGTATTTTCCTGAAGGCTCAACAAGAACAAAGCGCCTTAACCCATTCGCACGTTCACGCACACGCAATTCCGAATGTGTGTGTGTGTGTACTCACCTAGTTGTACTTGTGTGTGTGTGTGTGTAAAGACACGAAAACTCATTTCATTTTTTACCGCTTCTGTTGTAGATTCGCCGGCCCGGGCCTTTTCCAAGAGGTGGCCCGGCCGTGGCTCCCTGTTGAGGGAGTGTCTCAGACCAATGTTTGCCATGGGAGGAAGTACAAGTACCTCCTCATCTTCTGGGACCAGCTGTTCCCAGGCCTAGCCCCATTCCCCGCCCCCACGGGGTTCGGAGGGATAAGCTAGGCACCTTGGGCTGCCACAAACCCCGCCCACACTGGGCTCGAAGGGTGTGGTAGCAGACGATGTCAGGAGGTGCAAAGGTAGCAAGCACTACAGGATCCTTCTGGAGTCACACCCAAACTTAGAGCATTAAGCCCGAGCGCTGGGAAAACTCAAGAATGCCTTTTGTTGAGTGTGTTGCTGCTGCTACTACTACTACACTTACCCGTTGTACTCTATTTCCTTTTAACTAGTTTCTCTTGTTTGTATTTTAGCATACTTCTCAACATCTAACATATTAGCATCGTTTAGTGTCGACTTCCCGTATCTAAATTAAACCACATTCCTTAAATCTAAATTACATTACACATAACTGTATTGAGGTACATTTCCCTGTGTTTACGTTACATACATTACCCATAAAAAATGTTCACTTTCGTGAAGAAAAAGGAAGACTTCAAACAATATAAGATTTTGCCTCAGCATTTACGATAGCCAATTTTCTTCCACGGACTCGATGCAGCTCATGGAATATGTACCATCAGTAGCAACATTAAAGAAAAAAACTGCTACTGAAATAGTGAGAAAATAATCATTTCTGCTGTTGCATATTAACCTACCGTACATATGTATCCGTGTCACGGATACATATCTACAGTATCTGGTGTTTCAAAGGAACACGACACAGACATGAAGAATGTCTAAGAATAGTTCATAAAGCAGTCACCATTACAAGGGAGGGTGTAAGAGCACTGGTGAATGACGCTGATGATTGCCACCACCAGTAAACATGAATGATGCAAGGTAAGTTATCATTCTATTTAAAAAAAAAACTTTCAAAGACATCATCATCAATGACAAAAAGAGAATGGGACAAAAAGTGTTATGTCGTGGGTCACATCGTTTCTGCCGAGAGGCTTTCGATCTTTCCTACTGCAGATTCATATCGGTCTCCTTGTACATTCACAGGAAATATATTTCTGCCGAGAGGCTTTCGATCTTTCCTACTGCAGATTCATATCGGTCTCCTTGTACATTCACAGGAAATATAAACCTAACTGGACGTTGGATAACTTGGGCAGCTACGCTTCCTACAGACAAACGGCCCCGTTTGAAGCTCATACTGTCAGAACCATCATGCAAAATTCCAGCACTAAATATGATTACATGTATTCTCGCCAGATTTACTTCATTTATCTGTACTTTGATAAATTCCCTTGATATATTCCAGCATTATACTGGCACTGGGTTATTGCTTCCTATTCTGCACATAAAAAAGATGTTTACCTTAAAAAATGAGGATTCCTTTTTCCTGACAGGACTGATTTTCGAAATTTCATTTTGTTAAAACTTTATGGATAGACATTCCATTTTCATTTTTTATCATTTATTCAAAGTTTCTTGAAGATCCTCATTTGGTCAGTTCACTTCAGACTCAGAATTTTATTTTTATAGTGACGAACCATGTGCGAAAAATAACAACTTTGGCATTTAAAATGAAATACCGTCAAAAAATGGACTTGATTACACAGCATATTTTATTTTCTGGCTACATACAAACTACTTGTTGAAAGTTTTTAAAAGTTTTATGTTAGTTTATTATATCTCCTGTTTGTGGGGGGAAAAAACAAGCAAGCGGCTTTTAAACTCTGTTTGATAACACTTAACTCTGGTAAATTACAGTCATTCCCTAAATTTTACAATAAAATTTATGCCAAAACTTTGAATAACATAAAATGTTCATGCAAAATTTTGAGCAAGGATAGTTGGATGTAAGTAGAACCTGCCTAGAATGGGTCACTAGGCTTACTACAGCGCTTCATTATATTTTTACATTCCTTAGCACGCCAGCATCACCTTGACGTATAGTGATACGTATTAGACACAGTATACAGTATAAGAACATAGTAAATGTGGAACACTGCAGCAGGCCTATTTATCCCATACTAGGCAAGTCCTTCTCAAGCAACTATATATGATATGCGATACTGACAAGTTGATAAAGAGGACAGGTATTACACTTGGATATCTGTAATGACGAGACGTATCACCTGTGTAAGAACCTTTATAGTCTAAACAAACACAGGAGTTAAAAAGTCTTATTTATAAATTTACTTGGTTTTGAAAGACACGTAAGCAAACACTGTGACATATTTATTAGAAAACGTTTCGGTCCTGGGACCTTGATCACTTCTAACAGTGATCAAGGTCCCAGGACCGAAACGTTTTCTAATAAATATGTCATAGTGTTTGCTTACGTGTCTTTCTAAACCAACTTGTCGGTATTTATTACCAAGGTTTATACCATAAATTTACTTAAACCTATTATGGTGAATTTGTTTTGTAGGAATTTTTACATATAAACCTACATTATTACTTGATATGAGAAATCACAAAAGCGTTTGAAATTTCACTATTTATTTCGCTGTGGTTATTTTAAATATTCTGATTTCACCTCTATACTGTGATTTTATTGCATGTTTAATCCTATACAATCTTCTAGAGAGAGAGAGAGAGAGAGAGAGAGAGAGAGAGAGAGAGAGAGAGAGAGAGAGAGAGAGAGAGAGAAAGTATATATAATAGGCTATGTAATAGCCTAAGGTCTACTAATCATAAATTTATTTTTTTTTTCAATATTCATACCAGTCTAGCTAAAACATACACTAGTCAAAAAAAAAAAAAAACTTTGCCTAACGCTTTAGCGTTTAGCTTCTTCGAAATCGAATTGACATTCGAGCGGCCAATTTTTTTTTTCCTACCGTTGGGTTCACTAGCGGGACGAGGGAGCCGAAATGCAGCCTCGATCTACGTCGGGAAATTGTGCTTTAAGGCCACTCGACTCCAGGAAACCATTTTCTGCTTTCTGAACTCCCAGCCAAGTGGTGTTGCAGGGAATTATATCCACGGTGAATGATATTTTCTCCTGATTACACTTTCTCTCACTCTCTCTCTCTCTCTCTCTCTCTCTCTCTCTCTCTCTCTCCCTCTCTCTCTCTCACTCTGTTTACTCTTTCGATGCTGCTTTCTCCTTTATATTCACGTTATCGTCATTAATCTCTCCCTCGAGGTCTCGTTATCAATGTTATTTGCTCTCCAGTGTTCTCGTCCTCGTAACTCGCTCCCTCGTGTTCTCGTTGTCAAGGTTATTTGCTCCCCAGTGTTCTCGTTCTCGTAACTCGCTCCCTCGTGTTCTCGTTGTCTTTGTTACTCTCTCCCTTTCTTTTATCTTTCCTCCTAACGTGTCTCCCAGTATTTTTCTCTCTCTTCCCTGTCGCCTTTATTCTTGCCTTTCCTCTCTCTCTCCCTCTTTTCCCTGCGGTCTCTTGCTCCATGCAATCTGTTACCTGAATTCATTTTGCCAGTTTGTCTTGCAGCGTTTTTCATCTCTCTCTCTCTCTCTCTCTCTCTCTCTCTCTCTCTCTCTCTCTCTCTCTCTCTCTCTCTCTCTCTCTTTCCTTTTCTACTTTTGTATCCGTATCTCAACTGCATGTTTTCAATTTGATTATATATATATATATATATATATATATGTATGTCGTGCCGAATATGTAAAACTGGTTAATTAGCAAGAACTCATTTAAAATTAAGTCCTTTCAAAAATTTTCTCTTATATATTTAAAGATATATTTTTTCATTAATGTTAATGTAAAAAAATTAAATTTTGCACCAAAAGAAACTTAGAAAACTTACCTAACCTTATTATAACAAGCGCAATTTATTTTAGCCTAACCCAACTAAATATATTTCAAATACGTTTACAGTAATTTAATACTAAACAAACACAATGAAATATATTTTTTTCGTTAGGTTCAGAATGATTTTTGGGAAATTATTGCATACACAAATTTTCACTTGTCCTATATGGCAAGATGAGCGTTGCTATTTAAGCCAAGATCGCAAGTTCTGCCTATTCGGCACGACATTATATATATATATATATATATACATATATATATATATATATATGTATATATATATATATATTATATATAGATATATATATTATATTATATATATATAAATAATGTATATATGTAATGTATGTCGTGCCGAATATGTAAAACTGGTCAATTAGCAAGAACTCATTTAAAATTAAATCCTTTCTAAAATTTTCTGTTATACGTTTAAAGATGTTGATGTAAAAAATTTTAATTTTGCACCAAAAGGAACTTAGAAAACTTACCTAATCTTATTATAACAAGCGCAATTTATTTTAGCCTAATCCTCGTGTTTACCATATCTGAGTAATTGAAATTTCTCATCGTTGAACATCATATTGTTTTCTGCAGCCCACTGAAAGATTTGGTTGATGTCCGCCTGGAGCCTTGCAGTGTCTGCAATGGAAGACACTGTCATGCAGATTCGGGTGTCATCTGCAAAGGAAGACACGGTGCTGTGGCTGACATCCTTGTCTATGTCGGATATGAGGATGAGGAACAAGATGGGAGCGAGTACTGTGCCTTGTGGAACAGAGCTTTTCACCGCAGCTGCCTCGGACTTTACTCTGTTGACGACTACTCTCTGTGTTCTGTTAGTGAGGAAATTATAGATCCATCGACCGACTTTTCCTGTTATTCCTTTAGCACGCATTTTGTGCGCTATTACGCCATGGTCACACTTGTCGAAGGCTTTTGTAAAGTCTGTATATATTACATCTGCATTCTTTTTGTCTTCTAGTGCATTTAGGACCTTGTCGTAGTGATCCAATAGTTGAGACAGACAGGAGCGACCTGTTCTAAACCCATGTTGCCCTGGGTTGTGTAACTGATGGGTTTCTAGATGGGTGGTGATCTTGCTTCTTAAGACTCTTTCAAAGATTTTTATGATATGGGATGTTAGTGCTATCGGTCTGTAGTTCTTTGCTGTTCCTTTACTGCCCCCTTTGTGGAGTGGGGCTATGTCTGTTGTTTTTAGTAACTGTGGGACGACCCCCGTGTCCATGCTCCCTCTCCATAGGATGGAAAAGGCTCGTGATAGGGGCTTCTTGCAGTTCTTGATGAACACGGAGTTCCATGAGTCTGGCCCTGGGGCAGAGTGCATGGGCATGTCATTTATCGCCTGTTCGAAGTCATTTGGCGTCAGGATAACATCGGATAGGCTTGTGTTAACCAAATTTTGTGGCTCTCTCATAAAAAATTCATTTTGATCTTCGACTCTAAGTCTGGTTAGCGGCTTGCTAAAAACTGAGTCATATTGGGACTTGAGTAGCTCACTCATTTCCTTGCTGTCATCTGTGTAGGACCCATCTTGTTTAAGTAGGGGTCCAATACTGGACGTTGTTCTCGACTTTGATTTGGCATAGGAAAAGAAATACTTAGGGTTTCTTTCGATTTCATTTATGGCTTTTAGTTCTTCCCGCGATTCCTGACTCCTATAAGATTCCTTTAGCTTAAGTTCGATGCTTGCTATTTCTCTGACCAGTGTCTCCCTACGCATTTCAGATATACTGACCTCTTTTAGCCGCTCTGTTATTCTTTTCCGTCGCCTGTAAAGGGAGCGCCTGTCTCTTTCTATTTTACATCTACTCCTTTTTCTTAGAGGAATAAGCCTTGTGCATACATCGAGTGCCACCAAGTTAATCTGTTCTAGGCATAAGTTGGGGTCTGTGTTGCTTAGTATATCTTCCCAGTTTATATCGGTTAGGACTTGGTTTACTTGGTCCCACTTTGTGTTTTTGTTATTGAAGTTGAATTTGGTGAATGCTCCCTCGTGACTAGTACTACTCATTATGTCGGTCTGGGGCTCCACGCATACATGTCTGAACCTCAATTATGTTGTGATCTGAGTATATTGTTTTTGATATGGTGACATTTCTTATCAGATCATCATTGTTAGTGAAAATGAGGTCTAGTGTATTCTCCAGTCTAGTAGGCTCTATTATTTGCTGGTTTAAATTGAATTTTGTGCAGAGATTTAAAAGCTCGTGTGAGTGTGAATTTTCATCAGAGCTGCCTCCTGGTGTTATTACTGCAACAATATTATTTGCTATATTCCTCCATTTTAGGTGCCTTAAGTTGAAATCCCCCAGGAGCAAGATGTTGGGTGCAGGAGCTGGAAGATTTTCCAGACAGTGGTCAATTTTTAACAGCTGTTCCTGGAATTGCTGGGATGTTGCATCCGGAGGCTTGTAGACTACCACAATGACTAGGTTTTGGTTCTCGACCTTTACTGCTAAAACTTCCACTACATCATTTGAGGCATTAAGCAGTTCTGTGCAAACAAGTGACTCTGCAATGTACAGGCCAACCCCCCCCTTTTGCCTGTTCACTCTGTCACATCTGTATAGGTTGTAACCTGGGATCCATATTTCGTTGTCCAAGTGATCCTTTATGTGGGTCTCAGTGAAAGCCGCGAACATTGCCTTTGCCTCTGCAAGCAGTCCGCGGATGAAAGGTATTTTGTTGTTTGTTGCTGGCTTTAGACCCTGTATATTTGCAAAGAAGAATGTCATCGGACTGGTGGTATTGTTGGTACTGGGGATGGGATTTTTTTTCCGGCATTAGTATCTGTTGGTTTGGAGTGGAGGCCATCGACTGTGGTTCCACTCCAGGAATGACTGGATTTGGTGTACGATTTCTGCCATTTCCTGCCAGTTTTTTTTCCTTCCTGGCACTAAAAAACCTCTCCCTCTTGAGTGGCTGTGGCTACCCAGGTTTCCCCATGGCCTGGATGTTTTGTATCTTTTTGTCCCCTTTAGATGGTGTGCCTGGCAATTTAAGTTATAGCACAGTCTTTCCTGTACTGAAGAGGTACACATTTCAGGGTGAAAAAGCTTACAGGAAGGGAGTTTGCATTTTCCTGTTGTCATATGGGCATGGCATTTTCTAGGGTGGTCATAGTTGCACGTCCCGTCTGTTTTTCCAGATTTCCCATGTCTGCAGATACCACGTGCATAGTATGTGCACAGGCTTGGTTTCCGTTTGTCTTGGGTTTCTGTGACTGTATTCCCTGTTGGTGCATGTTTACCTGTCTTATTCCTATCCTCCCTAGCACCAACAATGGAGCTCCCACCAGTTGTTTTTGGTAATATATCCTCACTATTGCTAGTGGAGTCCTCTTGTTTGCTATTTCCTGTGGTATTTCTAGTTTGCAATATTGATTTTATCTTATCTTTGACTACACTTGTTTCCCCACTACGGCTTCTGTCCCCTATGAGGTCATTTATATGTATTCCTTCCTGCGTATAATTCCCGACTACCTGGACAAAATCTCCAGCTTCACCATTACTGTCTCCCAGGACAGCACCTCCAGCTTCACCATTACTGTCTCCCAGGACAGCACCTCCAGCTTCACCATTACTGTCTCCCAGGACAGCACTCTCAGCCCCACATTTACTGACTACCAGGACATCACCTCCAGCCTTACAGTTTCTGACTACATGGCCAGTATCAAGGGCAGTACCATTCAGCCCAGACTTTTTATGTTCCCATTTGTTGTAGAAAGCTTCCAGGTTGTCTATGAAAGCAGCTTTGATGTTATCCTCTTTTAATACCCTAGTGATTTTAGTCCACAGATTTATCTCATTTGGGCATACCCAAAAACACTTCCCTATTTTAATACTGCTTGTAGCTAGTTCTTGGATATCTGCACAAAGGGCGTGACACAAATTTCCACAAAAATGATATGTATATATATATATATATATATATATATATATATATATATATATATATATATATATATATATATATATATCAATGAAATCACAGTGATTTTGAATCATTAACAGAACTGCGGCTTGGCCAGGGCTCGATCCTGCGTTTCCATGTCAGAAATGAACAAAGTATGCATCACTCTCCACTGGACCACCATCCTTACACACTATATAGTTCCTTGATGATGTGAGAAAGCGCTTGGAATTTCACTATGCTTTCACAGTAGTTGTTTTGCGCGCGCGCACACACACATATATATATATATATATATATATGCAAAACAACCACTCTGAAAGAATAGAGAAATTCCAAGCGCTTTCGTGACTACTCACATTATCAAGGAACTATGAAAGTGAAGTATCCAAGGAAGCTATATAAGGGGTCGGCCAGCACCTCACTATCAGATCCCACAACGGTTAAACACGTGACGCGCGGCGAGCCAACTTGGATAGGTCCTTTGCAAAACTCACCCCCAAGCTATTTATTTGTCCAGTGTATTATTAAATTCTTCCCAAATTCTATTAATTATAAATGGATCTAATTTATATAAACCAAAGGAAATATTCATATTATTGTCAAAACTGCTTTTTATGAAACAAGATTCAATTATATTCCTGTCGACCATGGACTTGCTTGATACTACTTTCTCAACATTTTGAAAATCAATTGGATGGTTAAAATCTCTTACATGAATAAATAGAGCATTGGAATCTTGTCCAATTCTAATGCTATATTTATGTTGTTTTAATCTTAGTTCGAGATTTTTACCAGTTTGACCGTAATAAACTTTATCGCAAATTTTACAAGGAATCTTATAGACACATCCATCAGCATTTTGGGGGGAATTCTTAATCAAAAGTTTTTTTACTGTATCAAGATTTTTGAATACAACTTTAATATTAAAAGTCTTAAGAAGAGAAGGCATATCAACCAAGTTTTCATGGTAAGGGAGAACCAACATATTTTTAGTTGAATAAGGCTGGTTGCCCTTTTTTGGATTATAAAAAGTGTTCCTAGCAACTTTAAAAGATTTATCAATTACATTTCTTGGGTATTTTAAATCATTACCTATTTCATAAATTTTGGATATTTCCTCATCTATGAACTCAGGACTACAAATTCGTAAAGCTCTCAAAAACATTGATGAGAAAACAGACAGTTTGACTCTATCTTGATGCGAGGAATAATAGTGGACATAGGAACAGTTATTTGTAGGTTTTCTGTAAATTTTAAATTTGAATTCATTATTACCCTTAATAATTAAAACATCTAGAAAAGGCAATGAGTTATTTTCTTCAAACTCGACAGTAAAGTTTATAGAATGGGCTAAGCTATTTAATTTTCCAAGAAAATGGTGTATATCTACATTTTTGGGCATAAGACACAAAATATCATCAACATATCTGAACCATTTAGCTCTATTAGGGAGGATTGTGTTAAGCAACCTTGTTTCAAAAAATTCCATGTATAGGTTACTAAGAACAGGTGAAAGAGGATTTCCCATTGCCATACCAAACTTCTGAGTGTAAAATTTATCATTAAATAAAAATTTTGCATCAACAATGCAAAGTTTAATAAGTTTAATGATAGTAGGAACTGGCAATGGTAAATCATACTTAACGAGTTCTTCAGATAAGAAACTTAATAAATCATCAACAGGAACTTTCGTAAACAAGGAAGTAACATCAAAACTAACCATGTTAAAATCATTTAAGTCAGTCAAGGAGCTTAATTTATCAACCAAGTCTATGTTGTTTTTAACATTAAAGTTAGAAATTTTGCCAACAATAGGGCTCAAAATATCAACAAGCCATTTGGATAATTTATATGAAACTGACCCTATGGAGCTAATAATTGGTCTGACTGGATTCCCTGGTTTGTGTGTTTTTATTAGTCCATACATGTAAGGTAAAGATGGATTAGTGGAAGTAAATTATTTGACTAATTCATCTTTGCCTTTCAGTAGAAGTTTTATTGTTTTATTGAAATTGCTGTTAACGGTTTCTAGGGGATTTTTCCTAAGTTTAGAATAGGTTTCAGTATCATCTAAGAGATTATTAATTTTTTCTTGGTAATCATTTTCTTTCATAATTACTATTGCATTTATTTTGTCTGCTTTAGTAAGGCGCAAATTTTTATTGTTATTAAGTGTATCATAAGACTTAAAGAATCTTTGAGGGCAATTGGGAATGGTTTTAACATAGAGCTGTATACCATTCCTTTACTAATATTAATTTCATCAGAGGATAAATCAGAAAATTTTTCAAAGTTACAAAAGGCTTTTGCAATTTCAACATTATTAAGATTTTTTGAAGTTGAAAAACTTAGGCCAAAACCTAGAGCAGCAGTTGTATGTTTGTCTAAAATTTCATCTGATAAGTTAATTACAAAATTGTTATTAGCATGCTTTGTCCAATTACTATTTTCAATTAAAATGTCTAATTTTCTTTGTAGTTTGCTCTTGAGTTCATTACACATTCTTCTGAGTTTATTATAGCAATGATCCAACATACTGTGTTTCCATTCTGATGGAATGGCCTGATTAAAAGAGTATTTTTTGTTTCTCAATATTTTGAATGCTTCCTTCTCCTGTATTTTAGTTATTTCAATATGTTTCTGAAGAATAATTCTCATAAAATCATCAAAAGGACGATCTCTCATGTCAAGGAGTCTATTGGGTAAAAGAGACTTGGGCAGAACTTGTTCATTTAAACAATTTTTTAAAAAATTAAGTCGAATTTTTAACTTGTGGGACTTGATCAGTGCAGAAGAAAACTGTGAAACAAAAGATATATGATTAGGAAAGCTTATCGAGAACATTCTGAAGAGTCGTGTGGTATCCATTAATGCAATAAGATCACAGTAAACAGGTGATTTCAAAATATGCAAAACAACCACTCTGAAAGAATAGAGAAATTCCAAGCGCTTTCGTGACTACTCACATTATCAGAAGAATTTGTAATGAACTCAAGAGCAAACTACAAAGAAAATTAGACATTTTAATTGAAAATAGTGATTGGACAAAGCATGCTAATAACAATTTTGTAATTAACTTATCAGAAGAAATTTTAGACAAACATACAACTGCTGCTCTAGGTTTTGGCCTAAGTTTTGCAACTTCAAAAAATCTTAATAATGTTGAAATTGCAAAAGCCTTTTGTAACTTTGAAAAATTTTCTGATTTATCCTCTGATGAAATTAATATTAGTAAAGGAATGGTATACAGCTCTATGTTAAAACCAAACATTCCCAATTACCCTCAAAGATTCTTTAAGTCTTATGATACACTTAATAACAATAAAAATTTGCGCCTTACTAAAGCAGACAAAATAAATGCAATAGTAATTATGAAAGAAAATGATTACCAAGAAAAAATTAATAATCTCTTAGATGATATTGAAACCTATTCTAAACTTAGGAAAAATCCCCTAGAAACCGTTAACAGCAATTTCAATAAAACAATAAAACTTCTACTGAAAGGCAAAGATGAATTAGTCAAACAATTTACTTCCACTAATCCATCTATACCTTACATGTATGGACTAATAAAAACACACAAACCAGGGAATCCAGTCAGACCAATTATTAGCTCCATAGGGTCAGTTTCATATAAATTATCCAAATGGCTTGTTGATATTTTGAGCCCTATTGTTGGCAAAATTTCTAACTTTAATGTTAAAAACAACATTGACTTGGTTGATAAATTAAGCTCCTTGACTGACTTAAATGATTTTAACATGGTTAGTTTTGATGTTACTTCCTTGTTTACGAAAGTTCCTGTTGATGATTTATTAAGTTTCTTATCTGAAGAACTCGTTAAGTATGATTTACCATTGCCAGTTCCTACTATCATTAAACTTATTAAACTTTGCATTGTTGATGCAAAATTTGTATTTAATGATAAATTTTACACTCAGAAGTTTGGTATGGCAATGAGAAATCCTCTTTCACCTGTTCTTAGTAACCTATACATGGAATTTTTTGAAACAAAGTTGCTTAACACAATCCTCCCTAATAGAGCTAAATGGTTCAGATATGTTGATGATATTTTGTGTCTTATGCCCAAAAATGTAGATATACACCATTTTCTTGGAAAATTAAATAGCTTAGCCCATTCTATAAACTTTACTGTTGAGTTTGAAGAAAATAACTCATTGCCTTTTCTAGATGTTTTAATTATTAAGGGTAATAATGAATTCAAATTTAAAATTTACAGAAAACCTACAAATAACTGTTCCTATGTCCACTATTATTCCTCGCATCAAGATAGAGTCAAACTGTCTGTTTTCTCATCAATGTTTTTGAGAGCTTTACGAATTTGTAGTCCTGAGTTCATAGATGAGGAAATATCCAAAATTTATGAAATAGGTAATGATTTAAAATACCCAAGAAATGTAATTGATAAATCTTTTAAAGTTGCTAGGAACACTTTTTATAATCCAAAAAAGGGCAACCAGCCTTATTCAACTAAAAATATGTTGGTTCTCCCTTACCATGAAAACTTGGTTGATATGCCTTCTCTTCTTAAGACTTTTAATATTAAAGTTGTATTCAAAAATCTTGATACAGTAAAAAAACTTTTGATTAAGAATTCCCCCCAAAATGCTGATGGATGTGTCTATAAGATTCCTTGTAAAATTTGCGATAAAGTTTATTACGGTCAAACTGGTAAAAATCTCGAACTAAGATTAAAACAACATAAATATAGCATTAGAACTGGACAAGATTCCAATGCTCTATTTATTCATGTAAGAGATTTTAACCATCCAATTGATTTTCAAAAAGTTGAGAAAGTAGTATCAAGCAAGTCCATGGTCGACAGGAATATAATTGAATCTTGTTTCATAAAAAGCAGTTTTGACAATAATATGAATATTTCCTTTAGTTTATATAAATTAGATCCATTTATAATTAATAGAATTTGGGAAGAATTTAATAATACACTGGACAAATAAATAGCTTGGGGGTGAGTTTTGCAAAGGACCTATCCAAGTTGGCTCGCCGCGCGTCACGTGTTTAACCGTTGTGGGATCTGATAGTGAGGTGCTGGCCGACCCCTTATATAGCTTCCTTGGATACTTCACTTTCATAGTTCCTTGATAATGTGAGTAGTCACGAAAGCGCTTGGAATTTCTCTATTCTTTCAGAGTGGTTGTTTTGCATATTTTGAAATCACCTGTTTACTGTGATCTTATTGCATATATATATATAGATATATATATATATATATATATATATATATATATATATATATATATATATATATATATATGTCGTGCCGAATATGTAAAACTGGTCAATTAGCAAGAACTCATTTAAAATTAAGTCCTTTCTGAAATTTTCTCTTATACGTTTAAACATATATTTTTTTCATTAATGATAATGTAAAAAAAATAATTTTGCACCAAAAGAATCTTAGAAAACTTACCTAACCTTATTATAACAAGAACAATTTATTTTTGCCTAACCCAACTAAATATATTTTAGATTTTTTTACAGTAATTTAATACTAAACAAACACAGTGAAATATATTTTTTTCGTCAGGTTCAGAATGATTTTGGCGAAATTATTGCATACACAAATTTTCACTTGTCCTATATGGCAACATGAGCATTGCTATTTAAGCCAAGATCGCAAGTTCTGCCTATTCGGCACGACATATATATATATATAATGTCGTGCCGAATAGGTAAAATAGGTCAACTAGCAAGAACTCATTTAAAATTAAGTCCTTTCTAAAAATTTCTCTTATACGTTTAAAGATATACATTTCTTGATTACATTAATGTAAAAATTAATAATTTTGTACCACAAGAACCTTAGAAAACTTACCTAACCTTATTATACCAAGCACAATTTAATTTAGCCTAATTCAACTAAATATATTTTAGATAAGTTTACAATAATATAATAAGAAACAAACACAATGAAATATATATTTTTTTGTTAGGTTCAGAATTATTTTTGCTAAATTATTGCATACACAAATTTTTGCTTGCCTTATTCGGCAAGAAGAACGTTGTGTTATTTGTAGGAAGAACTATGCCATGTGATTCAGAATATATTCATATATTTTTCCTAATAAGATACTTTATTTATTTTGTTATCCCTCCTTCTTCCTCCTCCTCTCTTCCCCTCATCCTCTTCTCCTCCCTCTCATCGTTTGCCTCTTTACCCCTCAACTTCCCCTCTCCCCCCTCCACTCCCACTTACTGCTTTTCCTCTTCTTTCCCTTCTCCCTTCTCATTCTCCTTCTCTTTGTCGTATTCTATTTCCTCCTTAATTCTCCCTTTTCTCCTCTCCTCTTATTCTTGTTTTTTTTTCTCCCTCATCTCTACCCTTACTCATCTTTCTCTTCTCTTCATCCTTTCCCACCTTCTTCTTCCTTCTCTTCCTCCTCCTTACCTTCTTCCTCATTCTTCTCTACCCCCTCCTCATCCTCCTTTTCTAATCTTTCACCTCAGTCCACATCTTTCTTATTTCCTATTCTCCTCCTTCCCCTACCTTTTTTCCTCTCTTCTCATTTCCTCGTCTGTTCTTCCCTCCTCCTCACCATTACGTAAAAATAAGAGAGTTAGAGCCATGGAACTGCGTAGCAGCTTTAAGCTTGTCCGAGTCAGATGGCCTGCATATGTAGTGTTGGAAGTGTGTGACTGTCCTGAGCTCTATATTGTACACCCAGATTACTAAGTCCAACGGGAGTCAGTGGTGACTGCCATAATCAGACGAGAACCACTTGATTCCGACCATGTTTTATTTTTCTGTACCCTTGTTTCCCTTTATTGCTCTGGATAGGATGGGTCACAGAAGGTGTGTGGGTAAAGAGAGTTTGATCTAGACCGTAGACAGCCATATTCAGGCATAAGTCATGAACGATCACACTGGGATGGTAAAGCCGTTCCCCGTTCCCCTGTGAAAAAGACAAAGGAGGATGAGTGGAAAGGTTAGATGTATGCTCATGACTAAAGAAACACCAAAATGGCCTTAAAGCTAATGATAGTGCCGCTAGCACCTGCCCTGAGACACGAAGGGCAGGACACCATACCTGACCTGCGTCAGGTCGCTACTGCCGTCTTGTTCTATTTTTTTTAAACAAGGGTATTTACAATTAAAGGTTAAGGGTTCCTATCTGTATTTACAAGCTAAGACCTATTACCTATATCAGCTCATTTTCCCGGACATATGCAAAGAAACAATTAGGAGTGAAAGATGTATCGGAACACGAGAATGGAGAGAAAAGGTGAAGAAGGCAGGACTGTGGAGGGAAAGGGAGGACAGTGGGGAGAGGGAGAGGAGATAACTAGTGAGACCAGAAAGAGAGAGTGAAAAATTTAACTGGAAAACAAGTCCATCTAGATGAAACAAAAGTTTGTATGCGAATGTCTGCAGTACTTTCATAAAAATGACGAAGTATTTGCATGTTCCTCATACGACTGATCACATTCCGTTGCTCTGCATGAATTTTGGTTCAGTTCGAACAGTCATTTAAAACCATAAATAGCCATGACTGGAAACAATATTTTTTGTTTTAATGTCACACTCGTAAAAATAAAGGTTTGTGGTCTTATATAATATTTTTAACCTTACGTGATTGAAATCCTAGAACACGATGAAGCGTATAACTCCATATATGTTGAAATTCCCAGTTATGGGGAACTAAATGGCGTACTGAGAACAGTAGTAAGAAAAAAGGCACTTTATAAAACAAGCTTGTATTGAGACAACGCTTCGATCTTTTAAGATCTTCATCAAGTCCTGCCATGAGTGTGTTGGCTCAGCACAGTGTGTGTGTGTAGTTTATCGACCTGTCTGATAGGAACTGGTTGGTGTCATCACGCTATATTACTCAGCAACATTACATAGCTCCTGATAACGCATTGACAAATGTGAAAGATATTGAGAAGAAAATTTTCAACCCCCGTGGCTTGTCTTGCATTGTTAAGATCGCCTGTCTGCGATTGTATTATATATATATATATATATATATATATATATAAAATATGTAAAACTGGTCAATTAGCAAGAACTCATTTAAAATTAAGTCCTTTCTAAAAAGTTTTCTTATACGTCTAAAGAGATATTTTTTTTCATTATTGTTAATGTAAAATTTTTTAATTTTGCACCAAAAGAATCTTAGAAAACTTACCTAACCTTATTATAACAAGAACAATTTATTTTAGCCTAACCCAACTATGTATATTTTAGATTTGTTTACTATAATTTAATACTAAATAAACAAAGTGAAATATATTTTTTTCATTAGGTTCAGAATGATTTTGGCGAAATTATTGCATACACAAATTTTCGCTTGTCCTATATGGCAAGATGAGCGTTGCTATTTAAGCCAAGATCGCAAGTTCTGCCTATTCGGCACTACATATATATATATATATATATATATATATATATATATATATATATATATATATATATATGTGTGTGTGTGTGTGCGTGTGCGTGTGTGTGTGTGTGTGTGTCTGTGTGTGTCTGTGTGTGTCTGTGTGTGTGTGTCTGTGTGTGTGTGTCTGTGTGTGTGTGTGTGTGTCTGTATAATATAGGGAAGTACCACCTCTATAGCTGGACTGGGGACCCTCATCCTCAGAGAAGACAATAAACGTACCTCAGGGAAAACTCAAGGTTCTTCCCGGAGCTGTTTGAATATTTTCTTCTTCTACCAGACAAGAGGCGTGGAGTTAAAAGATAAAGAATCACACACAAAGTGGGAGTTGTCACAGCTGCTCTTTGCTGATGACACTGTGCTCTTGGGAGATTCTGAAGAGAAGTTGCAGAGATTGGTGGATGAATTTGGTAGGGTGTGCAAAAGAAGAAAATTAAAGGTGAATACAGGAAAGAGTAAGGTTATGAGGATAACAAAAAGATTAGGTGATGAAAGATTGAATATCAGATTGGAGGGAGAGAGAGTATGGAGGAGGTGAATGTATTCAGATATTTGGGAGTGGACGTGTCAGCGGATGGGTCTATGAAAGATGAGGTGAATCATAGAATTGATGAGGGAAAAAGAGTGAGTGGTGCACTTAGGAGTCTGTGGAGACAAAGAACTTTGTCCTTGGAGGCAAAGAGGGGAATGTATGAGAGTATAGTTTTACCAACGCTCTTATATGGGTGTGAAGCATGGGTGATGAATGTTGCAGCGAGGAGAAGGCTGGAGGCAGTGGAGATGTCATGTCTGAGGGCAATGTGTGGTGTGAATATAATGCAGAGAATTCGTAGTTTGGAAGTTAGGAGGAGGTGCGGGATTACCAAAACTGTTGTCCATAGGGCTGAGGAAGGGTTGAGGTGGTTCGGACATATAGAGAGAATGGAGCGAAACAGAATTTCAAGAGTGTATCAGTCTGTAGTGGAAGGAAGGCGGGGTAGGGGTCGGCCTAGGAAAGGTTGGAGAGAGGGGGTAAAGGAGGTTTTGTATGCGAGGGGCTTGGACTTCCAGCAGGTATGCGTGAGCGTGTTTGATAGGAGTGAATGGAGACAAATGGTTTTTAATACTTGACGTGCTGTTGGAGTGTGAGCAAAGTAACATTTATGAAGGGGTTCAGGAAAACCGGCAGGCCGGACTTGAGTCCTGGAGATGGGAAGTACAGTGCCTGCACTCTGAAGGAGGGGTGTTAATGTTGCAGTTTAAAAACTGTAGTGTAAAGCACCTTTCTGGCAAGACAGTGATGGAGTGAATGATGGTGAAAGTTTTTCTTTTTCGGGCCACCCTGCCTTGGTGGGAATCGGCCAGTGCGATAAAAAAATAATAATAATAAATATATATATATATATATATATATATATATATATATATATATATATATATATATATATATACATACATATGTATATATATATATATATATATATATATATATATATATATATATATATATATGTATATATATATATACTATATACTAAAAATTTTGAACAGAAGGCTTTCGACTAGGTACCACATCGTTAATTTATGGCCAAAATAAAGGCATATGATACAGAAGACAATGTTGGAGTAACCACTGAATCACCAATATTGAAATAACAACTGGTAATGAAGTTTCTCTGGGATATACCCTTAGCCTGGTGCTTTTCAGTTTATATAAATACTCTCAAAATGTTAATATCATCTATGTTTCAAAATACCTGGTGTTGTTAATGTCTGAAAAACTTAGCGTACGTGACTGAGCGTCGGACTATTCAGAGGGAAACGTACCGATTTTCACATTGATTGGAAATATGGAAGATGAATTTCAAAGTGGACATGTACACATTAATGATCTATGGATATAACAATGTTAGAGATGAGTAAACAATGCTTTGCTAATAACTTGTCGAGAGAGAAAAAAAAACACAATGGTGAATTTCTGAGCAATGATCCTAGCGTAAAAAAAAAAAAAATCCCCGAACAGCAATGCTGATGTATTTTACAGCTAGAAAATTTATTTTACTTGTTTTAACAAATAACTGTTATTGCAAAATACCAGAAATATTAAATCTTAGAAGTGCACTTATCGGACCTTGTCGAGGCAACTAGACTGGTTGTTGTTTTCTGTAGGTAGATTATGGTTAGGCCATAATCTGTCTTTATCATGTGCTCTTTGGTCTGTGGTTCGTACGTCGGTTTACGTGTGGCCAGTAGTAACAGCCTGGTTAATCAGACCCTGATATCCACCATGAAGCCTGGTTTCAGACCGGGCCGAGGGGGCGTTCACCCCCAGGTATACTCCAGGTATACTCTATTGCTCTCTACTTCCTGCACTTCCAATCATTTTCTACTCTCTCTCTCTCTCTCTCTCTCTCTCTCTCCCCTCCTTGTTTTTTCTCTCTCTTTCCTCTATGCCTCTTGCTTACTCTCTCTCTCCCTCCTGCTGCTCTGGTTTTCAGGCAGAGACTAGGAGACTGGCTCAAGGTGCATCGACCTCGCTCACAATTATATAATTTTTCTTACTTATGCTTCTCCAAGTTCAGTAATAATATAATAATATTGGATATAATATTATGTGTGTCGCTTCCCTCTTTTCAACCTAACTCACTCTCTTTCTCTCCCCCCTTCTCTCTCTCTCTCTCTCCCTCTCAACACTTTTTTTTTATTTTCTTTAGCAGAAAGAAAATTGAAACACCCATTTCCGCTCACTATAGTCAAGTCATGAGTGTTTGAACTTAGACAGTGTTGTTGATGTAGAGTTCTACAGACTTTAAGAAGTCATAGGTAAAGAGGATTTCTCCGACTCCTTGATGGAGGTGAAGCAGAGATGACCTGGTTTCTCACTCACCTTTTTATACCTCTCACATAGTCTCCTCTCTACCCCACTTAACCCCCCCTCCCTCTCCCTTATTCTGTCTTCTCCTCTTCCTTCCGCCTGTGGTAGTTCCTGTACTAGTGTTAGATTCTGTTGTCAACACCTAGCGTCTCTGCAATATCTACAGGAATATGATAAAGCGTCTCTGCAATATCTACAGGAATATGATAAAGCGTCTCTGCAATATCTACAGGAATATGATAAAGCGTCTCTGCAATATCTACAGGAATATGATAAAGCGTCTCTGCAATATCTACAGGAATATGATAAAGCGTCTCTGCAATATCTACAGGAATATGATAAAGCGTCTCTGCAATATCTACAGGAATATGATAAAGCGTCTCTGCAATATCTACAGGAATATGATAAAGCGTCTCTGCATTATCTACAGGAATATGATAAAGCGTCTCTGCAATATCTACAGGAATATGATAAAGCGTCTCTGCAATATCTACAGGAATATGATAAAGCGTCTCTGCAATATCTACAGGAATATGATAAAGCGTCTCTGCAATATCTACAGGAATATGATAAAGCGTCTCTGCAATATCTACAGGAATATGATAAAGCGTCTCTACAATATCTACAGGAATATGATAAAGCGTCTCTGCAATATCTACAGGAATATGATAAAGCGTCTCTGCAATATCTACAGGAATATGATAAAGCGTCTCTGCATTATCTACACAGAATCTGTGGGTAGTCTATTCCTCAGATTTATAACTATATGTCCATGGAAACTTTAATTACGTTTGTGTTTCACCTCATACTTCCAAGTTCACTTTATTATTTCAGGTTATTATTTAATTTTTCACATCAAATAGTACTAATGATAATGCCTTGGTTACTTTTCATCTAGGCTGGTTTATATCCAGGCATTTTGTATTAATATTTGCTATTGTTATTTCTAAATTATTATTTTCTACATATTAACCTTGAAACTCAACTTCCATGTCTTTGACCACAGCTTCAATTTTCCCAGTTCTCTCTCAATACTCACTTCAGTGAGCCTATCTCACTTACGATACCTCCTTTCACTCTCTGTTGGTGAGCTTATCATTAATCAAGACCAAACGTTTGTCTCTTATATCAGGCGCCTTTATTTTAGCTAGAAATTTTAGTAGTGGGTAAAGTACCTATATGGCCACCCACAGAGTGGCTGCCTCTGCTATAGCTGTCTCCTGTAAGGCTGCTGGGACCACCTCCTCCCTGTGTGCAGGTGAAACCACAGTCTGCCTCACTCGCTATGGCTGCTTCCTTTGGGGACTCCAATCAGAGTCGCAGCTTCAATGCAGCCTCTGCCAATCACATAGGCAAATGAAATCACACTTCTTACATTCTACCATTTTTTATGCATTTTTTATTATTCTATATCTTTGTTACTTTTTAGATTTACTCCCATATGTTAAAGACTGCATTTTGTTCTATTTTTGGGGCTATTACCATGATTCATTATTTTCTATGCTCTATAATTCCCCAGATTTGCAATTATCTTTGTTACATCCCCATATTTTTTTAAGAATTTATTTTAATTATTTATCTGTTCATAGTAAACAAGTATTCGTTGCTAAAAAAAATCAATATTATTTCTTACTATATATGTAAGAATAAAATGAGTTCATTCTTTTCACAGCTTTATTAAGTAAAGACATATATACGGAGTGTAAAATAATATTTTTTTATGATCTTAGATTTCCCTAATCACATTTTTACATCATATTTACATAATTTGATCTCACATGTTTCACTTTACACATTTAAGAAAAAATACGTAATTTACATAAAAAAATTATTAAAAAAACCATTCAGATGTACAATTATTTACATACTACATTTATATATTTCTCTGGTATATCTAGCTGACAATATCATAATGATCTACGACTGTCTATAACATATCTCTTATCAAAGCTTGAAAATACATGTTTATTGATCCTATCGTTACAGACTAAACTTTCACATGAGCTTATTAAGTCATTTTTTGAGGGAGATGATTAGCTAGCAACCTTCTAATCAATATTTTCTCCCTGCAATGTGGCGAACACATACCTTCTGAAACATTAGTATGGGACTGGGGGAGGGGAAGATCACCAGCATATCTTGCTACCTCAGGTCATATTTGTTTTGTACTTTTTGTCTCCCTGACACTAGATGGTAGCTAATCCTGCATCTTCAAGTACATATTTTTCAGGACTTAAGTTAGATATTCCTGACTAGGGAAGGGCTTCAACCATAGCAGTGGCAGAGTACTAAAATCTTAAAGAATATATGTGCCTAATCCACCCTCAAAAATGTGGGTTCACCAGTGAATTATCCTCTTGGGTAAACTAATGCATCGTGTTGGTCGCCCCCCCTCCACCTCTCCCACATAAATTACGATTTATTAGGTCATACAAATCATGTGAATGGATAGTGTCACTTTAACCCCGGAATTGAACAGGAAGGCTTCTCAACTTAATTAGGACCAAAGAAATGTAGTGAACAAAATCCAACTGATTAATTCCTTGAGTGTTTGCTGCCATTTCATAAACACTTTGACTAATAATCCCACACCTATTTCAAGTACGTCAAATGCTTGAATTACTTTCTGTCTATTTCCATAATCATCTTGAATAATGTCACAGTTTTCCAGAGAATTAAAGAGCTTCTCTTTGAAGGGAACTCCTGTTCCTTTAATCTCTCAAAACTCTCCTCATAATCGTAACACAATACCTGTTGCCACCTTAATAAAAAACCAGATGGTGCGGGTATAGGTGCAGAAAGTGCATATTTCAATTATTTACCAACCTTGATAAGTGGGCGGAGCCCAAAAACTTTACGTATCCAGAGGAATTAAGGATAGGCTAGTTGGTTGTGCCTTACGATGGCGTTCTCTGATGACCTCTAGAACGATCTTTAAGTCATTATTTCTGCTGCTGCTAGTGCTGCTACTGATGTAACTGCAGGAGTTAGTGGTGGTGAGTTGTGCAGGAAAGTGTTGTGAGCTTTAGACAAGTGTTCATAAAGTTGTTACGCAAGTGATTTTTCTCGATGAAGTTTTCAGCATTAAGTTTTAAGTGAAATGAGTTAAGTGAGAGTTACTTGTGTAACTTTTCAGTGATAAGTGATTAGGATCCCAGTGTTTTCATCAAGTGTTGTGATAAGTGTTGTCAACTTGTACATGATAAGAACTGGTGTAATGTGCAAGATGAGAGCGAGTCTCGAGAGTTATGAGCTAGAGATTAAGAGTTAAGAATGATAGTATTTACTGTTTAAGAGCAATAATATCTAAGAATGTGACGAGTAATAGTGATAAGAGCTAAGATAGATTACGACTGATAAGACCGAGAGTTGCAAGTGAGGAATGCAACTTAGAAAGATTTTTCTTTTTTTCAAGTGTGACAGAAGTGTGTTGGAATGGTACAGGTATTGTGAGAAATACAGGCACACAATGCACCACCGACAATTAGTGTACACAATACAAGGAGATACCAGTGCTAATATTTATGTACATCAGCGGATGCATGAGCTTGTCTTACATGTAGGCTTGACAAAAAGTGAAATCGGGATCCGGATAACAAGCATCAATCCTAAACGCAAAGAAATGTTGACTTTGTGAACGCTATCATCGATCGCACTTTTACAAAGCTGTATGGGCTCCACATTTGTCCAGAATGATCTTTCTTCCACCTATAGTGAAATGCCAGTAGCATCTACGTCAATTGCATTAGGTCTTAATTAGGAACCCAGGAAGTAACCTTTCCAATTAATCCATCTGTGGAGACACATTAAGCCCCCGATGGTGGTGGTGCAGTTACTGTCCACCCACTGACATGTCAAGTGTCAACAGTAACACCCGAAGGAGCAGAAGAGAAAGAATTCTCATGATTTCTTTTGTTCGACACTCAAATGGAGAAAGAGTTGGTCAGTGAAGAATGTGTTTGGTGTATTGTGTGTTGGTACTTTATATGCATAATTAGAAAACATATGTTCACTGCTACACCATCACCATCAGAAGAGATTACAGTTGATAATCTGGGAACTATACTGAAGAAAAGAAATATTGGGGTGGTTGACATCACCACTCCAAGCAAATCAATGAGGAATCGGTCGCCTGAACTGAGTTCACCAGAGAGCCCTGTGATGAAGCGTAACTCTTCCGTGAAAAGAATAGAATCGCCAGCAAAAAGCCCCAAATTGCCAGCACCCAGTCCAGTTTTTTTTGTGTATGTTCTACAGTATGCCTCATTATGTTTCTCACCACACGCTCCTGAATCCTATAGGTTAGGTTAGGTTAGATAAAATTTGTTAGGAAACAGTGTTTCTTGATGCTGGTCTTACTCAAATAACCGTCCACTGGAGCTTTCGGTCATCTCACCGAGGCCTTTCCCTGGCTTACCAATCCACCCCTTTAAAAAACTGAGGTCTTTGTAGTTTTATATATCCTATGGAAATAAGGATACACAATAATTAATTGAACCGGAGACTACACCTGTTAAGAGATTCAGGAAGCATGCCAGGAGAGGACGAACAAATGAAGGTTAACGTATGAAGCCATGTAAATTGCATTTGCTTAAGTAATGACATTTTTCGTGCATGCAGTACATAATGCATTTATACCAGACAAAATAATCAAATAATTATCTATTTTAATTATGATATACCACAAAAAAGTTTACTAAATATTATTTAAATCAAAGATTTGTTAATCATCATAATTATGTTACCCAGGCAAAGATTGCACGATGCTCACGCACACGCGCGCACGCACACACACACACACACACACACACACACACACACACACACACACACACACACACACACACACACAATGAAAGAATCAAGGAGACATTCCCATACATAAGAGCACTCACGGAAACGAAACTCAGCAGGAAGGTAACAGATGCAATCTTTCCACCCGGATATCAGATCATGAGGAAAGATAGAGGGAGCATAGGAGGAGGAGTTGCACTGCTCATCAAAAACCGGCGGGGATTTGAGGAAATAGAAGGAATGGATGGAATGGGAAAAAGGGACTATATGGTAGGAATCCAGTCTGTGAGCCCTAAGGTGGTAATTGCAGTGATGTACAACCCGCCACAGAACTGCAGGAGCCCAAGAAAAGAATGCGTAGAGCAAAGTTACTAGTTTTGGGCGATTTCAATCACAAGGGGATTGACTGGAAAAACCTTGAGCCCCATCGGGGTCCCGAGACATGGAGAATCAAGGTGATGGATGTGGTACTGGAAAACCTTATGCATCAACATGTTAGTACACTACCAGAGAGAGAGGTGAGGATGAACCAGCAAGACTGAACCTAGTACTCACCTTGAGTAGTTTAGACATCGAGGATGTTACGTACGAAAAGCCCCTTGGAGCTAGTGATAACGTGGTTCTGAACTTTGAATACATAGTTGAGCTACAAGTAGAGAGGGTATCAGGAATAGGACGGAAACAAAAAAACTACAAAAGAGGGGACTACACAGGCATATGGAACTTCCTGCAAGACGCTCAGTGGGAAAGAGATTTGGCAGGAAAACCAGTAAAAGAAATGGACTATCTGACAACAAAATGCAAGGAGGCAAAGGAGAGGTTTGTTCCAAAGGACAACAGAAATAATGGGAAGATCAGAACGAGTCCTTGGTTCACCCAAAAGTGTAGGGAGGCAAAACCTAAGTGCACTAGAGAATGGAAAAAGTACAGAAGACAAACGACCCAGGAAAATAATGAGATTAGCCGAAGAGCCAGAAATGAATATGCACAGATAAGGGAGGCTCAGTGACAATAAGATATATATATATATATATATATATATATATATATATATATATATATATATATATATATATATATATATATATATAAAATGGTGAGAAAGGAAATAAACATATAAATACTTATTGCAATAAACTCTCACAAAATTTTTATATTGAGGTTACAAAGATAGTTAAAAACAGAACTTGAAAAAGTGAAGTCTGAATATTGGCATCGGTCGGCCACAGAGGTGGTGGTGGCCGCTCTGCAGGCGGCTGTAGAGGTTTCTCGCCCACTATAAATTTTCGATGTCGCACCTTGTTGAATGCACACATGAAGTCTATGTACAGTACAATATCTACGGGAAACTTTTCATTCAATCTTTCTCGTATAGTACTAAAAAATAAAGTTTTCAGAGCTTTTTGCTACGAATTTAACGAATTCCGGTTAATAAGTTAGTTATCTTAGTTATCCAAAATAACTGTCTTCGTTAACGTTTACACTATTGTCCATATTAACAGCCATCGTTTGGTTTCCCAAGGTTGGTGTAAAACTAACTGGATGATAGTTAAAATGCTTACATTTTTTCCTTCTTTGAATACTAAGCTAACATTTGTCAGCTTCCATTATTGCCTTTTTATTTCCATTTTCTTGCTGCTGTTTTTCGTGAAAGAGTAAACATATGACTTTCTAATCTGCTCTAAACCATTATCAAATCACTTGAATGATGATGACTTTAAAATGGTCCAGGATGGAAGGAAATGCAGGCTAAAATTTTATTTCAATTTTATGAGTTACTTGTGAGCATTTACAGTCGTTGTAATGTTACTTTTAAGTCACAGAAACATAATAGGCTACGATTTCTTGACATTCAACCTGTCTTCGGAAATTTTGTGTGGATTTCTCACCTGTAATTAGCAACAAGTATGTCGATTTTCAAGATACCATACCGTGTCTTTAGCAATATACAAATAAATCGCACATGTGTATCTCGAGTTTCGTTATTAAGGTTAAGTTAGGTTTAAATTGGCCTCTATCAATAGACAGTAACCAGTTATAACATACCACAATGCCAGGAAATGTAAAATAAGATAAAGAAGGTAAGAAATTTGGATTTTCAAAGAGAAAACGAAGACCAACAAAAATCTAATTCATGTAATCACTGTTGAAGGTTCATGTAATCACTGTTGAAGGTTCATGTAATCACTGTTGAAGGTTCATTAAACGCTCACCCATTCGATTGTCTTGGCAACGGTGGGACACTGCCTGCAGCACTGTGATACAATTGGAGGCAAAGAAATATAATTGCGAGACTTTGTACTTGGCTTCCCTATTTTGCATATGAGGGCCATCACTGAGTGTTTGAAGTGCAATTATCATTCATAGTCCGAATCGGAACGGTCAGTCACAGATGGATGATCATGGCCTGAGGCCATTAAAGGGACCTCCTCATGCGTCAAGTGGGACGGGAAGGAGGATTGGAACATGTTCAGGGGACGGGGGGTAGAGCAAGGCAACCGTGGTAATAAAGAACATGGGTAATTAATCAGACAGGCTATACAGGAGACAGGTAATATAGTAGACAGATAATTGAGCAAACAGGTAATAAACCAAGAAGGCAATGAAGCAGACAGGTAATAAAGCAGAGAGGTAATAAAGTAGACATGAATTAAAGAGAGGAAATAAAACAGATAAGTAATAACACGTTAGGTACGATAATAATGTAGACTGCTAATGTGCCGATTGGCTATAAAGGAGACAAGAAATAAAGCAGACAGGTAATAAAGCACATAGGGAATAAAACAAAAATAAAGAGTAAGAATTATTACCAGAAACCATATATTTACAAAGTATTGACATTTTCATTAGAACGTCTAATGAATGTTGTAAATAACTAGACGTAGTTCGGTAAGTGTGCGACCCAATAAAGGTATCCCCGTATTCTACAACTCCAATCCCCTGTACTTGCGACTGAAAACGTGCCGAGTACGACGTAAGTTGGTAACGCAGTTAAATATTAGGTATGAATATCTGAAGGGAATGAGAAGAAACATTCACAAGTCATCATAAGGAAACTAATTTCTCCATTTCACCCATAATAATGATAAATTAAGACATTGCACAAGTCTTTCAAAGAGATAAAAAAAAAGACCAGTGTCCTATAACACACAAGCACATTAAGCTTGAAGCCGCTCGGAAGTTGTATTGTTAAGTTATAATTTGGAAGGGTTTTATATAATCAGATGCGATACTCAGAAATTATCGTATGAAAATCAGTATTTTTTTTTCAGCTTCAAAAAAAAAAAAAAAAAAAAAAAGGCAAACTGGGACTTACTCAAGTAAAAAATAATCCAAACTTTCCTCTAATATTAACCATCTTTTAAGACCGTAAGTATAGAAAGTAAGTTTATGAAACTTAGCGTACATACGAATTTTTAACAATGGTTTTGAAGGCACATACAAGTTATAGACACATAAAAGATTAAATTAATTTAACCTACGATAACCAAATGAAGTCAGACACTGACTTATTTCTGACCAGAAGAGACAGTATTCAGTTATCTCACAGAAACTAATTTGATTACTAAAATTGGCACAAGATAACTTACACAGCCCAACATCAGCACTGGAAGTTTAAAGTTGACCAGAAGAAGCATTTACAGTTAATTCAGAGAATTTCATTTCGCAAGGATATATACACCGACATCTGCATGTCTCTGAATGTATATACACTAAGAGTTTGCTGCATTAACGACCTTTAAACCTGATGAACCATTCAAACAATCAGTGTAGTTGGAGGATCGTTAAACGAGCGGAAAGTAGCCTAAAAGTTCCACTGAACATTTCATTGTATAATTGAAACTCCTTTCAAAAAAAAAAATATTTCTTCTGTGGAAGAAAACACTACCATCACCAACACTACCACCACTACAACCCCCCCCCACCACAACCACCATCACCACCACAACCACCATCACCACCACGACCACCAACAACAATTTGAAATGAATAATTGCAATCCTTGTGATCCTACTTAGGCATTTAATTATATTAAACAAAAGTCTGCCAAAAATCTACGCTGCTCTCAGGACACAGCAACCTAAGAAAGAGCAACGAATGTAACTTTATACGATAAACTCTCAAGTGATTCTTTAAATCCAGACGATGTTTAATTTTCTACAGAGGAAAAAAGGTGAAGCTATATCTGTAGAGAGGAGGTGAAAGAAGTCCTCAGTGACATTACTTGTCGCTGGAAGTAAGAAGTTCTCAGTGACATAACTTGTCGCTGGAATTAAGTTATATTATTATTTATGATATTAATTTTTTAAAAGGATGGGCGGGTAAGCCAACGGAACTCCTCGGTTAGATGACCAGAAGCTCCAGTGGCGTCAGGAAATACTTGTCTTGTTTCCTGAAGAATCCTACCTAACCTAACCCAGCGTGGTGAAGCGAAGCGAAGAGCAGGAGCCAGAAACATAAAAGATTTTGAAAAATCGCTTATATAAGGTCTATTATTATTATAATTATTATTACTATTATTATTTCTTATAAAAATTATTAGGCATGCTAGTATCCCTTTAGTCTCAGAGTGGTTCATAAGTGGAAAGAATTGGCAGTAGTAGAGAAAAATTCACTGCACATACTAGGAACAGAATTGATAAGGGCTTAGAGGCGAGAATTCATTAATGGAGTTGGAGTCAGGAGCTGAGACTTGAAACCCAGATACGCCAGTCATTGAGACCACATCGATAAGTATATACGCATGTTTAGTGACACCGAGAAAATCCAGAAAGTGCAGAGGGATGCATCCAGACTAGTGCCTGAATTGAGTCTGCCTACCTGGAGTCTACCTGGAGAGTGTTCCGGGGTCAACGATCCTCGGCCCAATCCTTGACTAGGCGAGGGGGGAGAGTTAATTAAAATGAACGAGAGACATGAACACGACATACCACATCACATCCTATCTCTTAGTGCGAGTTCAGAGATGGGATCAAGAGGTGAACTCACCCAAGAGCTGGAGCTCACCTAAGAACTGGAGCTCACCCAAGCGCTGGAGCTAACTCAAAAATTGGAGCTCACCCAAGCGCTGGAGCTAACTCAAAAATTGGAGCTCATCCAAGAGCTGGAGCTCACCTAAGAGCTGGAGCTCACTCAAGCGCTGGAACTAACTCAAAAATTGGAACTCATCCAAGAGCTGGGGCTCACCTAAGAGCTGGAGCTCACCTAAGAGCTGGAACCAACCCAAAAACTGGAGATTACTTCAATAAAATAAAAAATATAATTACAAACGCTTTTCCTTACGCTTTCTATCTTTTCTATTTTTTCTCTTACTTTCTCTCCCTAACTTTCTACAGTCCTTCCTCGTTCTCTTCTTATTTATGTTCCTCCTTACCTTTCCACCCCTTTGTCTTCCTCTCGTTTTCCCTCTTCTTCTCTCTTTCTGCTTCTTCATCTATCCAATTATCCATTTCTTATTCCTTCCTTTCATCCATTTCTTATTCCTTCCTTTCATCCATTTCTCATTCCTTCCTTTCATCCATTTTTCATTCCTTCCTTTCATCCATTTTTCATTCCTTCCTTTCATCCATTTTTCATTCCTTCCTTTCATCCATTTTTCATTCCTTCCTTTCATCCATTTTTCATTCCTTCCTTTCATCCATTTTTCATTCATTCCTTTCATCCATTTCTCATTCCTTCCTTTCATCCATTTCTCATTCCTTCCTTTCATCCATTTCTCATTCCTTCCTTTCATCCATTTCTCATTGCTTCCTTTCATCCATTTCTCATTCCTTCCTTTCATCCATTTTTCATTCCTTCCTTTCATCCATTTTTCATTCCTTCCTTTCATCCATTTTTCATTCCTTCCTTTCATCCATTTGACACTCCGTCCTTTCATTCTTCCCTATAACCAACTTTCGTTCACTTCCTCCAACCTCCATTTCCTCCTTATCTCCTCTCTCTCCCACCATCATTCTCTTCCTCCCACCATCATTCTCTAACACACATCTTTCCTTCCCTCTCACACTTTCTCCTTTTGTCTCATATTCGTTCCTTCCCTTCCCTCTATCCACCCTCCCTCCATTCCTGCCTCTCTCAATCCCTCCGTACTTTCCGGGTCCTCTTTCTTCTTCGACCTGTCCCTCCCACTTCATGTCATGCACTTTGCATAATAACTTGGTGAAACAACACATGGTAGAAGATTATATTCTCGAATATGAATCTAATTTTAATGTGCCTTTGTAGTGTAATTAGGCTAGAGTTACCCACTACTATACCGGGGAACGTGAGTCTTGCGTTACACTATAAAATAAACAATTTGCACCGTGGATTAAGCTTTTCTTTTGCAATTATTTGGAAAACAGCGAAAATAGTTCGTTTATCTGGGTTGCGCCTCACCTTTCAGCCAATCAACGCTCGTAGCTCGATTGCTAGCGCATTCAACTCACACACTCAGGTCCGTGGTTTGACCTCCGTTATGGGCGGAAACATTAAAACGTGTTTCCTTAAAAGAGACCTGCTGTCCTTGTTCACCTAGCAATAAGAATGTACCTGGGTGTTAGTGGACTGGTGTGGGCCGCATCCTGGGACAAAACTGACCTAATTTTCCCGAAATGCTCAGCATAACAACGGGCTTTCTATATAGAAGTATGTCATTGATGTCAGCTAGACCTGTATAACTTGTACATGTACTTGTAGAAATAAAGATTATAAATATTATTATATGTCGTTCCACTCGTCTGCCGAATGTAAACAAAGACACTCGAGTCGGATGGCAGAGTTTAGGTTAAGTTGCGTTGGGTTATTTAAGGTTTGGTAACGTATATAACATAGGTAACGTATATAACGTAGGTAACGTATATAACGTAGGTAACGTATATAACGTAGGTAACGTATGAATGATATACAATTGTGAAGGCTTACTCAGCCCTGTAACAACTTCAGTCAGTATTACCAAAGCTGGCTCCTCCTCAGGAAAATTAATAAATAGAAAAAGAAATAATAACAGACAATGATAAACACTTTATTATTTAGAAACGGAAAATGTAAAACAATAAAGCATTAATGGGTATCCTAATTGAAAGAAAAATGAAAAGAAAAAAATTACATTTGAACTCAACGCTAATATAGGTATATCGTGATAATGGGGTGTCAGGTGTTGGTGACACTGCGTGTTGTTGAAATCGTAGCCGTTGCTGATGTGGGGGGGGGGGGGGGGGTAGCAGGTGTTGTGGACCACCACTGGCTCCTTCACAGAGTATGGCCGTGAGTAATTACTTCAGATGACAGGAAAACAGGTTCGTTACCACTGCTATGATGAGGGGTTAGGTCCTGCGTTGGCTTACATAACAGGTAAGTAGATTAAGCATGGGACGTCTCAGGACGTTAGTCCGTCTCCTTCTATTCTTCTCGTTGGTTGGCAGGTGACCCTCTCTGTCATTCCAAGCTGTAAAGAGAGACATTACCCACTGCTTAAGAAATCACTCTCCATGGTAAGTACAATACCTAAAAGATCTGGCGATCAAGACTGAAAGGACTAAGTTAATTATTGGTCAAAAGTGAAGCTTTCAACCAATAAGTCCACTAAAATATGATCAGGCGTGTACTTACAGTAGTGTTGGGAGCTGTGAGTCGAGTGATTTACTGTTTGACCGGAGTCCCACACGTCACCTTTGGGGGGCGGGGGAAGAGGGAGGGGAAGGGATGGCGGGAGCTAGACTGACCCTACCTTAACAAGTAGCCGGCAATGAAACTATTGTTACCATATACTCCCTCGCTACTCCTATCTATTGAACTTTTCCCTCACAACAATACATGATGAAGAATTTAACATATTTGAGAGGGAATTAAATTCCAACCGATTTCGCGTTCGCTTAATTATATTCTCAAGAAATAAAAAAAATAACATTAAGTATAATACAAAATGAACATGAATATGGATATGAAAAAGTCATTTTGACTGTAACAGACTCAGATCTGAGGCAATTATTGACTCAAACTTCTGAGTTAAGAATGACTGAGCTATAACTCAACCCCTGCAATCACAATTAGGTGAGTACACACACACACACATGGGGCCAGGAGCTGTGAATCGACCCCTGCAACCACAGCTAGGTGAGTACACGAAAGATTATATATATATATATACATATATATATATATATATATATATATATATATATATATATATATATATATATATATATATATATATATATATATATATCGTACCGAATAGGTAAAACTTGCGATTTTGTCTCAAATAGCAACACTCTTCTTGCCGAATAAGACAAGCGAAAATTTGTGTATGAAATAATTTCTCAAAAATCATTCTGAACCTAACGAAAAATATATATTTCATTGTGTTTCTTTATTATCAAATTATTGTAAACTTATCTAAAATATATTTAGTTGGATTAGGCTAAATTAAACTTCGCCTGTTGTAATAAGGTTAAGTAAATTTTCTAAGGTTCTTTTGGAACAAAATTATTAATTTTTACATTAACATAAATAAAAAAAAATATGTCTAAACGTATAAGAGAATTTTTTTAGAAAAGACTTAATTTTCAACGCGTTCATGCTAACTGACCAATTCAATAACTTGCTAAATGACCAATTCAAATAACCGAACGAAATCGAGCAACAAAGTTGCTACCAAGAGCTGACTGGTTGCCGCTGTATTGCTCTATCATTTAATGAACATTCGCTTTTTGAGCTCTAAACTTCCCGTAGGTTTTCACTCACCTCTCTATATACAAACTTCACTTTAAACTGATTGGTCCGACGATTGAGTATGGCCGGAGGAGACGAGGAGGGAGAATGGGGAAGAATAGAAGTAGCAGCGAAGGTGAAAGAGGTGAGGGAGAGTGAAGCCTCGGGAAAAGGTGTGGGATAGAAAAGTGACGGGAGTGGTGAATAGGGGATAGGGAAATGATGGGAGAGATGACTGAGGGGTAGGGAAAGGTTAGAAGAGTTAATGGGAATACAGAAGTGAGGGAGGAGGTGAATAAGAGATAGGGAAATGATGGGAGAGGTGGATGAGGAATAGTAAAATGATGGGAGAGTTGAATGGAGGGATAGGAAAGTGTTAAGAGAGTTTAATGGGGAATAGAGAAGTGAGGGGAGAAGCAAGTGGAAGTCAGGACAGAGATGAGTGGGAGATATAGAAGCGAGAAGATTTAGGAAATAAAAGGAGATGTCAGCGTGAAGAGGATAGGAAGACAAGGGAAGAGGTTAGTCTGAAGATAGGGAGATAAAGGGGGAGTAGTAGAAAGGAAAAATAAAGAAACGAAAGGAAATAGAAAATGAGACGGAGATAAGAAATCAATATGGAGACAGAAGTTAGCAAGAAAGAAATGAGTTAAAAGAAGGAAAAGAAGAGGACGGAGATGGGAGAGTGTATGGACAGGAGAAAGAAGGTACAGGAGGAGAGAGAATAAAATAATTGAATGGGAAGAGAAACAGAGTAGGGGAGAAAGGGGAACCAGAAGGATTAGAGATTAATCACAAGGGGAAACAGCAGGACACTGGTTACGTTTCCAGATTGCTTAAATTAAGCATATATAAATTACCCGGTGATCTGGTTGGCCACTCACCGAGTTGTGTGTGTGTGTGTGTGTGTGTGTGTGTGTGTGTGTGTGTGTGTGTGTGTGTGTGTGTGTGGGGGGGGGGTGTTTGTGTACGCGAGTACACGCAGTACACAAAACTATCCTCACCTACCACCAGTACACAAAAGCACCATCAGCTATCACCAGTACACAATGCTTTCAACTATCACCAGTACACATAGCAACCATTAACTACTACTGTCAGTACACAAAACTATCATCTACCCACCAGTACATAAAACTACCATCAACTACTACCGGTGCACGAGACTACCATCATCTAGCACCAGGACATAAAGGTACTATCAACTACCATCAGTACACAAAGCTACCATCAACTACTGCCAGTACACAAAGCTACCATCAGCTACCACCAGTACACAAAGCTACCATCAGCTACCACCAGTACACAAAGCTACCATCAACTACCACCTGTACACAAAGCTACCATCAACTACCATCAGTACACAAAGGTACCATCAACTACTGCCAGTACACAAAGCTACCATCAGCTACCACCAGTACACAAAGCTACCATCAACTACCACCAGTACACAAGGCTACCATCAACTACCACCAGTACGCAAGGCTACCATCAACTACCATCAGTACACAAAGCTACCATCAGCTACCACCAGTACACAAAGCTACCATCAGCTACCACCAGTACACAAAGCTACCATCAACTACCACTAGTACACAAGGCTACCATCAGCTACCACCACTACACGAAGCTACCATCAATTTCCACCAGTACGCAAGGCTACCATCAATACACAAAGCTACCATCAGCTACCACCAGTACACAAAGCTACCATCAACTACCACCAGTACACAAGGCTACCATCAGCTATCATCAGTACACAAGGCTACCATAAGCTATCATCAGTACACGAAGCTACCATCAATTACCACCAGTACACAAAGCTACCATCAATTACCACCAGTACACAAAGCTACCATCAGCTACCGCCAGTACACAAAGCTACCATCAACTACCACCAGTACACAAGACTACCATCAGCTACCACCAGTACACAAAACTACCATCAATTACCACCAGTACACAAAGCTACCATCAGCTACCACCAGTACACAAAGCTACCATCAACTACCACCAGTACACAAGGCTACCATCAGCTACCACCAGTACACAAGGCTACCAAAAGCTACCACCAGTACACAAGGCCACCATCAGCTACCACCAGTACAAAAGGCTACCATCAGCTACCACCAGTACACAAGGCTACCATCAGCTACCACCAGTACACAAAGTTACCATCAGCACACAAAGCTACCATCAGCTACCACCAGTACACAAAGCTACCATCAGCTACCACCAGTACACAAGGCTACCATCAGCTACCACCAGTACACGAAGCTACCATCAATTACCACCAGTGTACAAAGCTACCATCAGCTACCACCAGTACACAATGCTACCATCAATTAGCACCAGTGTACAAAGCTACCATCAGCTACCACCAGCACACAAGGCTACCATCAGCTACCACCAGTACACAAAGCTGCCATCAGCTACCACCAGTACACAAGGCTACCATCAGCTACCACCAGTACACAAGGCTACCATCAGCTACCACCAGTACACAAAGCTACCATCAGCTACCACCAGTACAAAAAGCTACCATCAGCTACCACCAGTACACAAAACTACCATCAGCTACCAACAGTACACAAAACTACCATCAGCTACCACCAGTACACAAAGCTACCATCAGCTACCACCAGTACACAAAGCTACCATCAGCTACCACCAGTACACAAAGCTACCATCAGCTACCACCAGTACACAAAGCTACCATCAGCTACCACCAGTACACAAAGCTACCATCAGCTACCACCAGTACACAAAGCTACCATCAGCTACCACCAGTGCACAAGGCTACCATCAGCTACCACCAGTACACAAAGCTACCATCAGCTACCACCAGTACACAAGGCTACCATCAGCTACCACCAGTACACAAAGCTACCATCAGCTACCACCAGTACACAAAGCTACCATCAGCTACCACCAGTACACAAGGCTACCATCAGCTACCACCAGTACACAAAGCTACCATCAGCTACCACCAGTACACAAGGCTACCCTCAGCTACCACCAGTACACAAGGCTACCATCAGCTACCACCAGTACACAAAGCTACCATCAGCTACCACCAGTACACAAAGCTACCATCAGCTACCAACAGTACACAAGGCTACCATCAGCTACCACCAGTACACAAAGCTACCATCAGCTACCACCAGTACACAAAGCTACCATCAGCTACCACCAGTACACAAAACTACCATCAGCTACCACCAGTACACAAGGCTACCATCAGCTACCACCAGTACACAAAGCTACCATCAGCTACCACCAGTACACAAGGCTACCATCAGCTACCACCAGTACACAAAGCTACCATCAGCTACCACCAGTACACAAGGCTACCATCAGCTACCACCAGTACACAAGGCTACCATCAGCTACCACCAGTACACAAAGCTACCATCAGCTACCACCAGTACACAAAGCTACCATCAGCTACCACCAGTACACAAGGCTACCATCAGCTACCACCAGTACACAAAGCTACCATCAGCTACCACCAGTACACAAAGCTACCATCAGCTACCACCAGTACACAAGGCTACCATCAGCTACCACCAGTACACAAGGCTACCATCAGCTACCACCAGTACACAAAGCTACCATCAGCTACCACCAGTACACAAGGCTACCATCAGCTACCACCAGTACACAAAGCTACCATCAGCTACCACCAGTACACAAGGCTACCATCAGCTACCACCAGTACACAAGGCTACCATCAGCTACCACCAGTACACAAGGCTACCATCAGCTACCACCAGTACACAAAGCTACCATCAGCTACCACCAGTACACAAAGCTACCATCAGCTACCACCAGTACACAAGGCTACCATCAGCTACCACCAGTACACAAGGCTACCATCAGCTACCACCAGTACACAAAGCTACCATCAGCTACCACCAGTACACAAAGCTACCATCAGCTACCACCAGTACACAAGGCTACCATCAGCTACCACCAGTACACAAAGCTACCATCAGCTACCACCAGTACACAAAGCTACCATCAGCTACCACCAGTACACAAAGCTACCATCAGCTACCACCAGTACACAAAGCTACCATCAGCTACCACCAGTACACAAAGCTACCATCAGCTACCACCAGTACACAAGGCTACCATCAACTACCACCAGTACACAAGGATACCATCAGCTACCACCACTACACAAGGCTACCATCAGCTACCACCAGTACACAAAGCTACCATCAGCTACCACCAGTACACAAAGCTACCATCAGCTACCACCAGTACACAAGGCTACCATCAGCTACCACCAGTACACAAGGCTACCATCAGCTACCACCAGTACACAAAGCTACCATCAGCTACCACCAGTACACAAAGCTACCATCAGCTACCACCAGTACACAAGGCTACCATCAACTACCACCAGTACACAAGGATACCATCAGCTACCACCAGTACACAAGGCTACCATCAGCTACCACCAGTACACAAAGCTACCATCAGCTACCACCAGTACACAAAGCTACCATCAGCTACCACCAGTACACAAGGCTACCATCAGCTACCACCAGTACACAAAGCTACCATCAGCTACCACCAGTACACAAAGCTACCATCAGCTACCACCAGTACACAAAGCTACCATCAGCTACCACCAGTACACAAAGCTACCATCAGCTACCACCAGTACACAAGGCTACCATCAACTACCACCAGTACACAAGGATACCATCAGCTACCACCAGTACACAAGGCTACCATCAGCTACCACCAGTACACAAAGCTACCATCAGCTACCACCAGTACACAAAGCTGCCATCAGCTACCACCAGTACACAAGGCTACCATCAACTACCACCAGTACACAAAGCTACCATCAGCTACCACCAGTACACAAGGCTACCATGAGCTACCACCAGTACACAAAGCTACCATCAGCTACCACCAGTACACAAAGCTACCATCAGCTACCACCAGTACACAAGGCTACCATCAGCTACCACCAGTACACAAAGCTACCATCAGCTACCACCAGTACACAAAGCTACCATCAGCTACCACCAGTACACAAAGCTACCATCAGCTACCACCAGTACACAAAGCTACCATCAGCTACCACCAGTACACAAGGCTACCATCAACTACCACCAGTACACAAGGATACCATCAGCTACCACCAGTACACAAGGCTACCATCAGCTACCACCAGTACACAAGGCTACCATCAACTACCACCAGTACACAAAGCTACCATCAGCTACCACCAGTACACAAGGCTACCATCAGCTACCACCAGTACACAAAGCTACCATCAACAACTACCACTAATCGAAGGTACCAGCCACTACTGCGAGAATGCACTTTTATTTCTCTCTTCATTGTTTGGTAAGAGAAGACCCTGCAAAACTCACCCAAGATAAGTACAGGACAGAAGACTTTAAGTAAATATCACTTTTTTATAACTCGGGAGAACCTTTGAGCAGAGGCTTGGCCGTGGCCTGGGTAAAATGTTAATTATCCCCAGAGATTAAACTAACTTCTGATTACATTTGCTGAAGGCTGTGAATCCTATCGCTCCAGCAGCCTGCTGAAGATCCAGCATTTATTTTAGGATCCTCCAGTTCTTGTGGGTCTGAGAAGACGATTTTGGTATTCACTGAAAGTGTCTCTGAGCACAGGAAAGAAAATTTCAGTTTTTCAAAATAATAAGGTGTGTATAGAGAACTGGAGACAGAACTGGCGATCATGAAATCGAAAGTTCACACTTATAACAACATACTGGTATAAAGACACGTAATGCTGAACCAGAGTCTACTTTATACAATGTTTCGCGCAGCAGTAAGTCTGGACTCTCGGACAGCTTGTTGAATCAAAAACCGTATTTTTTTTTCAAATCGCAATTAAATAAAAGTTTGGTATAAGAAAAAAATATATCGTTCTTCAGACAGTCTTTTGACACAAGATATGGTATGCCACAAATGCAATTTAGATTATTTCTAATTAGATACTATATCCCAAACGTTTATGTGGTGTCTAATTTTCTGTCTAAAAGAAAGAGGAGAGGGTAAGGTAAGAGAAGCAGGAGGAAAAATGGGAAAGGAGGCGATTAAGATGAAAAAAAAAGATGAAAGAGAAAGAAAAAATGGCTAAGGTTAGGAAAAACAGGAGTAGGAAGATTACGAAGAGAGTGAAAAAAATAAGAGAAGGAAAGGAAAGGAGCACAGCTGAGGAAAGAAGGGAAGGAGGAGGACCATGAGAATGAGGTAGAGGACAAAAATGAGAGGAAAAGTAAGAAGAGACTAAAAAGAGGAGGAGGAAGATAACATAAAAAGTCCAACTATTTTATTTAAGAAAATCGAAGTGTTTCTCCTCTTGGCTTCTTCAAATAAATGACGAATGAAATGCCTCTCTATTTTACGTTTTAGACTGATACCCTAAGCAAGAACACAGTCATCGAATCAGGAGACAATTATAAAGGCTATTATTCATGGAAAGTACTTAGTGTGTCCACCGGTTATTATTAATACACGAAAACAGACGCGATATCCAATCAATAAATACATTGAGAACACAGTTCGGGGTGGTGTTGAATGTGTCAATGATGTGCTCCCTACACTGCGGTTCCAGACCTACGGGACACCCATCAGAGTGAAATATAAACACGTATCTGCCGGCGGGTAGCACTCTGCTACCCAGAAATACTCTGAGCAGTTTGAAGTTAAAGAACACAGATGTGCTGCCGGGATTATGGGAAGTTGTTTTTCATCCTGAGAATGAAAAGCAACTGTAAAGAAAGATCTGTATGAAGTAGTGGAGGAAGGCTACATACGCAGCTTTAAGAAAAGGTATGAAGGGTCCACGAGGCTGAGATTTGGTGATCCTGGCCACAGCCACTTAAAAGACGGGGCCAGGAGATGAGAAATGACCTCCACAACAACAAAAACAACAACAACTGGATGAGTACACACATACCAACACTCTCAAGGAAAAGAATCTTGGGGCGTGTATAATACCGAGCACATGCTCCTGAAATAGCGTTCCGACACCTCAGTTTAGGAATCGCTCAAGACTCTGTATATCGTGTACGCCAGGTCCATACTTGAGTATGCAGCACCAGTCTGGAACCCACGCCTGTTGCAAAGGTTTGCAACAAGACTAGCCCCGGAGCTAAGGGGAATGTCCTACGAAGAAAAGTTAAGGGAAATCGACCTGACGACACTGGAGGGTAGGAGGGATAGAAGGGACATGATAACGACATATAAAATACTGCAAGGAATTGACAAGATGGACAAAGACAGGATGTTCCAGAGATGGTACACAGCAACATGGGGTCATAGTTAGAAGTTGAAGTCTCAGATGAGTCAAAGGGATGTTAGGAAGTATTTCTTCATTCATAGAGTTTTCAGAATGTGGAATAGTCTGAAAGGTGACATATTGGAGGCAGAATCCATGCACAATTTAAAGATGAGATATGATAAAGCTTATGGAGCAGGGAGAGAGAGGACCTAGTAGCGACCAGTGAAGAGGAGGGGCCAGGAGCTATAGCTTGACCCCTGCAACCACAATTAGATGAACACAATTAGGTGAGTACATACACACGCCATGTAACAAGTAGCACTGATAATAACCACCAACAACACCACACCATCACTATTATTACCACAACCGCTAGTACCAATACCCAATACCAACACCATCCAAATCCAGCAAACATCAAAATACCACTACATACTAACACCAAAACGAAAACCTTATCTACACATTACCCTCCACTGCAACACTACTACTACTACTGCCACCCAACATGTTTCCTCAAATGTTTCCTTACAACTAGTAAGTAGGTACCTGGGTGTTAGTTGTCTGTTGTGGGTGGTACCACAAGGGGTAGGAGTATATACTTTAGCTAGGACTGGGCTTTCACATTAGCTGGAGTAGGATACCAGGGATTAACTTGTACACCACCACCAACAATCCACCACCACCACCACTACCATTACACTGATCCACCACTATTACACTAATCCACTTCCCCAGCTACCATTGCCACTTTACAAGTGGTAGGGAAAGTGAAAAGCAAATAAGATCGGGAGGTAACTTGAGGAGAAACCAAGGAGAGGGAATGTTGGGAAGTATGAAACTCAATGTTCCGGGGGACTGAAAAAATGCATTATAAAGAAAATGAAAGTATAAAAATAAAGTGAGAGGAGGAAATGGAGAAGACAATTAAAAATAAAAAGGCGATAGACAGAAATATTTAAAAAGGGAGGATAAAATGGAGAATAAATAAAGGCCGAGATTTAATAAAACAGCTTAGATAAGAGTTAGACAAGAAAAGAGAAACGGAAAGAATTAGAGGAAGAAATGGATTGTAGTGGTGGAGGGAAAAAATAAGATTTATTTTGCTAACCTGGTCAGCAGTACTAAAGACTAGAAAAGTTTTAAAGGATGATTAAGAAATGTGGATTCTGAAACTGGACTGAAGTAGAAAAGGAAACACCAATGATAACTTTATAAGTGACCAAAACAAAGAGATTAAGAGACTAAAGAGGTAAGGGGCATGTTTAGGTTAGGTCAGGTAACGTCTGTCAGGAAACAGGACAATTGTGTCCTGATGCTGGTCTTAGTCATATCATGACCCGCAACTGGAGCTTAAGGTCATCTGACCGAAGCCTTCCACTGGCTTACCGATCCACGCCTTTAAAAATAATAGTAATTATAATCATTAATAGTAATTATAACCATTAGGGGCATGTTGTGAGCTGCAGGCGTGAGGAATGAGGCAAATGACAGAATAAATGTTAAGAGGATATGGAAGTGAGTCAAAACTCCAGACGGTCTGGAGTTTTGAGACTGATCGCGGGTTCTATCCCCTCCCGTGGAATGGTTTGATATGGAAGTCTGCGAGAAAAAGTACTCCTCAGTGTACTAATGAGAGGTAAGAGTGATTCAGAAGAAAAACCCCTCACGAAACAAATAAACAAAATAAATATTTTGATGAAAGAGGAGGAACGAAAGGGCCCTGACGAACGAGGGGGGAATGTCCGAAGCAAAAAAAAAAAAACAAAAAAAAAAGCAGTATCAGAATAGAAATAATGACAGACCAATCGAGAGAAATGACACCTGAACAGTCCATCAACCTCGTAGGAACAGAACAGCTGGGAGAAACAAACAAATTTGATTTCTTTAAGCTGTATAAAAATGTAGTTTACAGGTAATAAAATATTGTTGAGCACGAAACCCACTATCATGCATGTGTATTTCGGATGTAAAGAAAAACATCCTTATGACCCTACCATCATGATCATTAGAACATAAGAAAGAAGGAACACTGCAACTGGCCGACTGGCCTATGCGATGCATCTCCAATTCTCCCACTGGCTTAAGCTAATGCCTTGACCTAGTGAGGTCAGACACGTCACTTAAGGGAGGAGCACGGCATCCGACCTAGCAGTATAAGCTAGTCAGGTCCAACTAACACCCACCCACACCCACTCATGTATTTATCCAGCCTGTTTTTAAAACTACACAATGTCTTAGCGTCTATGACGGAAGTCGGGAGTGTTCCACTCATCCACAACTTTATTACCAAACCAGTGCTTTCCTATATACCACTCTCTCTCTCACACACTCTCTCTCTCTCTCTCTCTCTCTCTCTCTCTCTCTCTCTCTCTCTCTCTCTCTCTCTCTCTCTCTCTCTCTCTCCCTATCCTACCTACACTACTCCGAGCCACTACATAGCACAACAGCCCACCCCCCTGACTCCTCTTCCACACCCAAAAATCTCTTCTCCCGCCAACTAGCAACTTACCCCACCTACCCACATCCTTCAACTACACCCTGTATCAACCCTAATACTTCCCATGGCTAGATTTGTTTTTTGGGGAAGGTCTCATATAACACCTATCGACTATATGAGGGTCATTACAGCTACATGAAACCTACACACCACCAGAGAAAGATATTTTATCCAATAACATTGAGATCAGAGTAAACTATCCGTATAAATACATAAACATATGCACACATCTCTAGGAGTGTGTACCCCCATGACCAGACGACTGCCCCTCGGGTAGAGAATTGATATACTGAGAGTCTTCTTCCTATCCATCACTGAACGAAAAGTTTTCCTGGTGGCCAGAAACCCCATCCCTTCATACCAGTGACAGATCCGTGACTGGCTTCGAGGGTTCTAGTGCCTTCACAGCCCAAACTGCGACACCATCTATGTGTTCAAACAGGCTGTTGGTGTCATTAGCAAGCTGGCTCAAATTGCGATCACAGTTTGACTAATCTGGCCCTTAGCTGGGACAAGATGCACCGAAAAGAGATAGACGAAAAAAATTGGGTTTTTACAAACAAACGTAGATGCTGCTGCAAATTAATGCGATGAAGACGAGAATTTCAGAGAAAATCAGGTACACAAGCTGTAGCAGAGACGACGCTCATAGGTATGATAATTTATGCAATATTTCCTAAGGAATGTCCTATAATACAAAGAGGGAAAGGAAAAGAGAGACAAGGGGAAGGGGACAGGAAGACACTACCGATTAGTGATATATTCAGCTTTGAAGGTCAGGTTAGATACGATTTGTCAAGAAACAGGACAAGTAATTCCTGACGCTGTTCTTAGTCATATGATGACCCGCCGCTGGCGCTTTTGGCTATCTGACCGAGGCCTTCGGCCGGCTTACCGGTCCACCCCTTTAAAAATTATGGTTATGATTATAACCATTTCATTCAACTTCGAAGAGCTGGTCAGCCTATATAGTGGAGACTGCGGAATTTATACAACAAGTGCAATGAAAGCACACTGAAGTAAAATAGAATGCAAATGTGATTCACTTTACAAAATGGGAAGCAGAGAGGAAGGGATATATTATAAACCAGTATTGCAATAAGAATAAAAGGAATAGAGCACTTAGAAGGAAACGAGCTTATAAGAAATAACAAACAGGGTTCAGGAATAAATTCTGTGACAAAAATCTCGTAGAGTTGTATAAAAGAGCACAGAAAATGAGGGACGAGAAAGAAATCATGTGACAGTACCACACACACGAGGCTGGTATACAAACAGAAAGAACGAGCAGGAGTAACAGTGAAGAGACTTTGATAAATACTGGAATGCTTGGAAGAGAAGGTAATGGTTGGACATTTGCTTCTACTGATATACATAAACGACCACCTGCCAGAGGAAACTGAATCCTGTGTATCACAGTTTGCGAATGGTGTGCAGATTAACGATGATAACAAGAGAAGACGGGAGAGGGAGAGAGAGAGAGGAGGAAAGGCTCCAAGAAGACCTAAAGAAGACGTGAACGTAATCAGAAAGGTGGGTCCAAGGCTGGAAGTACCGTACCGTACGGCATTATATTTAATTTTTTTTTGTACCTTTCAGAAATACTGAATCGTAATTTCATACTCTGTTAAACAAAATCACAACCGTACCGAATTCTGTACCGCACCGTTCTGCTAGCCGCTACTTTAATTAAATTATTTAAAACAGGAAAGAAGAGAGAGATATCAGACATGAAGCACAACATAGAAGGTGAGACGCTGCAAACAACGTACCATGAGAACAAAACAAGATAGCACGAGAACTTATTTTAGGAACCTGAGCTGGGATTCATTTTAGTACATTATACAGAATATACTTTAATCCCATCTTGAAGTATACAACGTCAACATTAGGTCTGCTACTGATCAAACATGTAATTAAACTGGAAAAGATGTCAAGATTCACAACGAGATTTTTTACCGGAGTTGATGATTAAGACACATGTGCACACTTAAGAATCTTTACTGTTGAAAAGTTTAGCCTACACAGTAGGTTTCTTCAGTCAAATACAGAGGCAGCAAGTGTAGTAGTGAAATGAAGCCTACTGTGTGAGCGAAACGTTTCAACAATAAAGATAGCCAACTGTTTCATGCGTGTTACCAGAAATGTTACCAGAAATGCGAAGAAAAGCCTCAAACTCAGTATAGCAACACCAAGAGAGAGGTCAGACCCTGGGAGGACATGATCATGACATACATTATACCTAGAAGATAAAGCAGAGTGGATAGGACAGACTGAGAGGTGAGAAGAGGGAGCCAAGAATCGCAGATGAGAGATAGAGAAGTTAGGAACTACTTTTTCATTATTAGGACAGTGAGTATTGGGGATATACAACATGAAAAGGAGGCGAAGGCCCAGACTGCAGAGGAAAACCGTCGAGTCGTCGATAAAAGTGAAGAATCGGGGCCGGAAGCTATGCCCAGACTGTTGGAAAATAAACTAGGTAAGCACAGACACAAAGTCACGTACTCTTACACACACACACACACACACATACATACACAAACAAACAAACAGGGTTTTCACACACTAGCCAAAACACCAATCACAAACTTCTGCTCAGTTAGTGCCGCTGCTTTTGGCCGTGGCAGAGTCGGATATATATATATTTTTTAATCAGAGCGGGAGTGTGTCAGCCATGTGTGTGGTGTGGTGTGTGTGTTTGTGTGTGTGTGTGTGTAGTGTGTAGTGTGTGGTGTGTGGTGTGCGTGTGTGTGTGTGTGTGTGTGTGTGTGTGTGTGTGTGTGTGTGTGTGTGGTGTGCGTGTGTGTGTGTGTGCGCGTGTGTGCGTGCGTGTGTGTGTGTGTGTGTGTGTGTGTGTGTGTGTGTGTAGTGTGTAGTGTGTGGTGTGTGGTGTGCGTGTGTGTGTGTGTAATCACCTAACTGTGGTTGCAGGGATCGAATCATAGCTCCTAGCATGAGTGTGCGTGTACGTGTCTGTGTTTGGATAGAGTTGGCAGGAGGTACAGGAGAGGACGTGTCACGCTTGTGTGTTAGTTACCAGAGAGTGGACAGCTGGCAGGACGCTCCTACTGTTATGGATACATGTTGTTGTTAGTGGTGGTAGTGATGGTGGTGGCTGTGATTGTGGTGGTGGTGGCTGTGATTGTGGTGGTGGTGGCTGTGATTGTGGTGGTGGTGGTGGTGGTGGTGGTGGTAGTAGCAATAAAGCTGTCACGGGGATGTGATAATGGTGGAGGTGATGATGGTAGTGGTGGTGATTATGGTTGTAGAAGAGTGGTAGTCGTGTTGGTGTGGTGGTGGTAGGGGAGTTTACGATGGTAATCATGATGGTGGTGGTGGTGGTGGTGCTGGTAGTGCTGGTGCTGGTTTTAGTGGTGGTGGATATGATATTTGTGGTGCTGTATTAATTATTTTAATGGAAATAGAGGTTGTGATGTTTCGTGGTAGTTTTGGTGGTAGTGTTAGTGGCGTAGTAACGGTGGAGGTGGAAGCAGCGGTGGTGAGGATAATAATGGTAATGCTGATAGTAATTATGCTGTGATAGTATGTTGTGACATGTGGTGGTGGTGATGGTACTGGTGGTAACTGGGGTGTTGATGACGGTGATAAACACACATACATTTTATAATATATATATATATATATATATATATATATATATATATATATATATATATATATATATATATATATACAAAACACACACAAGCATACAGGTACACATACAAACATACATGCATGCATACAAACATACACGAACACATACACCCTCAGGCATACACACACAGTCTCTCTCTCTCTCTCTCTCTCTCTCTCTCTCTCTCTCTCTCTCTCTCTCTCTCTCTCTCTATTATAATTAAAATACAGAAATTTCCTTTCTCGTAAATACACTTCATATTTATCTGTTTATACTCAGACAATGGTCTGCAGAATGTGAAAAGTGGGTGAGTGTCGGGCTGCACAAGCGGGGAGGTTCACCCAGCAGTGTGATGGATGACGCTTGCTTCCCCTGCAAACACACATGATTTTTATTGATAAGCGCACTTTCTGAAAATGGCGTTCTGTCGCCCATCTCTCGAAAATTTAAAGTAAGAAACATGTAACTGCATTTTTTTTGTAAGCAAAGGCAGAGTTTATTGCATGTACGTTTATCTGTGTGTGTGTGTGTGTGTGTGTGTGTGTGTGTGTGTGTGTGTGTGTGTAGGGAGTTGAATGGTAGCTCTAGGTCTTCGTGTTGCAATCAACACTTCATCAGGAGCTTATAATGTTGCAGAAATGATTGGAAAGTCCAAGCAGATTAGTTCAGGGGAACGTTTTTGCTCAAATGAAGTAGGACTTGGAAGACAGAGACACTAAGTGCTCCAGGCATACCAGTGCCAAGTGCCAGAAAGATTGAGTATGTAAGTATTAGAAGACAGCCAGCCCTCAAGTACTGATAATGTAGTAATGACCTAGCCTAAGCAACGTTAGTGACATGACAATTATCAAAAATTCGGTCAGACCTCTGAATATAGATATATCTGACAGTTTTCTTAGGAAAATTCCATAGTATTAAGATAATGGGTCTACAGCCAATTCAGTTGAAACTAAAGGGAGACATCTATAGTTTATCCAGAAGGAGATGTCCATAGCTTAACTATCCCACTAGACTCTTTGGCAAGACCTCAAGAAATAAAGAAAATCTTTGATACTGCTACAAAGCAGCTTCCTAGCTGCTAGGAAAACTTTTCATGGGACTGAACCTAGAATAACTCCTCAGATCAAGAATGTGCTGGTCCTTCCATACAATGAGAATTTATGTCTTGTCGAATGCCCTAAAAAGATTCAACATACAAGTTGTTTTTAAGAATTCACAGACAGTTAAGAGTATGTTGATAAAGAATTCCCCACGACACTATGTTGGCAGTGTTAACAGGATTGGGAACAATGGCTGCAACCCGCCCCATCTCACCACAATTGTACTAGTACTAGTAAAACCCTCTTGCAGCTTACCACCTGACTCCTGCCACTGTATATGCGCGTTTCTTAGTCATCTCTCTATTTGGACTGAGAAAGCCGCTAGTAGCAAAACGTTCCCTCTAATATCCTGAACTGTACATAAGTGTCCTTTTCCATATTTTGCTGTTATCACCATACCATTCTTCATAATGAAGCTAATTTGCACTATCCTTATCCCCAAAGGCGCTTATTACTGCAACTAGCTTCTTCCCTGCTCCAGAACTTGTTCTTCCAACTGATCTAGTTACTATACCAGATCTTGTTTATCCAAGTCACTTAGTTCCTGCACCAGATTTTGTTTCTTCAAGTCTCCGTCTTCCTGCACCTGACCTGCAACTGACCTAGTTCCTATACGATACCTGATCAAGTAACGCACCAGACCTTGCTCCTCTAACTGACCTAGCCCCTGTATCTAAATTACTAGATGCAAATCAGGCCAGGTGGGCTTCCCACATATTTTACACCCCCTGTACGCTTCATAATGTGATACTCAAACCGCAAACCTTAAAGCAAATTCGCTAAAAGCATATTCAACAAGCAATACGAGATTAATAAGAACGAATATACAAAAGAAATTAATCACAGATAACGAAACAAATCTTCTAGCTAGTACATGAATAAAGACGATAAACGGTGAAGGCTAACAGAAAACAGGAGAATGCAAAAAAAAAATGTTTCAACAGTAAGGCCCGGCAACAGTTGGTTAGAATCTTGGGTAGAGAAACTATGACAGTAATAGCCCATGGCCCCTGCCTCTATTAACACTCAGACTTTATTTACCGTCCGAACTTCTGCCTGCAAATGTGTTCAGATAGCAGGTCAGTCGGCGAGCAACATGTGCGGGGAGGATATTGAGGCGTGTGGGGGTACACGGAGAATTGTAGAGTGAGAGAGTGAATCAGAGAGTGAGTGAGAGAAAGAGGAGGGGGTTCCTCCTATTTCTTCGATTGTGACAACTATTTAAAAATAAAGTGTTCTGTATATGAATATAAATGCACGTATATATATATATATATATATATATATATATATATATATATATATATATATATATATATATATATAATGTATATATATATATATATATATATATATATATATATATATATATATATATATATATATAATGTGTCGAATAGGTAAAACTTGCGATTCTGGCTTAAATAGCAACACTCTTCTTCTTACAGAATAAGGCAAACAAAAATTTGTGTATGCAATAATTTCGCAAAAATCATTTTAAACCTAACAAAAAAATATATTTCACTGTGTTTATTATTAAATCAGTGTAAACTTATCTAAAATATTCTTAGTTGAAATAGGTTAAATTAAATTGACATTGTTATAATAAGGTTAAGTAAGTTTTCTAAAGATGTTTTCGTACAAAAGAACTTTAGAAAACTTACCTAACCGGTCTAAGGTTATGGTCACTGCCATAACTCAGTCCCGGGTTATGGCAGTGACCTGGGTAAATGGTCACTGCCATAACCCGGGACACCAGACAAGTCATAGGTTATTTCATCAAATCCTGCCACATGCAGAGAACAACGAAAGAGATTTTGAAATGCTTAACAATTCGCAAGCATCACTCTGCATCAAAGTACGTAGTACCTTCGCAAACAGGCTATCTTAACAATGCAGAACAAGTCATATGGGGATGGAAATCTTCAGCTCTAGATCTTTCACACACTTGTGCTTCGTCAGGGGCTATGCAATGTTGCAAGACAGCAACACACTTCTACACTTCTTCTACAGTTGCTGGAAAGGGTTAAAAGGAAGCAACAAGAGCTCAGGAGAGCATCAGCAAGTGAGTAGCAAGCAAGCAACATCTCGCTGCCTACCATCAATTGCCCTCTAGCTGCTATCAACTTTGTCTGCCATCAACTTTCTGCTATCTGTCTGCCATCATCTTTCAGTTATGATCCAACTAAATATTCCTAGCAGGTTACTGCCTTCCTTTCATCTGCTTGCCATCATCTTCCTGCCACTGGATGCCATCATACTCCTGCCATCAGCCTCCCATCATCTTCCTGCCATCTGGCTGCCATCAACTTCCTGCCATCTGGCTGGGCGTGTTACAGAGGGTGCACCGTGCCCATTACACTGTTATTGGGACGGTATGTCAGGCAGCGACTGCTCTAACGCACGGCGTGTAATTTCGGCATAAGGGCAAAATTCCTGTGGATAAGCTGAAGGTCATGGAAAGAAAGGGTACGCGGGGGGACGACGCGAAAAGTACGAAATGTATCTTTTATGCTTATCAATATATATATATATATATATATATATATATATATATATATATATATATATATATATATATATATAAATACAGTGGTCCCTCGATTATCGACGGTAATCCGTTCCTGGAAGCCGGTCGATTATCGAAATGGTCGATTTACGAATCAATTTTCCCCATAAGAAATAATGTAAATTCAATTAATCCGTTCCTGACACCCAGAAGTATTAAAACAAAAAAAATTTTTACATGAAATATTCATGTAGTACATAAACAATACAATGGGAAATGATGAATGAAACATTAACAGCATAACACTTACCTTTATTGGAGATTCTTCTTAGTGTATGGGAGACTGGAGGAGGAGGAGAGAGTGGATTGTTTATAGTTTGGAAGGGGAATCCCCTTCCAGCAACACCTCAGGTACCATTTGCTTTTCTGGGGTTGCTTCTTTTCTCTGTTTCTTAATGCCACTAGGACCACCTTGAGAGTCACTGGAGTCCTGTCTCGCAAAATAACTGTGCAGAGAGCTCTGTTTCTGGCGTCTCTTTAAAACTTCCCTAAAATGGGCCAAGACTCTGTTACTGTACAAGTTGCCGATATGGCTTGCAACATCCTTCTCTGGGTGATGTTTCTCCATAAATCTTTCCATCTTACCCCACATTTTAAAAATCTCCTTAATTTCTGAAGGCACCTTCTTCCATCTCTCTTCCTCCTCCTCTGCAGCAAGATTCTGAGCTGCGATCTGTTGCTCTTCCTGCTGAAGCTCTTG